>NC_081290.1:32054642-32387857 GCF_030435805.1 Mustela lutreola
GAGTGGAAGGCAGAGTCAGAGGGAGAAGCAGGCTCCCTGCGGAGCAAGGAGCCCGATGTGGGACTCGATCCCAGGACGCTGGGATCATGACCTGAGCCGAAGGCAGCTGCTTAACCAACTGAGCCACCCAGGCATCCCTTATTTTTTATTTTTTTTAACACCTAAATTTTTAAAGAGATTTCAGTTCCTTTTTTTTTTTTTTTTAAACCCATGTCTCTGATCTTCTGTTTGAATTCTGAGGCTCAGGATATAGATCATTTTCATTTAACATTTTTAAAGAACACTCCAAAATTCATCCCTTTGTAGTGGTGATTGTTGTTTTTAACTTATATTTCTTGTACATTTGGGGGTAAACAAAATCCAAGACCCAAGTGCAAAGATAGAGTCCTAACTAAGGACAGTAGGGGAAAATCCTTCCCCAATACAGGGAAGTCCCTTCACCCACCCCAAAGATCTGATGGATTACTTATGTCTAATAAACAGGAAGAATTCAGCATAGTTTTGGGTTTTATTCTGTTTTGTTTTTTGTTTGTTTTGTTTTGCTTACCTGTGTTGGTAAATTAAGTGCGAAGAAATATTCTATGACTGCCTAGGAAAATCAGGTACTACCTGACACACAGAGCTGAGTAAACTCTTCCATTCAGTGTAAGATACCATTCCAGATACCAAAACTGTATCTTTTCCTGTTGTAGAGAAACTTTAAAGGTGAGCAGACTTATTCCCCTGTGTTGCATTCAATGAAGAGAGCTCTTTTTCAACTGGCCAGAGGTGGATATATTGGAGAGCTCTTGAAGCTTAAACTTCTGAGTCCCTTGCTGGGAATAAGTCTATTCCAAGACCAAGGGAGAGCTCCCAGACATGTGTTCACATAAGCATGTGCTTTATCAAGTGCAAAATAAGACATTTAGCCACAAACTGTGAAAAGAGTCTCTTCTGTCTGATGAACCCTTGGCTGCATTTCCCTTTATGTGACACTGGAATTTCAGGGAGGAGAAGTTGAATTGGGGAATACAATCACCCGGATTGTGTAGGATATAGTTACTTGATTGACTGCTAGCTTTGTGTACAGCTGAGTTGGTACTAGCTTCCAGGAGTATTCCTACTAGCCATATGTTACCTCAACATTCAGTTACAGGGCCAGAAGTTCTCTCACATAAGAATACAGCCTACAGAGTTTAGCATGAAAAGTAGATGGAGAAAAGAAAAAATTCTGGAAACAGAAACTGGTTTTCAGGAAGTTTGTTCAATCGTCATATACACAATTTTAAGCAGGAGATTTCGTTCTTATTAATGCCTAGTCAAAAATGGGAATTCCTTCTATTCTGAAATATACCTGACAATGCAGCATATATAATTATTAATGTGCCATACATTTTTTCTTCTTTTTTGATGGAATCATTCTAAATAGAATTTATTGCAGAACAGGGCTACATATATTAATTTCTTCTAAGTCACATGCTTTATTCATCTTAACATGTAGGGTCATTTTAGCATATCTAATGCATCTTGTCCTAATAAAGTGTGGCAGACCCAGAGGTAACTGCATGCCATTCACAATAAAAGTGGTAACTGACTAAACTAAAGAGAGAACTTTTAAATCCAAGTAATAAATAGGCTCCCATTTTATTTGATTTTCCAGCTAATAAAAATGACTGTATCATAAGAACACTTGTGGAAAACATCAAATTTATTTCTGATTTGACAAGAAATACTGAAATCAATACAACAAATAAAATTAATAGTGTGCCTGTAGTAGTGATAGGCAGAATAATGGTCCTCAAGATGATCTACAAAATGGAGCACCTGGATGACTCAGTCTGTTCAGTGTCCAACTCTTGGTTTCAGCTCAGGTCATGATTTCTGGGTTGTGAAATTGAGCCCTGCACTGGGAATGCTCAGTGCACAGTCTGCTTGGAATTGTTTCTTCCCCTTCCCCCACTCATGCATGCTCTCTCTCTCTCTCTCTACAATAACTAAATCTTTAAAAAAAAATAAAAGATGTTGACATCTTAATCCACAGAATCTGTGAATATGTTACTTTACATGGCAAAAAGAACTTTGCAGATGCGATTAACTTAAAGACCTGGAGATGAAGAAATTATCCTAGAGTATCTTGGATTATTCCTCTGTACCAGTTTTAATCATGTATTTCCATAAAAGCATATTATTTTTCCCCAGTTATGGTCAGAGGGGGATGTGACAAAAGAGGAAGGGTCAGAGAGATATAACATTATTGGCTTTAAAGATGAAGGAAAGGATTTGTGAACCAAGGGGTATGGGTAGTCTCTAGAAGTTGAATATTGTGGTGTGACTGGATGGCTCAGTGGGTTAAAGCCTCTGCCTTCAGCTCAGGTCATGATCTCATGGTCCTGGGATCAAGCCCCGCATTGGGCTCCTGCTTAGTGGGAAGCCTGCTTCCTCCTTTCTCTATGCCTGCCTCTCTGCCTCCTTGTGATCTCTGTCTGTCAAATAAATAAATAAAAATCTTAAAAAAAAAAAAAAAGAAGTTGACTATAGTGAAGAATTAGAATTCTCTTTAGAGCTTCCAGAACAATGCAGTCATGTAACATCTTTATTTTAGTCCAACAAGACCTGTGTCAGACTTATGACACACAGAACTACAAGATAATATACTTGTCTTGTTTTAAGCCATCAAGTTTTTAGCAAGATATGATAGCAGCTATTAAAACTTGTACAGTGCCACTACAATCATATTAATGAGTATTGTCAATTAGAAGAATATTTGACAACTTATTGCACTAGAAAATTTGATGTGTCCTTAAATATTAAAGATAAGCTATCAAAGTAATGTAGAGTGGCTTTGTGCTCTAGTTGTTTGGGATATCCAGCTTTACACATGATGTTCCAGTGCAATTATTAATAACTCTTTTTAATCTCAAAGTTTTGGTTTATAAGTTACATCACCACTCTAAAGAAATCTGGTGGAGATTTTCCACAATTAACAACAACTTCCAAATTTACCTGGACACTACAAATTACAAGTTGTGAAATTAAAAGAAAATGTTCTATTACAGGAGCTGGCAAGCTATACCTATGGATAAAATCTGGCTCACTGCCTTGTCCTATATTATCACCCATTAGTTAAGAATGATTTTCACATTTTATATGGTTACATTTTAAATGGTTACACAAGTACCTATGTAATATTGATTTTGCCTGTTGACAAGATCCCTACTAAAATCCCTGCTGTTCAACCCCTTAAGAGAAATGATCAATAATAAAAACCAAATCTCAAGCAGTCATATTAAAAAAAATATGGAATTCTCTAGTCTTTCTATAGAAAATGATTATATGAAATCATTGTTTTATGAGGAGATGATTAAAGAGTATGTAAGCAGAAAATACAGGGGGAAAGTGTTACAAATATGTGTAAAGAAATCAAACTTTTTAGGGGCACCTGGGTGGCTCAGCGAGTTAATGCCTCTGCCTTCAGCTAGGTCATGATCCTGGGTCTGGGGATTGAGCCCTGCATTGGGCTCTCTGCTTGGTGGGGAGCCTGCTTCCCCCACTCTCTCTGCCTGCCTCTCTGCCTACTTGTGATCTCTGTCTGTCAAGTAAATAAATAAAATCTAAAAAAAAAAAAAAAAATCAAACTTTTTAATGTTGTTAGTTTTAAATGTTAGTGTTTGTGTATGTGTCAGCATACAAAATTCATAATTCATTGTGCTTTATTTTTTCATTTAAGATAAACATTTACTCTCAAACTTCATTTAACACTTGTCATATTTTAAATAGAAGACCCTCAAAATTAAACAAGCTTTAGGTCTCCCTAACCTCGATGTGACTCTATAGGCTGGACAAGTCCCTAAAATCAGTGTCCTTTAATTCTTTTGCTCACCCTCTTCCATGGGGCCAAAGGCATCCAAGGAGACCAGGTCAGTGCAGGCTCTCCTGCCATCACCTTCACAGGCACAGGAAGGGTACCCTCAGGGCAAAAGATGGAAGTGCTGAGTGTGTACAGCACCTCTCAGGGAGCAGGAAGCCCCTGGGCCACACCTGTTGAGAAGCTGAGCCTGCAAGGAGTCAACAGTCGGAGGCCATGCTGCTTAGAAGATGCCATCAGGGAGACTGAGCATCTCATCTGAAGACATCTCTGCCTTTCTCTGCAACTCTGCAACTGGCCACTAGATCCAGCTGCACTTGTGCTGAAGGAGGGTAATACTCTTTGTTCTGTTCAACTGAAAGTGCCCTAGCAGGCCCAAAACTCACAAAGGCAGCTTTTAGTTACACCAACAGGGCATGCTTAGGGCTGGGTCTAAACCAGCAGTTGATGTGTCTTGAGAGCAGCCCCATATTCACTTGCTTCAAACACAGCACTACAGCAAGCCCTATGGCCATGCTTCATGCTACTCCTGTACAAAAGTATTTCAAGGACCCTTACAAAGACCCCATCATGACTACTGTGTTATTTTTCCAGCATGCCATACACACGCCGGTCTTGACGTTACATTTGCTTCTCTCTGCCTGAGATTCACTCTGTCCTGCTCAAATGATACCCATGCAGACAGTCTTTCCCTAATAATTCTATTGAAAAAAGTAACTGTTTCACACTTTGCAACCTCAATCCAGTTCATTATTCTTCCTGGCCCTTCACAAACCTAATATTTTATCACATACCTGGATTTTTTCTCTCTCTCTCTCACTGATAAATTATATAATTATAAGAACTTTGTCTATTGTGGTCCGTATTGTATTTCCAATACCTAAAACAGTGTCTAAAACATGGAGGGACTCAAATATCATTTACAAAATGAATGATTGAATGATATATGCTTTTTTCAACTGATCAGGGAACTAACCTCTAACATATTCATATAATTGAGATACACTCCAAGAAATCACTTCAAGGTGATCTTGATTCTGTACAAGAGAGTATTTGACAGCTTCTTTCACTAGAAAAAAAGAATGACAACTGACTTTGGCAGACTACTCAGCTAAATTTGATCTTGAATAGAGTAGTCCATATTAATTAATTTCCTTTAAAAAAGCAGAATATTAGAAGATGTATAGTTATTTCTAGTTAATATCTCAGTGTCATGGAAACCATGGTTTTTATATAGCTTTTGTATGGCAACATTAAGGGTGCTTGTTAAAACAAAGAGAGGAATTACTATACCTTTTGCCTGAAGTTAGAATGATAATATTAATGTGAAGAAAAATATTGCTTTTGTTTTGTTTGTTTGCTTGCTTATTTTGTACTTTATTGTGTAGTCCAAAGATTAAATTGTTGAACAATGATGTATGCATGGAAACAAACAAGGAAAGTACAAAGTTTTGATGGATATGGAAATTTTATGAATACCACAAAAGATATGCTGCCTACAATTTATTTTTCTTGTGATTTATCAAGAGTCTTCAGTCTTTTGGCAACTAAAATTGAGTAGTGGAATAGAAGTGATCATAAGAGGTAGAATTATTTGTCATTCTGACTGTTTCTTTGCAGGTACAAAAAGCTGCTACTTTATGGAAACTCAGCGAGGCACCACCTCCAGCAGAGGCCAAAGGGTCATATTGTAACTTATAGCACCAGCCTTCTCTGATACATTGTAATAACGCTTAAATAGTCCTCATCACAAAACCCAGGTGACATCAAGATAAGGGCAGATAGAGTCACATTCCAGGAAGACCTAAGAGTTACCATTCAAATGAACCCAGAGCTCACAACAGACTCTGAGTTTATAGATCAATAGACTATACCTAAGAGCTTTGAGCCACACAGCCTCACCACTGTATGGTGAATAACCACCATAAGATCCCGTTTTGAGAGCACTGAGATGTACATTAACCATAAAACACATCAATCAACAAGTATACTCAAATACTTATTATAAATAAATAGTGTTCTAGGCATGAGGAGGAGAATAAAGAAGTTTGAGAGAGGGTTTCTATATTTTATTCCTCTAAAAGCTGAAAATTGATTTGGAAGACTCAAATGAAAACCAAATACACAACATGCTTTAAGTGACTAATGCATAATACTGAAGATTAAAGATACATATTTCTCGCTGAAAATCAGGGCAATCAGGAAAGATTCTTTTGAAAAATGCAATCTTTGGACAGTGAGGAAAAAGGAAGAAAAGGTGTTCCTGGCAGGACTGGAGATGATTCAGTGAAGATGCATTCAACCAGTTTGGCAGAAACAGTGTACACGTTGAGAAGTAGCATATAAGATATGAAAGGAAATCTTGGGGGCCTGAAAATACAAGTAAAATAATTTTCCATGTATTCAAACACCTCCTTATCTGTATTAGACACAGAATGTATTACATACATGTATCATGTATCTAATCATGTATTAGATACAAAATGCTTTTTATACCAAATATTTTGTGTGTATATTTTATTAATATCCTGAAAAAATTATAATCATGTCAAAAATGTCAATGCAATTGTCACCTATAATATGAATAAAATAAATGAAGGAAAACATACATGGGAAGTAACTTATTAAGAAATAATATGGTTTTTGTTTCACAAATGCATGTCTCAATAAAGTACACAATTAAGTTCAATGATATCTATATGCAGGGTCACCAGGAATGAATGTTAAAAATGTGTAACAAAGTATTTAGTATTGTGTCTAAAAACCATGTGAATGATGAAGGTTAGTGATGTGATTTCAGTGACATAACTTCCAGAAATTTTAAATGACTCTTCATCAAGTTCTAAAAAAAGTCATCTTTCAAGGCAATTATTAGTGGCATCTTGGAGAATGTAGTATATATTAAAATGTATAAAATATTTTATGTTATTTTGAAAAATAAGAATAGTTTCTGGATTTATGTAATTTTAAGGAGATTTGTTACCAAATGATGGAAATCATGCAAGATGTCACAAAATTCTTTGCTGTATGAGGCCATCCTATATGTTGCAATCTGGTTTCAGGAGCCCCTCGATTCCAGAGAAAAACAGAATCTTGACCACAAAATTCCACAATTAGTCTAAGGGTTCTGTGTCATCCTCACTGAGAAACACTGACATGAACAACAAAGAATTGTGAAAATGTTTAGAAAAGGAAAAAAGATACAAAATCTTGTGGTGCTGAATGAAGAGTAGCCATCCCTGGTGGTAGCAAGAGAAATTATACATTTATTGCAAAACTACTCCTGTTGGAATGGAGTATAGATTTAAAATATGGAAATCACAGTGGAAATATGAAAAAGAGAATACAAAAGTAAAAGAATCATAAAGGGAGAATCAATAGCAATTGATGAATCATTGGATGTGAAGAATGAAAGAGAGGGAGAGTCAGAGAAGTTTTGTTTTTTTTGTTGCTGTTTCTTTTTGTTTTTGTTTTGTTGAAGTAACAAATCACCTTTTTTTCTGATGGCTGCCAATTTTAAGGAAAACTATATTTTTAGGGTTTTTTTTTTTTTCATTTATTGTTGGGTTTCTAACCTTCAAACATTGTGCCTTAAAGCAATGGAATGAACATAGTTGATGGAAGAGACCAGCTAGTGTTACATTGCGTGATACTTGATGAAAGCTAATGGACACCGCCTGCCCACACCCTAATGGTCAATCCATCCCATTTCAGTGATGGACAGCCACAGCATATCATCTGCTACACCAGTCTGCTGCATATATCCTAAAGGCATCCTGCAGACCAGAGTAATTTTCTGCATAACACAACCACAACCTACTCTTTTCCATTTTGATTAGTATTCAACATTTGCAGTGGGGATCATGCTGAAGAGTAAAAAGGTGATGGATAAGTAATCAAAATACATCAAAAATGTCATGTAACTTTTGGAAAATAATAGGATTATTGATTGAAACAAAAAAGTTACAGTGGGATGGATAACTGGTATTTGGATTTAAAGGGAGGGTTTGATATTACAAATGTTATTTCAAGGTGAAGATTTATTTTAAAACAGTTTTATAAATAAAAGCATGAAAGTCTTCTTTTAAAATTTGTATCTCTGGGAACTGATGAAATCATCCATTTGTAAAAGGAATTTTTTCTATATATTTACTGAATTTTTTTCTATATTTTGTAAACATAAGCATATGATCCTTCTGCAGAAATATATGTTGTCCCTGTGGGAAAGCCACATTATAACAATACTTCTGTAACTCATTGTAGCTAATAATTTGGATGGGACATTTGGCTATTTGGGATATTTAGTTATGTTTACTTGGATGGGATATTTAACTCTTTGTCTATTAGTTCTTTGTCCATTAGAGATAGTACATGATACACCTTTTTTTCCCTATAATGAGTAATTTTATTTTTTTAAGATTTTATTTATTCGACACAGAGAGAGAGAGACCACAAGCAGGGGGAAGTGCAGAGGGAGAGGGGAGTAGACTCCCCCAACATGGGGCTCATCCCAGGACCCTGGGATCATGATTGAGCCAAAGGCAAACTCTTCACCAATGGAGCCACCTAGGTGTCCTGGAGGTAATCAATTTTTAAATAATTAGCTATTTCCCCATCCCAGATCTTGGATTGAAAACAAAACAGTATGGAACACCCCGACAACTTTGATTAAACATGTATAGAGGTATTATGTCTGGGATTATTTATGATCTGACCATAACCTAGCAATCAGGGTTGGTTTCTTCTGAAGGCATGGAGGCAGAATCTGTTTCATATCTTTCTCCTAGCTAATGATGGTTGCTGGCAATTTCTGCCATTCCTTGAATTGTAGCTGTATCACTTCAACTCTGCTCCCATCTTCACATACACTTCCTCCTGTGTTGTGTCTGTGTTTTCTCCTCTTCTTATAGGGACATCAGGCATCAGAGTTACAGTTTGTCCTAATACTGTACTATCTCATCTTTACTTAATTAAATCTATAAAAATCCCATTTCCAAATAAGGTCACATTCACAAGTTCTAAAGCTGTGATTGCCAAGACAGCATGGTACTGGCACAAAAACAGACACATAGACTGGTGGAACAGAGTAGAGATCCCAGATATGGACCCTCAACTTTATGGTCAAATAATCTTCGAGAAAGCAGGAAAGAATATACAGTGGAAAAAAGACAGTCTCTTCAATAAATGGTGCTGGGAAAATTGAACATCTATGTGTAGAAGAATGAAACTCTAATATTATCTTATACAATACACAAAGATAAACTTGAAATGGATAAAAGACCTCAACATGAGGCAGGAATCCATTAGAATCCTAGAGAAAACATAGGCAGTAACCTCTTCAGCATCAGCCACAACAACTTCTTTCAAGGTATGTCTCCAAAGGCAAAGGAAACAAAAGCCAAAATGAACTTTTAGGACTTCATTAAGATCAAAAGCTTCTGCTTGACTTATTTCGCTAAGCATGATACGCTCTAGTTCCATCCATGTTCATATGATCTCCCTGATATGAGGAAGTGGTGATGCAACATGGAGGCTTAAGTGGGTAGAAGAATAAATGAAACAAGATGGGATTGGGAGGGAGACAAACCATAAGTGACTCTTAATCTCACAAAACAAACTGAGGGTTGCCGGGGGGAGGGGGTTGGGGAGAAGGGGGTGGGATTATGGACATTGGGGAGGGTATGTGATTTGGTGAGTGCTGTGAAGTGTGTAAACCTGGTGATTCACAGACCTGGGGATAAAAATATATGTATATAAAAAATATATGTTTATAAAAAATAAAAAATTTAAAAAAAAAAAAAAAAAAAAAAAAAAAAAAAAAAGCTTCTGCACAGCAAAGGAAATAATCAACAAAACAAAGAGTTAAGCATAGTCTCACTCTACTAAACTCTACTAAAGCAATTACCAACAACAAGAGCACCAGAAGCAAATTTTTTCTGATTGTCTTTTTTTTCCTTTTGCTTCTTCTTTTCTACTTTTGTTTCAATAATATCTACTGTAGTCCAGAGCAGCATGCCTCAAAACATGTAAAGAAAATAATGCCAATAAGAGGAATCATTCTGTCAGACCCACAGCTCATTATGTTAACTTTGCAGCTGGTTGGTGAAAATGTGTAGGTTTAACCAGGAAGAGATTGTGCACAACCTTCAGTTTAGAGGTCACTAACTTTATAAAGTCATGACCCATGAATGTGCAAAGAATAATACCTATCACCCTGTCTGGCACACTTAATTTTTGTGACAGAGATAAAGTTACTGTGGTGACTCTTTCCCTCAGAAAAGGAATTGAGCTGGCATTCCCTCGATGCCTCTATCTCGTCATTCTGTCCTTGGATGCCTGAAGTAGATCCTACAATCCGATTAGGACTTATAAGCACTCTTCCTGTGTGTTTTCAGAGAATCAAATATGGTCTCAATCCTGACTGTCCCCATGTCCCATATGGCCTTTCCTCAATGTACACTGTCTTGTAAATGCCTGTAATCATACAAGTCTTTTTTAGACAATGTCCCTTATTATTCAAAGACAGGAAGCAAACAAGACAGATTTGCACCCCAAATGAGAAGTTTGTTACATTAAAAATGTCACCTGTTTACACGAGGAGTCACAGCTAACAATGACAGCAGACTCTGCTTATAGTTGTTACAAAATTCTCCATGACAAGAAGGACGTGCCATTTCTCTCTTGTTCATAGCTGTGCCCTGAAGTTTACAACAGTGTTTCGTATAGAGTGGGTACTTAATTAGTACTTATTGAGCAAATGAATGGATAATGGATAAATTGAATTTGAATTGACCTGTTTATGTTCTAAAAGGGACAGCAGATGTATATAAATAAACTCTGTACAGTTTTAAATCCTCAATAACTACTAGAGGGCTTAAAAACACAATAGCATTATGGCAAAAGTTAGCAAACAATTGAATTAAATGGCACAATAAATCAACGAATCTCTTCCCAAGGTACAATGTGGAAAGGACACTTCCCCTCATTTTAACCCAACTAAATATTTTTGTTTTCAAAATGTAAACTTTCAAATATGTCCAACAATTTATTCTCTCTTCATTTCTTGTTTGCGTTTTTGTCCTATCTTGTCTTCTCTCTATCTTGGTCCTCTCTCCTTTTCCACTGTCAATAAAAATTGGTTTTCCCATAGCTATCTTTTCTTTTGACAGAGATTTAATGACATAATTCACACTAAGTTTGTATTAGTTGGAGATAGCTTAACATGTATAACTAGGAGTATTTCTCTTTGCTAGACAGCAAAATATATCCTAAGGGGTTTAGTTTTTACACAAAACAGGAGCTTTTTGGAGCTTTTCAATCTATAGCCAAGTACACTTTGGTATATTGCAAGTGCAAATGGTCTTTTTACATAGAAACTCTGTATGACATTCATTACTTTCATAATGCCATAGTTTCTTTTTCTCTGATGAATTTCTATAAATTCATGAAAACAACAGTTGAACATACAGAAATCATACAGGGAGAAGAAAACTAACACGAACATTCTTTCTCTCCCTTTCCTATTCTCTCTCTCAAGTATCATGTATCACGTATCATGTATCATGACACAATTTGGTTCCACCTAAAGTCTCTTTTCTAGTGACCAAAATATGAATCTTGGGCTAATGTTTGGTTACAGGGGTTAAGAAATTATGGGCAGAACTTTTCAGAGTTGTACTATATAGAATAATAGGAAGACTATGTCCAAGATTATATCAATGGGACCAAGAAGAACACTGAAAACAAGGGATCATCAATGAGAATATTTAAGAGAGAAACATGGTGTGTTCTGGAGAACGTCTTGGAAAACTCCAAGATACAAAAGATTAAAAACTCATTACATATTATATTTCACATCACAAATTATGTGTAGGCACATTTTTCAATAAAGTTCATTAGAGCTTTTACAATTTGATTCAAAGTGAAATGTAATATACTCCATTAATAAAATGTATAAAAGTCATGCCCCAAGTTCAAATGAACTTTTTCCTATTATCAAATTCTTAGGAAGAAACAAAAGTGCTAAAACTGAATCACTTTTCAAGTTAAATTCCAAAAAACTAAAAGTCCAAATTATATCCTTCCCTGTGTCTCATCTTCACAGTCTCAGTGGGAGGGCTTTTGAGACTCTAACTCACAAATATACTCTTCACCATTTCAACCCACACATATTTTTCTACATACATTGTACTACATCACTTTTTAACCCTGATTTTAAGAGCAACTATTAATTTTAAAGAAATATGTATATTACTTAATTTATCTCTGCTAGCCTTTATCTTACAAACTAGTATTTCCTTGGATGTTATTGGAAAGTAGATGATTGATAGTTGCCTCTGGAACCCTCCCAAAGCCCCTTACAGACTCTGTCCTCCCCCCAACCCCAGTAGTGACTGCATGCAATACCTTCCCCTTGATTTCTAAAATAGGAGCTGGATAAATAATACCTTCAAGTATGGCCCTTGGATGACATAAAAAAAACTTTAGAAAGTGAATATCTCTCTAAAAGTCGAATAACAACTGATGACATCAAGTAAAAGATTTTTTCCTACATGTGGAAGACTTTGTCACAAATTGGAAGGTTGATAGGGAAGGAAGAGAGAAGCACCTGTCAAGAAAGGATGACACAAGATGGAATTGAATAGAGTCTCTATAAATCCCCGGGAGGAAGATATCAGTGATGACCTAAAATAAGAGTATGAGAAATAGGACTTTGGATGCTTCTGAATTACTGATAAAACATTAAGGTGGTCTCCACTTAAATATTTTAGTTGTGCCTGTGTATGGAAATGGTAGCACACTGAGAGCAAAAGAGGGCAGGAAAAGAGAACAATACATGAGACAGAGGCAGAGCTACCTAACATTTGATCATAGAAGGAAATAAAGAATAGAATGACAGCTTAGGGACAACCAAAGTCCAACAAAGAGAGAGCTTGCTGTTGTTTATGTAGAACATGACATTCTGAATCGTATATTTCTGTGTGAACTCAGAGTGAAGATACCACAAGTACACTCTGAAGTTTCTGGGGACAGAAGCAGGCCTATCATGGTGGAATTATGAGAGAGGGTTAGCAACACAGGTAGAGACAGAAAAGACAGGTTCTATAATTGGCTGCAGTTTCCAGAAATAATGCAATGCAGATAAAATCTAGAATAAAATGAAGTTAATTTGCTCACAGTTTGTAAGATTTTAACTCTGTTGCTTCTGTCAACTAAAATCATAATTCCTGTTAAGAGAGAGTCATGAATTGAGTCTTCTTCTCTAAGATTATTATTTCTACTTTATTTCCTTTTCTTTCCTCTTTGCCAGTAGAACAAACAAACAAAAAACAATTCAGGAATTCACATAGCAAAGTTACTATCTCCAACTGTGTTAGATATGCTATAAACAAGATAGTTTTATTTATATTCGTTCATATATATTCTTCTACATTAGATATATTCATTTAATATATAAATATATTCAAATACATATGTATGTTAACATACATTTACATATGTAAATATGGATATATATGTAAATAATTTTGGCCATCCTGAAATAACAAAGGAGAACAGTATTATTGAAAATCCCGGATTTATTTAACAAAGTAATGATAGTTATTTTTTTGATAGTTATTTAATATTACTTGAAATACATCTGTCATAAAAGCTATGTTCAAAGATCTTTATTTTTTAATTTTGTGTAAAACACAGTATATACAGTGCCACTTAAGCCATCTGTCTTTCATATATGTTTTTGGTCTCTTTTTCCTTTTTTTTTTTTGTCCAAGAAATATTCTAAGGAAAGCCTTACTACTCCATATGTGTTTTATGGAACTGAAGCATCACTATATTCTGGAAACTTGTTAGAAAAGCAGGACTCTTAGTCTCTACAGTAAACCTACTGGTTTAGAATCTGCATTTTAACAAGATCTCTAGGTGGTTTATATAACCATTTGCCCTTTGAAACTGAGAAGCTCTGTTCAAAAATAAAACACTCATTATTTAGGGCAGTATAGTACATTTTGTCTACATGACAAATATAGGAAGCCAGCTAAGACATCTGTAGTCTTCTTCACATAGATTTAATAAGATTTATGGTATCTAAATTTATAACATTAACATTAAGTTATTTAATTGTCATGTAATAGTTGTTATGATTTTATAAGTTTTGATATAATAAATTCCATTACTCCATTTTAATACTATATTGAATACAAATTTTAGAAAATGGCCCCTTTGTGAACACTTCATTTTGAAATGAACTTTGGATTATCATCATTGGTTATACTCAACTCTTTCTTTACAAATCTAATCTTCCTGTAATTAAATATTAGAAAATAGATTTTTAAATGTTAAGAAATAGAATGAGTTAATATGTGAAACATTTGATGAATGAGGAACTAGTCTAGGATATCACACAACCTTTAATTTGCACAATACCTAACTTGTACAAGTGTAGTCAAAGATGTTTGTTAAAATAAGGCATTAATTCTCCTGACTCAATTCTACAAGATTCTGTAATTTTGAAAGATAAAAAAATGACCTCAGCTAGAAATAGTTTGAGAACTGTATTTGCCATGTTTTGCTAAATAACAATGTCAAAATCTCAGTGGGTTATAATAAACATATATTTTCAAGTTCCTGGAGTGCACGCAGGTTGGTGACAGTTCCATAGATCGAAGCTGGGTTGGGTTGGGTCAGGTGAAGCTCCAGCTCTCTTTTGGGTTCAGGTCTCCTCCATCTGTGTGCATTCTGGAACTGAATAACTTGAAACAGCTATTGTTGAATGCTATCTTATGCGTGGGTTGCAAGAACATGGGAAATAATTAGAAATAAACGTAGTGATCCAAAGGGGCACGTGCACCCAAATGTTTATAGCAGCAATGTCCACAATAGCCATACTATGGAAAGAACCTAGATGTCCATCAACAGATGAATGAATCAAGAAGATGTGGTATATATGCACAATGGAATACTTTACAAGATGCTTCTTTGGGTTTCTGCTGACAGTTTGCACATTGTTACTTGTCTCCATTCCATTGACCAAAGCATGCCATTTTACCTATCCCAAAATCAACAGAGCAGGAAAGTATACCTCGCCCATGAGAAAAGGCACTCCAAAGTTACATGACAAAGAGTGTGGATGCATAATTCCAACACATAGAAGAAGGGAACCAGTATCTGTTGGAATAATTAGCTTAAAACTTTTAGTATTTTTGACCTAACTTATGTGCCCTGACTGTCTATAGCTTTTGAAAGCAAGATCACAATGTAGGCATTGAGTTCCAATGTTCCCTAACCCCTTCAAAAAGTAGGGACTATGACCCAGCAATTGCACTACTTGGTATTTATTCTAAAGATACAAATGTAGTAATCCAAAGGGGCACATGCACCCAAATGTTTATAGCAGCAATGTCCGCAATAGCCAAACTATGGAAAGAACCTAGATGTCCATCAACAGATGAATGGATCAAGAAGAGGTGGTATATATACACAATGGAATACTATGCAGCCATCAAAAGAAATGAAATCTTGCCATTTGCAACGACATGGATGGAACTAGAGGGTATCATGCTTAGCGAAATAAGTCAATCAGAGAAAGACAACTATCATATGATCTCCCTGATATGAGGAAATGGAGATGCAACATGAGGGGTTAAGGGGGTAGGAGAAGAATAAGTGAAACAAGATGGGACTGGGAGGGAGACAAACCATAAGTGACTCTTAATCTCACAAAACAAACTGAGGGTTGCTGGGGGGGAGGGGGGTTGGGATAAGGGGGGTGGGATTATGGACATTAGGGAGGGTATGTGCTATGATGAGTGCTGTGAAGTGTGTAAACCTGGTGATTCACAGACCTGTACCCCTGGGGATAAAAATATATGTTTATAAAAAATAAATAAAAAATTTTAAAAAAGTAGGGACTAAATATGTTTGGCTGAATATATCTGAGAAACAAATTTAAAAGAATAAATGGATTGGTCAATTCTTAAAACAATCATGATTGAAGCATTAGGTTTAAAGCTTCCAAGTTTGATCTTCAGGATAAGTAATCATCTCTCATACAAAGTGGTCCCCAATCCATTTTTCTTTTATTGCAATGTTCTCCATAACCATTTCCATTCCTGTGTGCAAGGTGTTTTTTTCTTAATTATATTATCATTTTGAGAATGTGTATCAGTTTACTCACCTTATATTGTGAGCAAATTACAACTACAGTTGCTTTACTTCTCACTGGGATATTGAGAGGATTAAACAAGATTATGTAAGTAAGAATTTAATAGAGTGCCATGTACAGAATGAATGCTCAAAATATATCAATTTCTCCTTCTTTTCCAAAGTTTATGTTCTGTCTGTATTTAACAATATTTTCAGTGGAATGGTAAAGTTTATGCTTCCTAGATTTTGGCATTATTTCTGCCTACTTTGTATATAGTCTTCCTTTTTTTCCAGTTGGGATGAACTTTATCTAACTTTAAATATATCATTTTACAGATGGAGAAATTTATACCAGAAAATAATAGGTTTTTGTTTTTTTTTTTAAATCACCCAAAAGATAAACAACAGCATTTGGACCAGAATTTAGGCAGAATCTAGTGTGTTCTTTCAACCAGTCTGTGTGGACAGTACATATATGTTGTCAACATCTCTTCTCAAGCTCATCCCCAAGGGGTAAAAAGGATGTGTCCAATTCTCTAATACGTTCATTTCCTATGCCCCAAATGCATACCAATGAAAACATATCCATTGCAGACCCTATTCTTTTAGCACATCTTATGGGTTCTACTCTTTCTTACAAGGCAGTGAAGGAAACTTTTTTTGTTTGTTTGTTTTTACTAGGTTTGGATTTGTGCAAATGGCCATTTCTGACCAATCTACAAATATAGACCAATTAAAAAGAAGAGTAGAAAATGCTGATCCTCCTACCTCAGTGTGGGCAAAGTAGGGCTATGTGTAACAATACATTGCCCAGCTTCTTATATTTTGCTTAATCATGGACACAAACATATAATGTATTTTTATCCCCAGGGGTACAAGTCTGTGAATCACCAAATTTACACACTTCACAGCACTCACCATAGCACATACCCTCCTCAATGTCCATAACCCCACCCCCCTCTCCCTCCACCCAGCAGTCCTCAGTTTGTTTTGTGGGATTAAGAGTCACTTATGGTTTGTATCTATCCCAATCCCATCTTGTTTCATTTACTCTTTTCCTTTTCTTTCAAATGGCAAGATTTAATTTTATAGAGATTTTTTGTAGATTTTATTTATTTATTTGACAGAGACCACAAGTAGGCAGAGAGACAGGCAGAGAGGGAGAGGAGGAAGCAGGCTCCCTGCTGAGCAGAGAGCCCAATGTGGGACTCCATCCCAGGACTCTGAGATCGTGACCTGAGCTGGAGGCAGAGGCTTTAACCCACTGAGCCACCCAGGCACCCCCCTTATATAGAGATTTTGTGTGGAGACATGAGACACTTAACATCTGTGTGTCTTGGTTTTAATTTTAACTTCCTACCCTAATATGGTATATGCCATTCACCACTACTTTTGACTTGCCATGTATAAAAAGACACTCACTACTCACTACTGTGCCACCGTAGAATTGATGGGGCTCAAATTGATGGTTCTGCACACACATATATCAGTTTGCTATCCAAGAGAGGGTATGTAAAGAAATGGATTAACTAAACAGAACACCAAATGAGTGTGCACATGTGTGTGGGGGTGTGTACGTGGGTGTGGTGAACTAGAAAAAAATTCTAACTACAAAAAGAAAAAAGAATGAAAAGAAGCAGAGTTATTTGAGTGATTTCGTTGGCTAAATACTTTCCTGTGGGAGGGAGGAAACAGCAAGAATGAAGACAGAGCCTGGTACGCTTGCTTGATTCTGACTTGGGCCTCCAGAAAAAGCCTAAATTCCTCAAGACTCAACCTACACTTACCTCGTTAGCTCTATCCAGTTCCAATCTTGATCAACCATAGTTCCTCTGGCCTCCCTCTTTGGACGTTAGCACACTTTAATTTCTACAGGTAAGTTGAATATTGGGTCTCATGATCTCATTCATCTGTTTTTGTGGGATGAATGCCTTTATAGCACTTTATACCACGCACGTGGACTTGATTCTTCCTCCAAATGAGTCTCAATATAACACCCATTCTCGTTCTCCCACAAGAGATCAAGTCACACTCAGAAGTTTTGCAAGTTTTGCAAGTTTAACCACAGTGTATACACACACACACATACACACACACACACACACACACACACAGCACATTCCTGCACACCCTTCACCTTTTTCCTGGCTCCATCCCTTGTGACCTCCTAGTTTTTTGGCTCTGTGCTCCAGGCTCTGCTTGCTCTGCAGCCAAGCTCCAGTCCCAGGAAAGCCTCTGCACTCCTTGGGAAGTCAGCCAGGATTTCCAATTTGCCTTCCTCAGCTATCCTGAATTTTAGGCATAACGTTCTTTTTTACAATATCACACCTTACCCAGTATGTTCTCCTGCACTTGTTTACCCAAGAACCCCATCAGATACAAGTGTGTCTGATGAGCTCTGGGCAACCTGGTCTCTCTCACTTTTCTTTGTTCAAGCTATTTTCCCTGATGGAATGAAGAAATCTGACCTCTCACCCCCCTCCCCACGGACACACATACATATTCTTGCTGTTCTCCGTCTGGCAAAATCCTCTTCAAACTATATAACATGGCACAAATTTTGCCTCCTACTAGGATCATTCCGCCGAAACTACCACTAAATATCCCAGTAGAATTACTTCTTCCTTTCTCTGTGTTTTTCTGGTATTTTGTTCTTGCCATTATCATAACACACATTAAGCACTTATCCATCTCTTTATGTCTACATAATTTACTATAAGTAAAAAATTAGAAACATTTATTTTTTTAAGAAACTTATTTTTTTACTTTTTTTTTAAGATTTTATTTATATATTCCAGAAATAGAGGGAGAGCAGGGGGAGGAGCAGACAGAGAGGGACAAGCAGACTCCGTGCTCAGTGTGGAGCCCACTACAAGGCTCGATCTGAGGACTCAGAGATCATGACCTGAGCCAAAACCAAGGGTTGGATGTCTAACCAACTGAGTCCCCCAAACACTCCAAGAAATTGTAAATACTTATTACAAGAATTATTATAGGAAAAAGTTCGATCAATACTGTTGAAATGATTGTTTTGTCTCTTCTATAAACTGTAGGTCAGCAAAGTTCAAACTTCAATCACTTCATGTGTGAGTTTCTGCATGCAAATTGTTTCTACAATTGTTAATAGTGCTTCAGGTCAAATTTGATAGTGAATAAAGCATAAATTGTGACTTTACACTCATCAATACTAGCTCCTATCATTCTGAGTCTTTGCTTCTTTAGAACTTCAAAGAGAAAAGTGCTTGGATGCTTATTTTGTCTACTGCGTTTTAAGTTTCAAAATCCTAGCTTCTGTACATGTCTCTCCAGAGTTCTACATGACTAAAGGTAAAGATTTATCTTCTCTTATGTTTAAGTGTCATAAAGACTAACTTTTCTTTTTCTTTACTGTCAAAGAAAATACAGAAGTTGAGGGAAGAGAGATAATTTTTTCCACTTTATTCATGATCAGGTTCTTATTTAATCCTGAATTTTCCTGGATTCATTTTGTTTACTTGTTTTCTTATGACTCAATCCCGTATGAAACATCCCTTTCCTGCAGAAATCCCTTGCTCAGTTTTTACCACCTTTGATCTAAAACCTCATACTTCATTTACTCTTGATTCTGGGGTTCCAATTTCATTGTGTATGCTCCAATTTGGGGACTTTTTTTTCTTTTTGAACTGTCTGTATGTCTATGTGGGTATCTATGTATCTAACTCGCTATCTTCAACAGTATTTCTCTGCTTGATATTTTGATACTTACTCACTTTTAGCCTTCTATCATAGTTCAGTTTGTTGTATAAGTCTGCTTTGGCTACATGGGGTACCTTCTTTTGAGTATCCTGTAATAAGTAATATTCTTATCCAATTCCTAATCTCTCTATTCATCAAACCAGCCAGTTCTCTAAGATTTCTTCTGTATGAACAAAACAAGATGAAAATAATAAGCAAATTATACTATTACACCATACTTATCAAAGGAAATGTTGAACAAATTAAAAATAGAAATACCATATGATTCAATAACTTCATGACTGGGTATTTACCCAAAGAGAATGAAAACACTAATTTGAAAAGATATATATACTCATGTTTGTTGCAGCATTATTTATAGTAACCAATATATGGAAGCAACCTAAATATTCATCAACAGACAAATGCAGAAGGGGGATGTGGTGTGTATATCCAACAGAGTATTACCTAGCACCCCCCTAAAAAAGGGATGAGATCTTACCATTTGTGACAACATGGATGGATCCAGAGGATATTATACTAAGTGACACAAGTCAGACTGAAAAATACAAATATGATATGATTTCATTCATATGTGAAATCTAAGAAACAAAACAAATGAATAAGCAAACAAAAAGCAGAATCAGATCTACCAATACAGAGAACAAACTGAGGGTTGCCCGAGGGAAGAGGGTAGGAAATGAGCAAAGTGGGTAAAGGGGAGTGGGAGGTGCAGGCTTCCAGTTACGGAATGAATAAGTCACAAAAATAAAAGGCACAGTGTAGGGAATATAATCAATGATATTGTAATAACATTGTATGGTGACAGACGGTAGCTACACTTGAGGTGAGTGGAGCATCACATGAACCACTATGTTATACACCTGAAATTAATGTAACATTGTGCATCAACTATACTCAAATAAAGAAAAATTTTTTTGCAGGAAGTTTTGAATATCTTCTCTTCTCTCTTCATTTTCCTTTTATACCACAAATCAAAAGAAGATAGGTTTTGACTCACTTCGTACCCTCACTTTGTTAACCAGAAGCTACTTATTTCCAACTGTTACCATGAACTCCTGATCTAGAAGTAACTTCCGATTTTGCATAAAATATTCATCTTTCAGAATTTTTGTGGCAAACAAGGTTATATTCTCCTTAGTTATTTGGATACTGCCTTAATGGATTAACATTTGAGACAAAATTAAGCTAAACACATAGTGTGTTTTGTCAGAGGATCACAGATATAATGTCTATGTATCTATAACTCCAAATTCTTTTTTTTGAAGATTTTATTTCTATTTATTTATTTGAGAGAGAGGAGACAGACAGTGACAGAGATGGTGAAAGAGAGCACAAGCAGAGAGGAGAGGGAGAAGCAGACTCCCCACTGAGCAGGGAGCCCAACGTGGGGCTTGATCTCAGGACCCTGGGATCAGGACTTGAGCTGACGGCAGACACTTAATGGACTGAGCCACCCAGGTTCCCCTATAATTCCAAATCCTGACTTATATGTGAGAACATCTGCATATTCTGAATGCCTTTCTAATGATTTGGGAGTTATTGTGAAGGGCAATTCAGAAATTATTATATGAATTACATCTAAGAAATATTCTCCTCCAGGAAAGGGAACAGCAAGCTGGATCATTCCCAGGGGTGTTGTTTTGATGCCATTGACAATACAGTGGGCCAGGTGTTTGTTGAGGTGTTTCCGCCATCCAGTGAAGTAATGCTCTTCTGCCACTCCACACACAGCCTCCTGCAATGCTGTATCTACCAGAAAATGCTTCTCTTTTTTCTTATGTGAATTCCTTGCCTGATGCTCCAACTCAAATATAATGCAGTGTTGCTGCAGTGTTGTCTCAGGAACATGAGCAGGTTCTGAACTTGACAAGTAAGTTTGTTCTTCTTAGATCCGTGGCAGTTGTGACATTGAAATGTAGCCTGAACTTACTGGACTAGTTTCCCTCAAGTCTTAGAAATGACATTAAACAACAGGAACAATGGGTGGTGAACTATTCTTGAAGGGTTTGTTTTCTGACACTGGTCCAGATTTTTCCTCTGCCTCATTTACCAGACACACATCTTTCTGAGCCTCCAGGATTGTTATTAGGGCACCTTGCTGTTTGTAGGACATTTGGCTTCTGTGTTTTAATATCTGAGCAAATGTTCAACGTGAACTAACACTTTTATTTCCCTTAGGGAACTTTTATCCTTTAAAGTGTTTCTAGTTTTCATTTCAGAATATCAAAACAATTTTCATTATATAATTCTGCTTGAAAATGAACACGATAATATATGTGGAGGTTTAAACCTAGATTTATCCTTGAAGTTCCATGAAAGTATTGTTATATTTCTACTGTAATAAAGAAGAAGATATATAACTTCTCCTTTACCCGAAAAGGGGAAACTAGGTACTTATTTTCTGCTGCATTAAAGTGATGTTTTTAGAAATATGCTTGCTTTTCTTGGACAAAATTCTTCTAGGTCAATTCTGGGAAGAGTGTTCTAGGGCCAAGTTTTCAATTTATGTCAAACCTAGTAAAAAATTTTAAAGGTTCAGATATGCATCAACTTTCATGATTTTGCTTGTCTATCCAATGTTAAATACATATTCCCTAGGACACAACGGAATGCAATTTTGGAAGCAAATAGATAATAAGTTTGATATTTACTCAAATTTGAATTAAGATAAAGCTCTTTAATGAATTTGTGGAGAAATTCTCCATTTTTATTTTATTTAACTTGCACACAGATCCTGATAAGGAATAATTCTTTTCTTAGAGTCAGTCTATGATTAGACAACTTATTTTGCATTAATATCTTACTTTCCTAAAAAATTTTATTATAGAGACTTGCATAAGAACATACTATTTACTACCCTTTTTCTAATATGCAGATCACATACCCTTACTTAATTTTGCCAAAGAACAGAGCTTGAAGTTAAAGATAATTAATTTTTTTGTATTGGTAGTACACGATCAACCCACCTTGTCATAATATTCCAATCTATCTCATTCCAAGGAGATAAAGAAGCATCATGTGAATTCTTTAAGAATTCAAGTGCCTGAACAAACACAGGTTTAAGCCTTTTTAGGGCTGATATATGGAGACACAGGTCACAAAAGACAGTATGGTAGAATTTTTAAGAACATATGTACATTGTACAAAGCCTCTGAGTTCTAGTCCTAGCTCCACAGTTGATAGCTGTAAATCTTAGCTAAATCACTTAGCCATTTGTAGCATTATTTTTTTATCTGTAAAATGGGAATTGATAATAAAGCTTCCTGGCACATAGCGAGCATTCAACAACATTGTTATTAACTTTGCTAATATCAATATTATAATTTAGACATTTTTATCACAATCAAGATGGAAGAAGTATTTTATAAGGTGAAGGAAAATACAAAATGGAATCTGAAATTGTTTATTGGCAATAAAGGAAAGCAAAGGTTTACTCAGAAAACTGAGCGTATGATTGGGACAAAATAGGTTATTGTTAAAAAAAAAAAAATGCATTCGTCACCTGGAGAACATCCTTGAGGTCTCTCCGTAAAATCTAAGAAGTCAAAAGGTAAATAGAGTCCAAGATAAACTCTAATGTACTTCATTGAACCTGGATTTTTGGATATTGTCAACCCATGTAAGCATCTTCATAAGATGGAGAATATAGATATTCCAATTTTTTCAGGGAAAATGTCAAGCCTCTTAGTATGTTTAGTATATCCAATATGATAAGTCAATTTTGGTCTGAAGGTAGGAGATTGCAGGGTATCTCTAAGTCAAGCCAATATGTTTGCACTGTATTATATGACTTCTTAAATAATCAGTAAAGCAAAATATTTGGCTTTTAGTATAAATTCACATTACTTTAAGCAATGAAATGCTTCAACATTTGAAACTATGCTAAGGTAGCAGCATTTGGAAAAGTAATGTTAATTGCAGATAATGTATGGATTAAAACGCATATAATCACTAGTATACAGATATTTAATTTCAGATTAAACTGTGATAACAGTAACCGTCAGACTAACCTGTCGTAACAGTAACCAGCTTATTTATTGATGTTCATTAAATGCACTGTAACTATCACAGACATGATAACCTGCAGTCCACACATTGTCATTTTCTATCAAATCCTATTTAGCATGAAAACAGTTTCAGGTCACATCCCAGCAAAATTCACCTATTAAAACATACCATTTTTGACAACATTCAGTTTGATCGATTTTTATTTCTGCTGTTTCCAATAAGGTCTGACTACTCTTTTTTACCGTGATTTGTTTATACTGTGAAATATGACCAGATTGATTTTGACCAAACACTCACGTCAAGAAATTATATTCAGTAGTCTATCTGAGTCTTGCTTAGGGCTCTCAGCGGGAATTTTGGTAGAGGGAACAAAAAGAAAACTAAATTATGTTTATAAATATGATCAAACATTGAAGATTTTATTTAAAGATCTTGTTAGAGGGGCGCCTGGGTGGCTCAGAGGGTTAAAGCCTCTGCCTTCGGCTCAGGTCATGATCCCAGAGTCCTGGGATAGAGCCCCACATCGAGCTCTCTGGCAGGGAGCCTGCTTCCTCCTCTCTCTCTCTCTCTCTGCCTGCCTCTCTGCCTACTTGTGATCTCTGTAAAATGAATAAATAAAATTAAAAAAAAAAAGATCTTGTTAGATATTGCAATTTTTATTTTTTACTTCATTAAAAGTGTTTATAGGGGCGCCTGGGTGGCTCAGAGGGTTAAGCCTTTGCCTTCAGCTCCGGTCATGATCTCAGGGTCCTGGGATTGAGCCCTGCATCAGGCTCTCTGCTCAGCGGGGAGCCTGCCTCTCTTCCTCTCTCTACCGGAGTCTCTGCCTACGTGTGATCTCTGTCAGTCAAATAAATAAATAAAATCTTAAAAAAAAAAAAGGTGTTTATAAAAATAGTACATTATATAATTACATGGAGTAGGTACACTTAGGAATACCTATTTATGCTTTTCATCTTCAATAAACTTAATAGTCCTGACCTTTGATGTGTATAGAACTGTATTTTAAAGCTTTGGTTTAAAGAAGAGATCAGTGTCTTAATCAGGTCTTTCTATTTAACGGGAATGAGATAGTATACAGTGAGGAAAGACTTCAAACTTAGAATTTATTTATTTTTCATTTTTTTAAGGATTTTATTTATTTATGAGACAGAGCAGGGGGTAGGGGAAAAGGCAGAGGGAGAAGCACACTCCCTGCTGAGCAGGGAGGTGGATGCAGGACTTGATCCCAGGATCCTGGTCTCATGACCTGAGCCAAAGGCAGATGCTTAACTGACAGCCACACAGATACCCTCAGACTTAGAAATTAAACAAATTTAGTATAGTAAGGCTAATTGCCACATTTTAAATAAGACTTTGGTTATCACGTTCTAAAAATTGTATGTATTTATGTTTATTTTATTATTTATAAAATGCTTTAACATATCTTACTTCTTATCAGCCACATAGCAATTCTATGAGAAACATAATAGAACAAGTTAAGTGGCAAGTCACTTAAGATCACTCCTGTCCTGTTGAAACCTGAATTACCATATCACGCTGGGTGTCTCTTCAAGACTACCTACAAATCCACATGTACAGCTCCATCTGCTATACATCTAGTGGTATGAACTGTAAGAAACTACAAAAGCTTCTTTATACAGAAATCACTCTCTCTTTTTTAAAACTCTTTTAATATTTTTTTAAGATTTTATTTATTTATTTATTTGACAGAGAGGGGGACAGCAAGAGAAGGAACACAAGCAAGGGGAGTGAGAGGTGGAAAAGCAGGCTTCCCACTGAGCACAGAGCCCAGCATGGGGCTAGAACCCAGGACCCTAGGATCACAAGCTGAGCTGAGGGCAGACACTTAACAACTGAGCCACTGAGGTATCTCTTAAGAAATCTCTTTAATGGGGCTCCTGGGTGGCTCAGTGGGTTAAACCCTCTGCTTTCGGCTCAGGTTGTGATTCCAGGGTCCTGGGATGGAGACCCAGTCCTGGGATCAAGCCCTATGTTGGGTTCTCTGCTCTGCAGGGAGCCTGCTTCCCTTCCTCACTCTCTCTCTGCCTACTTGTGATTTCGGTCAAATAAATAAATAAAATCTTAAAAAAAAATAAGAAATCTCTTCAATTGCTTATAAGGAAGTGATTATATGAGTTTAAAGTAAATTTCAATTAGCATTTTATTATTAAATAAGAATTTGTTTATGCTTCTTCTCTTACATATAAAATTACCAGTATATGAAAACATCATTTATAATATAAAATGAGCTTCTCATCTTGACCTCCATAACCATGAAACTGTTAAAATGAAACTTTCACTGGTTTTGAAAAGAGATTTGAATTTCTGAGTTTAAATCAACTTCATGGAGTTTCAGAGATAGATGGAGCCCTGATTCTTCAGGCTTGAAAATCCAATATAGGGTTGCTTTAATCCACTTGATTTAGACTTTGGACTTTAAAACTTAGATAATGATTTTTTTTTAACATCAAAGAGTTAACAACTGAGATCTACAGTTATTTTCCTCAAGTCTGAGTAAGTGAATGTGTTGGATATATGTATATATAAAATGCTTTTTTCCAAAAGTTTATAGTATTCTGCACTATTATACAACAATTTATGTCTAATCAATGTCCAATTTCATCAATAGAAGAGAAACATGAAAAAAAAATTCCTCCCATCCTCTTCACCTTGAAACACTAAGAAAGGGAAATTTCAGGATCAGGCCTTGTTGCTCTGTCAATGTTGACTAGTTCAATATGGAAGCATAAATACCACTTCTAAGTAACTGTCTAATAAAATCTTCAGACAGAATCCAATTAGCTACATCTTAAAGACACAAAGGAAAGTAGCACTGAGTGAAGAATGATATTTAATCTATGTCTACACAAAATTATCAAGTTTAAAGTAGCCCTAAAGAGAAATCCAAATGGTCTGGAATTCTACCAAAATTATGGTTCCCTTATTATGTTATTTTCTAGACAATACCTTTCTTATGAATTCAGGAAATAAATTTATATGCATACCCATGCATGCACACACACACACATCCCAAGTATTTTAACATCTAGAAGTTCTTCACCCCACAAAGAACTAAGTTAGTTCACCTTTATTCTCCTGATGTCTCTCCAAGGTTCTCTAACAAGGCTATAGCAACTAATACTCACTGGTCTGCTTGAGTGACCAGTGATAATGTATCTTTCATGGGAATACACTTTGATGGTACCTTCTCAGAGAATGTCCAAATGAATGAGTTGAATGGTGAAAATTACAGGCATCAAGGCAATCTGATAAGTGAATTACTTAGGAACAGATTCTATGACATTTATTACTCATAGTCCTACAGAGCCAGAAGGACCTCAGTAATGTTTTTATCTACTCTCCCTTAATTTAAAGATAAGAAAGATAAAATTCAGTATGATTTAGCATATTTTTTCTTAAATTATAAAAGTTAACCTGTCTACAGGTATTGAATGACATAAGACAAAACCTTATTTTGACCTTTACGTGCATGGGTTGCCTATCAATTGACCTAATTCACACATGTCATCTGCAGGAAAAATTCAGTCTCCCTTAAATGTCATAAAGTTCTTCCTCAAATGATTTTACCAATATCATCTCTCATCATTGGATACCACCCAGACATATTCTCTTCACCCATTGTTTATTTTTGAAACACAACTCTTCTCTCATTTGTATATTTTTACAGAGTCTGCTCCTCTACTCACAATGCTGAATCTGAGTGTGTCTACATCCCATCTCCTCTGTAAACCTTCCAACCCTGAAGGCTGCTGTGCTTGCTTGCTACTATGCTTCCAGAGAGCCAGGAAAAAATCTCTATTATAGCATGAATCACACTGAATTGGGATAAACTGTCTGCTTGCTTGTCTTTATCATTTACCAGAGAATTTTGAGAGTAGGAACCACTCATGCTTATATCCTGAATGTCCAGCCTACCTCTTGATACACCTTAGACCTTCATTAATGCTTGTAGAACCAAGAAATAAATGCAATGAGGAGTAAAATCCATGCGTGTATAATACGAATCTGGAAACCTTCCTCCACTACAGCATGCTGACTTGGTTAATCCTAAAATCCTATCTTGGTTTCTGGGTGTCTTTCCTATGCCAGCCAGGACTGTGTATGAGGCCAATTCAGCCTCAGTTTAAACTTCCATTTAACTCAAATGGCACGAATCCAAACCTTCATTCACTTCAGTTTGAAAGTTTGGTTTGAATTAAAATGGCTTCCTTCCTTCATTCATTTATTCAATGCACACTTCAGTTCCCACTAAGCTCATCTGAGACAGGAGCAGCTGTCTCAGTGGTGCTTTCTGTTCCAGTTCCATCGCATTGTTCCATAAACACAACGCTTTAGAGAGCTACTGTCTGGGCATTCCAGCCAAGACAGTTTGGCTCCTACCATTTTTTCAAATAGTTACTTTTTTGCATTTTAAGTCTACAGTAACAGTAGCCTAACATGCAGACTGTACTTCTTTTTATGGACTACATTTACTCAACTATCCCCAGTTTTATCACTTAAACTTATTTTCTATAACTTCAGAGAAATAAATTATTAAGTTGTAGAGTGTTAACTAAGTATCTAATAGCTTTTCAAGGTTACCATATAGAAGAATAAATACTTGCTAATTCCAATTTTAAGATAGAATAAGTTAATCAAGACCTCTTAAGGATGAAATTACAGGAATTACCCCCTGATGGAATTACAGGATTTTCTGTTTCAGGGAGCACATCACATCTCCTTGCATGTTTAAATAACCAGATATGTTGCAGAGATGGTGTTTTTCTTTGCCTGTATGTCATTGGAACCTAATCCAGAGAAGATCCAGATTCTAATCCTTCATTTCAGGGAACTGAAAAAAACTTAAAGGAAATAGTAGAACAAGCAGACAGGACTCCTAATGTGATGAAATTAACAGTCAGGGCTAATTTTCTAGCAGAAATCAGAATTTAAAAAAAATAGTGGACATATGGCTTAGAGACATATGGCACACAATTTTGAGTAGACAACCTAGATAAAGGAAAGAAGAATTATTTCAGCTCTCAGGTCTCAGGACATCGTCCCTCCAATTCTAATGAATATACACCTAAGGGAGTAAGAAACTTAAATTATTTATCTTTTTAACTGCTTATGGTGAAATATTTTTGCATGATAGATTTTGATCAACCTTTTCTCAAACTATTCACTTCAAATGTGGGTAATATTTTATACTGAACCTGGAAAAAAAAAAAAAAAGGAGTGACTTGGACTTTCTCCTTGGGTAACAGGCTGCAAGCCAGGCTGTTTCTCTGAGGCCCTATTTCAAGGTCTTCTGATAAACAGGGTAGATCCCTCTTTACAGGTTACCAATGGGTTTGCCTTCCCATCTGGAATTATCTGAAAATAATAGATTTTATCAAGTGTAAAGTGGCGATTTTTCCTTTTGATAAGAAATCTCAGAATATATTCAGACTTGAGGCTAGCCAAGAAAAAAACTTAATCACATTTTCACCGTAAAAAACAGCTGCTTCCCAAAGACCCACATGCAATTAATAAGGTAAATGAACCATTCCCACTATGGCAGTGGAAATCCTTACCAAACAAAAATAGTTCTGAACTTATAATCAGACTCTATTAGGATTCCAGAAATTCAGCCTGATAGAATCACTGATAAGAAATTTATGATGAGCTTTTTGAGATTAGCAATTTTATCAGAGTCAAATTGCTTAAGTTGTAATGGGGTCCTATTTGCCTCCCCTCCAATGACACATTGAATACACCCTTGATTTTGTGCCTTTCCTCCTCCAGAATTCCTTCTTTCTGGAGGGAAAGTTCTGTCTAATGTCTACCTGGAACTCAAAACAAGAATGGATTCCTCTTTGCAGTGAAAACTTCACATTTTTGAGAGATAGTTCTCTTTCCAAACACTTAGGGATTCTTCTTCTCCCTTAAATTATTCATGCTCTTTACAGACCCTGTTTCCCTAAATATATAGGGATATATATAGATCTGTATATGTATAGTCTAAATACAGACCGCATATTCCTAAATATATAAGAATTTTGTCATATTCTGCTTTATATGCACAGTACTCAGAAACAGAGTTCTGCACACGGTATGTAATTATGAGCAGTATTTTTTCAACAATTCCACTTGGAGACAGTATTATATGGTGATTAACAGCAGAACTCTGAAATCAGATTGCCTCACTTTCACCATTTATTCATTGTGTGATTTTGGACTAATGACTTCATTGTCATGCACCTGGGTTTCCCCATCTATAAAATGGGTATGATACTCATAGATCCCTCTGAGAGTTGATGTGAGAACTAAGTGAGTTACCACATACATATGCCTAGCACAACGTTAACATTTTATAAGTGTTAGAAATTATTAAACAAAGGAACAGCTTCTACATGAAGCTCTGATATGTGCCCAACACTGCACTAAGTACTTTACATAAGTTATCTCATATAATTTCCAGAAAAATATGCTGAGATAGATAACATCATTATTTTAAAGATAAAAAAGTTGATCGCCATAGGACACAAAGAATAAGGAAGGAATAGCACAACTGGAATTGAGTCCATGTATGTTTCACCACAAAGTGCAGACCCTTTTGTTGATAACACTCCTACCTATGGGAATATATTGGATACTGATATTTAAAATCTACAGCACCTTTTAGATGTATCATTATATGTGATTTCATAACAATTCTTGCTTAGAGCTCCTACTATTCTTGTTTTACTGGTAAGAAGAATAACATTTATGAAAACTACTTTTTGTTTTGTTTTGTTTTTAAGATTTTATTCATTTATTTGACAGAGAGAGATCTCAAGTAGGCAGAGAGGCAGGCAGACAGAGAGAAAGGGAAGCAGACTTGCCACGGAGCAGAGAGCCTGATGTGGGGCTCAATCCCAGGACCCTGGGATCATGACCCTAGTCGAAAGCATGGGCTTTAACCCACTGAGCCACCCAGGTGCCCCTGAAAACTAGTTTTTAAGTTCAAAACTCTGATTATATACTCCAGAAATGAGATTATGAACTGAGTCTCAACCCCAAAGCCAGAACTCTTTCTGCCACATGAGGTGTGATGAGGACTCTTCTCAGTACATTATCTATGAGCACTGTTCTACTATTCATTTAATGAGAGTAAGCACTTATGTGTCCCTGGAGAAAACGGGCACGCTCTTACCTGCATTCTGCAATGCTCCCAAGGATGGCTGGTTTTCTCTTAGACCACATGGAGGTGAACTATCACTACAGTGTTTTGCATTGCACGTTCTAGAGCTCCTTAACTTCTCTTGTCAGGTATTCTTAGGTCTTGTCTCATCTGTCACCCCATTCTAAAAGCATGTCACAAGCTTTTGTGGATCATAAAAGACCTAAAATATTTGCACAGGGGGGTTCATCTACTTCTCTATTCTTGCATACACTGCTAGTTTGGGAGCCAGACTACATCATCAGATGCTGCATTTACTTGCCAGCTGTATCAAGCATTCCTAGGTCCTACTTAGAGACTTCTTAGATCCACCAATGTGGGTAAGAAAATACAAAATTATATTTTAAAAATCTATAGTGTATAAGTGGGAGGCACATGAAGATATTCTTGTGTTAATTAGAACTTAAAAAGCAGAAAAAAAGACTTATTTCAGTCAGCATAATCTCCTCCAGTCCCAGTCAACATGTATCCATGTTGATACAAAAGCTGAGTATTCATCCTTTCTGATGAAGGCATAATACTCCATTGTATATATGGACCATATCTTCTTTATCCATTTGTCCGTTGAAAGGTGTCTTGGTTCTTTCCACAGTTTGGTGACTCTGGCCATTGCTGCTATAAACATTGGGGTACAGATGGCCCTTATTTTCATTACATCTGTATCTTTGAGGTAAATAACCAATAGTGCAATTACAGGGTCTTAGGAAAGCTCTATTTTTAATTTCTTAAGGAATCTCCACACTGTTTTCCAAAGTGGCTGCACCAACTTGCATTCCCACCAACAGTGTAAGAGGGTTCCCCTTTCTCCACATCCTCTCCAACACTTGTTGTTTCCTGTCTTGTTAATTTTGGCCATTCTAACTGGTGTAAGGTGGTATGTCAATGTGGTTTTGATTTGAGTCTCCCTGATGACTAATGCTGATGAACATTTTTTCATGTGTCTGTTAGCCATTTGTATGTCTTCTTTGGAGAAGTGTCTGTTCAAGTCTTCTGCCCAGTTTTTGACATGGTTATCTCATTTGTGTATGTTGAGTTTGAGGAGTTCTTTATAGATCTTGGATATCAGCCCTTTGTCTGTAGAGTCATTTGCAAATATCTTCTTTCATTCCATGGGTTGCCTCTTTGTTTTGTTGACTATTTTCTTTGCTGTGCAGAAGCTTTTGATCTTGATGAAGTCCCAAAAGTTCATTTTGGCTTTTGTTTCCTTTGCCTTTGGAGACGTGTCTTGAAAGAAGTTGCTGTGGTTTGGGGGAAATTGGAGGAAGAGATGAACCATGAGAGATTGTGGACTCTGAGAGACAAACTGAGGGTTTTGGAGAGGGGGGTGGGAGAGCATGGTTGTGGGTACTAAGGAGGGCATGTATTGCATGAAGCACTGGGTGCAGTACATAAATAATGAAACTTAGAACACTGAAAAAATAAAATAAAACCAAAAAAGCAGAAAAAGAGCAAATTTCATGTTAGTTAACTAAAAATCCTTATGAGAAATAATCAGTCACGGTTCTTAAGCATAAAGTTGTTTAGAGAAATAATACTGAATGTTACATTCGAACACTTTTTATCCAACATAAATAATTCTGAGAAAATACTTTTTTGTTCAGCTTATTAACAATTTCTTTCTTGCTCTTACTATCTTGACTACCTTCACTATATTGGAAATTACTCATCTTGCTGCTTCCTTATTTTATAGGCCAACTCCTGTCAAAGTTAATCTTTGACCAGTGGTTAATGCTTGGTATCATTTCTATGGGTATGTGAGAGTGTGTGTGTGTGTGTGTGTGTGTGTGTGTGTGTGTAATTTAAATAAATATGATGTAAAATACTTAGGAAATGCAGACAGTAACTGTAATTTTCTCTTATTACCATCATAAAGGTTTTTTATGGTGGCATGGAAAAGAATAACACAAATTGGTAACATGTTGTGGATGTTGTTGATTAAGGTGTTAATGACTGAATTTCTTTCATTGAAGTAGTTTTCTTTTTTAACTCCCTTCAGAAACACTTACCAGCCAGGGAGACAATTCCATTAACATTTATTGTATGTATTTCTTTAATTTTATGTAAGTCTTATCAATGGTTTTTCAATTTGTTTCCTTTTTCACGAATGTTCCCAAGCCAAAATAATATACAGTGAACTAATTCAAATAGAAGGTCTCCATGTATAGTAATGATTCTTCACATTTATATGCAGCAATGCCTTTCTTCAAAAAGAGTCCCTTGATACCATAGGTGTATTCAGAGATCTCAAACACTCTAAATATCTATAGTCCCCTGATCATTTTGCCTTCTCACTCAATGTACCCTTTCATTTCTCATGAAAATATGGATACTCTTGAGTTGAAATAATAAAATTGGATAAATAACAAGCCTTGCTTCCACAAAATGCGTGGCATTTCAAATTGAGCTAAAATCAAGTTGATTTAATTTCTTTCTCTATAATTTTGCTTTTTCCAGAATGTAATATAAATGGAATTATATATAATCTTATGAGTCTGGCTTCTTGCATTTCACATAATGGTTTCCATGTTTTGTTGTAAATGCTGATAGTCTGTTCTTTTTTACATACATACATACAGAGATTCTCACAAATTTTAATGTGTAACTGTGGGACTTTTCAGATCTATGTTAAATTGTTCCCACCCCCATAATCTACTATGAAGAATATTCATAATCAAAACTTCTGTAAAGTCACAGGGAACCAGAATTTTCACTATGACTTCTGGTTATGACCTCTTACTTACCTTTGTAATGTTTTTTGGTGCACCCAGATATTGAACTCATTTCATTTGTTTTTCTTAATTTGTATTAGACAGTCACTTCAATAAAGTATATGTGCTTGTGGAACACTTCATTATTAAAAGTGATGGGAGCAAGTGTAAGAGTTAACATTGCAACAACTCGAGTAATTTTGTCCTGTGGCAATGAGGTGGCTGAGTGTCTCAGTTGATTAAGCGTCAGACTCTTGATTTTGGCTCAGGTCATGGTCTCAGGATTGTGAGATCAAGCCCTATGTCAGGCTCATATGAAATCACAGAGATGTATCCTTTGATTAACAAAATTAAATGTTTTTATAGTATGTCCAAAATTCAATGAAGTAACAGATTTTTTTACTTTTGATCACAATATGGTTGAATTAATCTGGGTGTCTTTATTAAATTAACTTGTAGGTGACCTTGTATTTCACCTTTCTTTTGAATATTCTTTTTAAAACTAACCAAAATATCATGAAACAGCATTTTCTACCTTCAAATAAGTTAAAATGTAGTCTTAACTTGCAGTGTCTATTCCATCTTAGCCCTATGTCAACAGCATACACAAGTTTGTCTCATGAAATAGAATGTTAAACATTTATTAGATTTTTCCTTGAAGCATGAAATTTACATTTATCTCCAATATTTTTTTAAATTGCTAAGCTTGTTTTGATGAAAAAAAGTTTCACCCTGATTTCCCCTTTTTGGCGATCATCATACGCTTGAATTTTCGATGCATGCATTGGAGAAAAAGCCAATTTATTTCATCTCAGTCAATTGGACACAATGTGTCATCAGTTCTCCTAGAGTGAGATTTTGGGTTTTTTTATCACAAGGTTAATCCTTAGAGACCTGAAGTGCCAGCCTGAACATCACCATTCATGTCAATATTATATTCAACCAAAACAGTAAGTCATAAGAGATTTCAATGGAAAAATATTGAACCTCACCACATCCATAAATGTCCATCTAAAATACAATTTGTTGTCGAATACACAGCCTCTCATCAACTATCTCCCTTTAAACATATACTCTAATTCATGTGCAATCTTTGAAAGTATGTCTTAAAATAGATAAAGAAGTGTGCTTATCACTTTCCTACCTATAAACTTCTATATGTATGCTAAGGTTATCAAGTCATTTGAATGGAATTATAATATCTTTAGAAATTATTTATTGTGAATTAAACTATCGCTTATATTTTAAAATACATACCAGTAACACTTTTTGAGTATGTGAAATATACTTTCATGGTCACAGTGTTCATGTTAAAATACTTTTGGTTAAATTGAATGATTTGATATCAGGATCAAATTTCTTTTGTAACATTTAACATATTTTTAAAGTTTTAATTTTAATTCCAGTTAACATACTGGAATGTTCTATTCGTTTCAGGTCTACAATATAGTGATTCAAGAATTCTGTACATTGCCTGGTGTTCATCATGACCAGTGCGCTCCTAAATCCCCATCATCTAGTTTACTCATCCCTTCATCCACCTCCACTCTCGTAACTATCAGTTCGTTCTCCGTAGCTGAGAGTCTGTTTTTTGGCCTCTACCTCTCTCTTTTCTTGTTCATTCATTTTGTTTCCTAAATTCCTCATATGAGTGATAGCATATGGTATTTATCTTTCTTTGACCAACTTATTTGGCTTAACATTATAGTCTCTAGCTCCATTTATATCCTTGCAAATGGCAAGGATTTTTTTGTATGGATGAATAATAGTCCATTGTGTGTGGGGAGATATATATATATATATATATATCACGTCTTTATATGTTCATCTGTCAATGCACTTGGGCAACTTCCATATCTTTGCTAATATATATATATATATATATATATATATATATATATATATCACGTCTTTATATGTTCATCTGTCAATGCACTTGGGCAACTTCCATATCTTTGCTATTATAAATACAGCTTCTATAAACATAGAGGAGCATGTAACCCTTTGAATTAGTGTTTTTGTGTTCTTTGGGTAAATACCTAGTAGTGTGATTACTATATTGCAAGGTAGTTCTATTTTTAAATTTTCTGAGGAACCTCCATACTGTTTTCTACAGCGACTGCACCAAGTTTGCATTCCTACCTACAGTGCATGAGTATTCCATTTTTTCCCCCATTCATCTTGTGTTGTTGATTTTGGCCACTCTGAAAGGTGTGAGATGATAATACATTGTAGTTTTGATTTAAATTTCCCTAATGGTAAGTGATGATGAATATTTTTTCATGTGTTTATTGGCCATCTGTATGTCTTCTCTGGAGAAATGTTGGTTCATGTTTTCTGCCTATTTTTTTAAATTGGATTATTTGTTTTTGGTGTGTCACATTTTATAAGTTCTTTATCTATTTTGGATCTAACCCTTTATCAGATATGTCATTTTAAAATGTCTTCTTTTATTCCACAGTTGTCTTTTACATTTAACATTTTTATAATCTGGCTCCAACAAAACTGTGCAAGCTAATTCCTATAACCCCCATGAATTTACACTTAATTTTATTAAAACTTGTCTGCTAGTAATCCCCTCAAAATGCCTTATCATTTACCACCACTTGTTTTTTCCATGCTCTTCTCCCATTTGAGTAATCTATATCCTTCTGTTTAATTAAATTTTACACATACTTCCAGATCAAAGTCTACTTCCAGCTCTTTGGATTGCATTTTTTAAACCATCCCTTAAAAAAAAAAAAAAATCAGTTGAAGTGATCTCAATTTTATTTCTGAAATCATCTAACTCTTAATCCATAAAAATTATATTTGTTGTTATTTTATTTTGCTATTATTATTCTGGTTATATTATAACCAGAGAAGGTTTTCATAAAATTTAGGTGTTGTAGATGTAATGGGCTGGTATAGTCTACATGTCTTACACAAATCTTAGGACTTCATTGAAACATCCCTTTAGGGATGTGCTATCAACTTTTAGAGCAGCTAAAACTAGGGTATTAATTCACACTAGCACTGTACCAATAATACCACTATTCTGTATCAGTAGTGCAGTCTATGTGGCATATGGAAACCAACTGTAGGTAAAAGAAAGCAGAGTACTTTAAAAAGATAAGCATCATTCCCCTGGACATCTGGAACAAAAGTATAATGAAGTTCATGTCTATAGGTGTACATTTGTGTTAAATATACCATGAAGAGAGGAAATATATAATGGTTCCAAAATGGTTTCAATTTTTCAAATAAAAAATCACAAATGTAGACATTTTGAACTTCAGGAAGAAAACAGTAATTGTTTTTCACATAGAAAAGACTACATAGGGGCGCCTGGGTGGCTCAGTGGGTTAAAGCCTCTGCTTTCGGCTCAGGTCATGATCCTAGGGTCCTGGGATCGAGCCCCACATTGAACTCTCTACTCAGCAGGGAGCCTGCTTCCTCCTCTCTCTCTGTCTGCCTCTCTGTCTACTTGTGATCTCTGTCTGTCAAATACATAAATAAATCTTTAAAAGAAAAAAGAAAAAGAAAAGACTACATAGCATTCTCCTAGATGAGAAGTAAAAAGGATTTATTTACTTAACCTTGGTTGAAATTGAGGAGGTCAATAGCAATTTGTATTTTTTCCAATTACACAAGTACTATTTTAAAATATTTTTTCTAGGGGTGCCTGGGTGTCTCAGTCCCTTAAGGATCAGACTCTTGATTTTAGCTCAGGTCATGATCTCAGGGTCATGGGATCATGTCCTTCATCCAGCTCCATGTTCAGGAAAGAGTCTGCTTGAGATTCTTTTTCCCTCTGCCCTTACCCTCTCCTTCTCATGCACTTTTTCTCTATATCTCAAATAAATAAATAAATCTTAAATAAATTGTTTCTATCTTTATCTAGAATAATTAATGTATACTTTTATTTAACTTCTGATGACTCTCTATTTTGCTTTTCAACAATATTGCACATTTTTAAGGGCTTATATATGAATCCTCAGAGAGCAGCGATATGAACAGAATAGGTGTGTAGTATCACTGACTAGTCAAAATATTTCCACTAAGAAAATACCTACCTCAAGAAAGAATTAAATATGCATTGGTTTGGGAGGAATCCATTAAAAAATCTATTTATTCATTTATTTATTCATTCATTCTACAAACACATTAAGTACACATTATCCAATGCCAGGCACTGGGCAGAACTGAGGGTTTTTTTGTGACTTTTTTTGCTATTTTTTTTTTTTAAGTTGTATCCTAACTCAGTGGCCTCGTTGTAAAATAGATGCTATTTACCTCTCCCTTAGTTTTCTATTGTGAACTTAAAAAATTACCACAAACTTAATGGCTTAAACGACACTACTTTATCTTATAGTCCCATTGGTCAAAAGTTCCACATGGATCTAACCAAGATGTTAGCTGGGCTGTATTCCTTCCTGGAGGCTCTGGGGAGAATCCATTTCCTTGTTTTTTTTTTTTTTTTTGGGGGGGGGTTCTTAAAAGAATTCTGTTCCCTGAAAATAGAACTGAAGTCTCCATTTCCTATTGGGTGCCATCTGAGGGCTATTCCTTGCTTCTAGAAGTAGCTGCATTCCATGGCTCATGACTTTCTTCTTCCATCTCCAACATCATTAATGCAGGTTGAGTTTGTCCTGCTTCTTCTTCTGTAGTCTTAGCTCTCTGACCTACTCTTATCCTTTCTCTTCTACTTCAAAAGGCCTACACTGATATTCTGGGATAATCTGCCTGTTTAAAATCCTTAGCCTTAATCCCCATCTGCAAGGTCCTTCTGCCATTTAAAGTAGCAATTCACTGGTTACAGGGATTAGGGGACACAGGGTGTCCATTCTTTAGCTTTCTTCATGATCCTAGGTATATTATGAATATCAAGTGTGATTATTCATATAAACCACCCAAAGCACTGTATGGCAGAAAGGGAGAGCTCAAGGATTGCTAGCTATTTATTGCAGCTCTTAGTGGTGTTAACATTACTATGATGTACTCTTAAAGAGTTCACATACTGGTAAGAAAAACACTGTAATAAAACAGCAAAAATAATTGGTATGTATGAAAACAATCCAACTATGTATTTCAGGGCTAGATGTGTTTTAAGCTAATCTATTTTAAAATAACCCATGTAGGAATATAGCCAGCCAAATGTTTTATTAGTGTTTAACCATAATATGTGAACTGGTTTTCTCTCTACTTTTCCCCACAGACTTGAGGAAACACTGCCACTGGCAGGAACTCAGAATGGATATTTCCTGATAAAAACCTATCAGGGTTTTTTTTTTTAAATTTTTTATAAACATATAATATATTTTTATCCCTGGGGGTACAGGTCTGTGAATTGCCAGGTTTACACACTTCACAGCACTTACCATAGCAAATACCCTCCCCAATATCCATAATCCCACCCGCCTTCTCCCAACACCCCTCCCCCCAGCAACCCTCAGTTTGTTTTGTCAGATTAAGAGTCACTTATGGTTTGTCTCCCTCCCAATCCCATCCTGTTTCATTTATTCTTCTCCTACTCCCTTAACCCCCCATGTTGCATCTCTACTTCCTCATATCAGGGAGATCATATGATAGTTGTCTTTCTCTGCTTGATTTATTTTCCTAAGCATGATACCCTCTAGTTCTATCCACGTTGTCGCAAATGGCAAGATTTCATTTCTTTTGATGGCTGCATAGTATTCCATTGTGTATATATACCACCTCTTCTTGATCCATTCATCTGTTGATGGACATCTAGGTTCGTTCCATAGTTTGGCTATTATAGACATTGCTGCTATAAACATTCAGATGCATGTGCCCCTTCAGATCACTACGTTTGTATCTTTAGGGTAAATACCCAATAGTGCAATTGCTGGGTCATAGGGTAGTTCTATTTTCAACATTTTGAGGAACCCCCATGCTGTTTTCCAGAGTGGTTGCACCAGCTTGCCTTCCTACCAACAGTGTAGGAGGGTTCCCCTTTCTCCGCATCTTCCCCAGCATCTGTCATTTCCTGACTTGTTAATTTTAGCCATTCTGACTGGTGTGAGGTGATATCTCATTGTGGTTTTGATTTGTATGTCCCTGATGCCAAGTGATATGGAGTACTTTTTCATGTGTCTGTTGGCCATCTGGATGTCTTCTTTGCAAAAATGTCTGTTCATGTCCTCTGCCCATTTCTTGATTGGATTATTTGTTCTTTGGGTGTTGAGTTTGCTAAGTTCTTTATAGATTTTGGACACTAGTCCTTTATCTGATATGTCATTTGCAAATATCTTCTCCCACTCTGTCAGTTTTCTTTTGGTTTTGTTAACTGTTTCCTTTGTTGTGCAAAAGTTTTGATCTTGATGAAATCCCAATAGTTCATTTTTGCCCTTGCTTCCCTTGCCTTTGGTGATGTTCCTAGGAAGATGTTGCTGCATTTGAGGTCGAAGAGGTTGCTGCCTGTGTTCTCCTTAAGGATTTTGATGGATTCCTTTCTCACATTGAGGTCCTTCATCCATTTTGAGTCTATTTTCATGTGTGGTGTAAGGAAATGGTCCAATTTCATTTTTCTGCATGTGGCTGTCCAGTTTTCCCAACACCATTTATTGAAGAGGCTGTCTTTTTTCCATTGGACATTCTTTCCTGATTTGTCAAAGATTAGTTGACCATAGAGTTGAGGGTTTATTTCTGGGCTTTCTATTCTGTTCCATTGATCTATGTGTCTGTTTTTGTGCCAATACCATGCTGTTTTGATGATGACAGCTTTGTAATAGAGCTTGAAGTCTGGAATTGTGATGCCACCAACTTTGGCTTTCTTTTTCAATATTCCTTTGGCTATTTGAGGTCTTTTCTGGTACCTATCAGGTTTTTAACTTTTATTATATTACTTACTTTTACTAAAGTAAGTACTTAAATAAAAAAGAAAGTACTTAACTTTTATTACTAGGTTATTAAAGTGAATAATAAAAATAACAGACCAGCAAGGTTAAAAAAAATCCTTCATATAACCACTAGGCATATTCTCATCAGGGGACTGGATAGAAACAAAACACAAGACCTAAATTTTGATAATTACTATTAGTGTAAAGATGACAGAAATTTTCAACAAAATAAAAGCTAGCTATAAAAATACAATATAAGTTAAATAAGTATGTTTTACTCCCAACTTTGTGGAAAACATAAGGTAACTCTCACAAAGTCATGATATAAATTCATTACATGAATTTTAATACAAAGATTAATTTTTATAAGAACTAGAATATGGTGGTGACTGTTTTGGGCCCCATTCTACAGAAAAATAGATAAGTAAATAAAGTGCTAAGAAGATTAAGTAAAGTTCCTAAGATTTTTAGCATTGAGTCAATGATACCATAAGAAATGAGTGAAACAGTAGATACTTCTACCTGTTATCAGTGCCTAACTTAGACAATCTCATCCACTCAGCAAGAAGGCCATTAGCTTCTGCCCATATAGATTGACTGAAAAGACGAGGTGGCAATTCAGTCAATAACCTTTGACACAAATTCAGACAAATCTTGTGCTCCTCACAATGACAAATTACTCCAGAAAATTAACTGTCGAAAGTGCAGCAATATGATGAAGATTGATTATTTTATTCTTGCAAGTCTGCTTTGAGTTAGAGTAACAGCCTCATTTGGACACAGATGGCACCTAAAGGGAAGGACAGATCAAGTCTTCATCTCAGCTGAAAAGGAGAAGATGAATTTTCACAGGATCTCAAGGGTGATGATTCTTTTTCCCCAGAGAAGAAGCTTGTGTTTTGTGAGTGCCTCTTTAAGATTATTTTTTATAGTTTCAGCAAAGAGGAAGATCATACTTTTAAAACATTTTGCAACCACTTCTGAAGGAACACATAAAGGCAATTTAGCCCCTTACTTCAACTTTTCTAAAAAGAGTTTGAGAGACTTTACTTCAACTTTTATATCCTTTGAAAAAATAAAATGACTTTAAATATTTTTAAATTACATATGGTGTTTTCATAAAAGATATGATTTTTCCTCCAAATATTATAAATAATTGCATACAGACTAAATTTTGTGAGGAATTTGAGTCTCTCCCTGAATTTTATGTAGGTATTTTGGAAAGGATATTAATCATTTGCAGCAAAAAGATCACTTAACCTAAAGTTTCTAAAATCTGTTATTTATTTGATTTCATACTAATATCTCTACTGCAAGGGTCATATAATAAGATATTATTTTATAGAGAAAATATTTGAAAATTTTATAGCGTCTCCCCAAAAAGTAACTAGAAAGTTGCTGAAGCATCACAAACTGGAGGCTGAATCTCATAACCCATGTGATCGTGACCTGAGCCAAAACCAAGAGTCAGATGCTTCACTGACTAAGCAACTCAGGCACCGCCCCCCATGGCATTTTAATACCAGTTTTATTATCTGGGAAAAAATTACTGGCTTTGGTTTGTACTTAAATTTCCTGAGTTACAGATAGGAATAGCCATAGTACTTGTCTGCTTGTCTTCATTTGGGTAATTTAGGAAACATACCTGGCCCATTACTTGGAATCAACTCTTAATAAAATGCTAAAACAATTATCATCATCATTTATTTATGTTGTTATGCTGCTCATGTTATTGATGATTTAATGTATGCCTTTGAATTTCTTCATAGAAACTTCTTGTCTACTACCTTCAAGGCAAAAGCACAATGGGAAATTGAGAGATTTTAATGATGTCTTCTTCCTCCCTTTAGAAGACAGTGATATAACACATCAATACTAATATGTTCAATATAAATAACAAAAATCTCAATAATGTAGACTATTGGTAGATTTGGGTGCCATAGAACTATAGCAAATAACCATTTGCTTTCTGAAATAATTCATTAAAAAAAAAAAAAAAAAGCTCTTTAAGTAATAAGATCCTCAGGCTTTTAAAAAGTGTTTTGCTGAATCAAGATGCCCTTCAACGACAAATGGATAAGGAAGATGTGGTCCATATACACTATGGAGTATTATGCCTCCATCAGAAAGGGTGAATACCCAACTTTTGTAGCAACATGGACGGGACTAGAACAGATTATGCTGAGTGAAATCAGTCAAGCAGAGAGAGAGTCAATTATATGGTTTCACTTATTTGTGGAGCATAACAAATAGCATGGAGGACATGGGGAGTTAGAGAGGAGAAGGGAGTTGGGGGAAATTGGAAGGGGAGGTGAACCATGAGAGACTATGGACTCTAAAAAACAATCTGAGGGGTTTGAATTGGCGGGTGGGTGGGAGATTGGGGTACCAGGTGGTAGGTATTATAGAGGGCACGAATTGCATGGAGCACTGGGTGTGGTGAAAAAATAATGAATACTGTTATGCCGAAAATAAATAAAAAATAATTTTTTTAAAAGTGTTTTGCTTTACAAAAAAAAAGAAAAAAAAGGAATATTAATAGATCTTTTCTTGAATGCAGATATTGTTTAAATTGAGTAATCCCAAAAGGTTATTGAGACACAGATCTCATCATGACCCACTTAGCTGGTGGCACAGATTACCTACTTTTGATAAAATTGTCATTATCATAGTTAACTACAGTGTTAAGCAAAATGTGTGTTGCAAGGCATGCTAAAGACAGAATGGTAGACTCTGATGGTATTTAAGGGCACATTATATTGGCTTTGGAGTTAATGAATTTGAGTCTTGCTCCCAAACTTTGTTATTTTATAGATGAATAACTTTGTAAACTTACATAATTTCATTAACTTTAGTTTCACCATCTGTAAAACAGAGCTGATAGTATAAAATCAAAGGATTCTAAATATAAAAGAGGCTAAAGATATTAAGTGAGATTATTATAAGATAAAGAATACAAAATAGATGGCACAACCTTGACATTTTTCAACAAATGTTTGTTGGGTAAATATGAAGGATTTAAAAAAAGAGAGAGAGAGAGAGAGAAAGACCTTAAATTAAAGTGGCAGATTTAGAATCCATATTGAGTGTCCTTTTTCTCTAAACATCACTTAAATGAATAAATGGAAGGTGGTTTTTGAAAAAAATGGGGGAAGCACAGATTCCCAAAGGCAAAGAGAATGGAATAGAAGATATCTCTATAATTTAGAAGATGGAAAACAAGTAGATGTATGATAACTGACTTAGCAGATCAAAGAATGTTGAATCCTTAGCTGGTAGGGATAAACCAAGAAACATTAAAATTTGCATCACAGAGCCATAAAAAGCTTTTGTACATCTGAATAAGGTATTGAGGCTGATCAAAAAACAGGAGGGTTTATTGAAAAAAAAATCTTAAAAGTTCAATAGATAACTGCAAAAATAAAGCAAAAATTCTCTGATAGTCCTCCCATCAAGAGGTGAAGTCTGTATACCTTCTTCTTGAATTTGGGCAGGCTTGTAACTGCTCCTACCAGTAGAGTTCAGCAAGAGTGATACTATGCGATTTCTGGTGCTAGGTTGCAAAAGGCCATACAGCTTTGACCTTCATCAGAATACATACTTTGGAGCCATGGAAGAGGGTCAATACCTGTGAGACTACTGTGGGGAAAAGACCACAAGGAGGCATTTTCATTGACTGTTTCAGGCATCTTTGTTAGGATCTTGACTGATGGAAGCAACTTGAACGTGGTTTGTTCAGGAACAACTGTTCAGTCTTCAAAGTATTTCTGTTACTACTCAACACTTATGTCACCCAAGCCGGAGGCCCAAGTATCATGAAGGGAGAGGACCTACCCATGTTGTACCTTTTTTAAATTCTTCACTTACAAAAATCTGTAAGTATAATAAAAATTGTTGTTTTATATCACTAAGTTTTGGATAAAGGATGTGGTTGTTAGTTGACAATAGATAACTGAAATAAGCCTCATGAGGCAAAAAAATAGACCTCATAAGGCAAAGAGTTGCCACAGATTTTTGTCTTCTTAAAAAAAAAAGAAATTTAAGTAATCTTTACACCTGATGTGGGGCTTAAACTCACAATCTCAAGATCAAGAGTTTCACTGAGTGAACCAGCTAGGCAACCCAGAGTTCTCTTTGCTGATGGCTAGTGATCTGTTCTTTCTCAAACCCTGGCACTTTACTAGAGGGCAAAACAGGATTTCCTGGCTATCAGAGGGTATATCAGACATATTTTAGAGCAGAAGTATTACATGAAAAACAGAAAGTAGGTAGGAATTCACATACTAAATCTTACAACTTCCAACATTCTTCCTTCACTTGGCACACACACACACACACACACACACACCTGGCTGATATGATGCACATCCTATGCCCTATCTTGGAAGAGTTTTATCTTAGAAATATGTCTAGATGAAAATAAGAGACCTAAATATACTAACCTAAGTTTCCCAATGATATGGTACTATTGAAGACTCAGATAATAAACCTTACCAGCAAGCACAAAAGTTCCAAACATCCTTTTCATGGATCCCTCTTCAATGAAACATTTATCAAAGTTCATTTGAGAAAGGCAAACAGAAGGAAAATAGTTAACAAAATAGTAACCATCTAGGAAGATAAAACTTAGAAAATAAATAAAAGAGTCCTTGCTGACTCTCATTATTGTTAATATCCAAGGATAAGAGAAAATACAAAATAAGACAGAATGCTATCAAAATAATATTATGAAGAACACTTTTTAGCTCTTACAAAGCTAAGATTTAGGGAATATCTCACAAGAATAAAAGTGGTTATTTGTCTTTCTCAATTTCACTTACTTTGCTTAGCCTAATACCCTCTAGTTCCATCCATCCCATTGCAAACAGCAAGATTTCATTTTTGATGGCTCAGTAATGTTGCTGTGTGTGTGTGTGTGTGTGTGTGTGTGTGTGTGTGTGTATCCCACATCTTCTTTATCCATACATCTGTTGATGGACATATCATATGTGAAATTTAAGAAACAAAATAGAGGAGCATAGAGGAAGGAAAGGAAAAATAAAACAAGATGAAATAAGAGAGGGAAACAAACTTAGGGCTGCTGGAGGGGAGGTGGGTTAGGAGATGGGGTGACTGGGTGATGGGTATTAAAGAGAGTACATGATGTAATGAGCCCTGTGTTATATAAGCACAGTGTTTTTATATAAGACTGATGAATCACTCAACTTTACCTCTGAAATTAGTGATACACTATATGTTAATTAATTGAATTTAATTTTTAAAAGAATAAAAGAAATGTCAGAAAATGAAAACAGAATCAATCCAAGGAAACTACCCAAACTGAATACATGTTATAAAAAGCTTCAAAGAATGTTCAGCCCCAATAGATAAAAATAGATGCATGCAATCTAAGACCCATCATTGTGAAAATTGAGAATGCTGGAAACAAAGGAAAGGATTCTAAAAAATTTCAGACACCAGAGTAAGGCAGAGCAAGATAAAGAAAGAAATGGATTTGTATAAATGATTCAGATCAAAATAGCAGTGAACTTCTCAATGGAAACTCCAGGTATTAGCTAGGTATTGCAACATTTAAAAAAATCATACTCAAAGTTAACAGCTTAAAACAGCAAATATTTATTATCTCACAATTTTCCTGGGCCAGTAACCTAAGAGTGATCTAACTAGGTGCTTCTGGCTCAATCAAGGTATGGCTGAGACTCTAGTAATCTCAGGAGAATCTGCTGCCAAGCTCACTCATGGTTGTTGGCTAGACTCAGGTCCTTGCTGACTCTAGCAGACATCTGTTCTTTGCCCTATGGGCCTCATCCTAGAGCCAATCAGAACATGGAAGTTGGATGTTCTCCTCAAGAGAGTAAAACACTGAGAGGATGAAATAATGAATGTCCTGAATAGAAGCCACTGTCTTTTTGTCCAGTATCAATAATTGTGCCCCATGATTTCTCCCTATTTTGAGTCATGAAAATTGAATAACAGGTCTAACCCACAAGCAGGGGAGAGGACTACAAAAAGATGTGAGTACCAGGAAGTGGGGACCACTTGGGGCCATTTTAGTGGCTGCCTGCCACATACTGGGAGTTAGAATGTAATGGAGCAATGCTTTAAAATTCAGAGGGATTAACTTGTCTAAACTAGAATTCTATGACCAAACTAATAATCATGCATGAACTTAGACAAACAGCATTTTCAGACTTGTAAGTTTTCTAATTTTACCTTGCATACACCTTTTCCCTGTGTGGGGTAAGCTATGGTAACCTGTGGCATCCTCCACACAGAAGGAGGCATTGACTCCCCAGATACTGGGAATACTGACTGCTGACTACTCAAGTTAAGCAGTTCTCCAGAAATTCCCCTTGGCTGAAGGGAGCATTTTTACCTAAAGCTATGTCCCCTCCCTCAGGAAAGCCTGTACCCAGTGACTGCTCAATGGGGAAGTGTACAAATATTAAGACATCTATCCTCAATTTGCAACAACTCTGAAGGATCATCCCTGCTCCTGAATTCCCTCTGGGTCAGCTGAGATCTATGTTCTGTATTGCAGTTCAACTTCTCATTCTACCCAACTCTCTCACTTCTTCACAAGTGTTCCTGAGAGCATTCCTGAATACACTTCTTGCATACAAATTTCCTTCTTGAAACTATTTCTTAAGTAACCTAACTAAAAACAATTCTTACCAGAAGTGGATGAGGAAAAAGAGTCTAAAAATGAGAGTTTGGAGCTAGATCATCACCAGATGGCTGGCAACAAGTACAGCATCATGGGTGGTAATTGGAGTGATGATAGCAACTGGCATATTATAACAGGGAAATTTTTAAATTGTGCATTGATTGTAAAGTGGGATGGGAAATCAATTAAAGAAAATGCTCCAGCAGGTGCTCTATCTCAGGCATTTGATAGGTTCTAAAGAGGCAGTTATTATAACAGCAACAGAATAAGATGGCAGTTGCTCATGTTATTGATGCATTGGAGAAGGAAAATGAGGTTTAATGATGCCAGAGACCAAAAAGCTAAGAATCTGATCTAGGACTTAATTATAAGTGAAATAGAGTTCCAGAGGTCTATTTTTCAGTTGTGCTATGCAAAAATCAGGGTTGAGATTAGGAAGGATTGGGACCCTAAAACTTTTATTGGACACCGGAGCTTCTCCTGAAACCTGTAGGCCTTCAAAAGGGGCCCACTCCTTGGGGTGTCTGGGTGGCTCAGTGGGCTAAGCCTCTGCCTTCAGCTCAGGTCATGATCTCAGGATCCTGGGATCAAGTCCTGCATTGGGCTCTCTGCTTGGCAGGGAGCCTGCTTCTTCCTCTCTGCTTGCCTCTCTGCCTACTTGTAATCTATCTCTCTCAAATAAATAAATAAAATCTTTTTTTTAATTTATTTTTATTTAATTTTAATTTTAATTTTTTTTTAATTTTTTATTTTTATAAACATATATTTGTATCCCCAGGGGTACAGGTCTGTGAATCACCAGGTTTACAAACTTCACAGCACTCACCAAATCACATACCCTCCCCAATGTCCATAATCCCACCCCCTTCTCCCAAACCCCCTCCCCCCGGCAACCCTCAGTTTGTTTTGTGAGATTAAGAGTCACTTATGGTTTGTCTCCCTCCCAATCCCATCTTGTTTCATTTATTCTTCTTCTACCCACTTAAGCCTCCATGTTGCATCACCACTTCCTCATATCAGGGAGATCATATGATAGTTGTCTTTCTCTGCTTGACTTATTTCGCTAAGCATGATACGCTCTAGTTCCATCCATGTTGTCGCAAATGGCAAGATTTCATTTCTTTTGATGGCTGCATAGTATTCCATTGTGTATATATACCACATCTTCTTGATCCATTCATCTGTTGATGGACATCTAGGTTCTTTCCATAGTTTGGCTATTGTGGACATTGCTGCTATAAACATTCGGGTGCATGTGTCCCTTTGGATCACTACATTTGTATCTTTAGGGGAAATACCCAATAGTGCAATTGCTGGGTCATAGGGCAGTTCTATTTTCAACATTTTGAGGAATCTCCATGCTGTTTTCCAGAGTGGCTGCACCAGCTTGCATTCCCACCAACAGTGTAGGAGGGTTCCCCTTTCTCCGCATCCTCGCCAGCATCTGTCATTTCCTGACTTGTTGATTTTAGCCATTCTGACTGGTGTGAGGTGATATCTCATTGTGGTTTTGATTTGTATTTCCCTGATGCCGAGTGATATGGAGCACTTTTTCATGTGTCTGTTCGCCATCTGGATGTCTTCTTTGCAGAAATGTCTGTTCATGTCTTCTGCCCATTTCTTGATTGGATTATTTGTTCTTTGGGTGTTGAGTTTGCTAAGTTCTTTATAGATTCTGGACACTAGTCCTTTATCTGATATGTCGTTGGCAAATATCTTCTCCCATTCTGTCAGTTGTATTTTGATTTTGTTAACTGTTTCCTTTGCTGTGCAAAAGCTTTTGATCTTGATGAAATCCCAGTAGTTCATTTTTTCCCTTGCTTCCCTTGCCTTTTGCGTTGTTCCTAGGAAGATGTTGCTGCGGCAGAGGTCGAAGAGGTTGCTGCCCGTGTTCTCCTCAAGGATTTTGATGGATTCCTTTCGTACATTGAGGTCCTTCATCCATTTTGAGTCTATTTTTGTGTGTGGTGTAAGGAAATGGTCCAATTTCATTTTTCTGCATGTGGCTGTCCAATTTTCCCAGCACCATTTATTGAAGAGGCTGTCTTTTTTCCATTGGACATTCTTTCCTGCTTTGTCGAAGATTAGTTGACTGTAGAGTTGAGGGTCTATTTCTGGGCTCTCTATTCTGTTCCATTGATCTATGTGTCTGTTTTTGTGACAGTACCATGCTGTCTTGATGATGACAGCTTTGTAATAGAGCTTGAAGTTCGGAATTGTGATGCCACCAACGTTGGCTTTCTTTTTCAATATCCCTTTGGCTATTCAAGGTCTTTTCTGGTTCCATATAAATTTTAGAATTATTTGTTCCATTTCTTTGAAAAAGATGGATGGTACTTTGATAGGAATTGCATTAAATGTGTAGATTGCTTTAGGTAGCATAGACATTTTCACAATATTTATTCTTCCAATCCAGGAGCATGGAACATTTTCCCATTTCTTTGTGTCTTCCTCAATTTCTTTCATGAGTACTTTATAGTTTTCTGAGTATAGATTCTGTGTCTCTTTGGTTAGGTTTATTCCTAGGTATCTTATGGTTTTGGATGCAATTGTAAATGGGATTGACTCCTTAATATCTCTTTCTTCTGTCTTGCTGTTGGTGTAGAGAAATGCAACTGATTTCTGTGCATTGATTTTATATCCTGACACTTTACTGAATTCCTGTATAAGTTCTAGCAGTTTTGGAGTGGAGTCTTTTGGGTTTTCCACATAGAGTATCATATCATCTGCGAAGAGTGATAATTTGACTTCTTCTTTGCCGATTTGGATGCCTTTAATTTCCTTTTGTTGTCTGATTGCTGAGGCTAGGACCTCTATTACTATGTTGAATAGCAGTGGTGATAAAAGCTTCCAGGACAAACAACAACTGAAAGAATTTGCAAATACCAAACCAGCTCTACAGGAAATATTGAAAGGGGTCCTCTAAGCAAAGAGAGAGCCTACAAGTGGTAGATCAGAAAGGAACAGAGACCATATACAGTAACAGTCACCTTACAGGCAATACAATGGCACTAAATTCATATCTCTCAATACTTACCCTGAATGTGAATGGGCTAAATGCCCCTGTCAAAAGACACAGGGTATCAGAATGGATAAAAAAACAAAACCCATCTATATGTTGCCTCCAAGAAACACATTTTAAGCCCGAAGACACCTCCAGATTTAAAGTGAGGGGGTGGAAAAGAATTTACCATGCTAATGGACATCAGAAGAAAGCAGGAGTGGCAATCCTTATATCAGATCAATTAGATTTTAAGCCAAAGACTATAATAAGAGATGAGGAAGGACACTATATCATACTCAAAGGGTCTGTCCAACAAGAAGATTTAACAATTTTAAATATCTATGCCCCCAATGTGGGAGCAGCCAACTATATAAACCAATTAATAACAAAATCAAAGAAACACATCAACAATAATACAATAATAGTAGGGGACTTTAACACTCCCCTGACTGAAATGGACAGGTCATCCAAGCAAAAGATCAGCAAGGAAATAAAGGCCTTAAATGACACACTGGACCAGATGGACATCACAGATATATTCAGAATATTTCATCCCAAAGCAAAAGAATACACATTCTTCTCTAGTGCACATGGAACATTCTCCAGAATAGATCACATCCTCGGTCCTAAATCAGGACTCAACTGGTATCAAAAGATTGGGATCATTCCCTGCATATTTTCAGACCACAATGCTCTAAAGCTAGAACTCAACCACAAAAGGAAGTTTGGAAAGAACCCAAATACATGGAGACTAAACAGTATCCTTCTAAAGAATGAATGGGTCAACCGGGAAATTAAAGAAGAATTGAAAAAAATCATGGAAACAAATGATAATGAAAATACAACGGTTCAAAATCTGTGGGACACAACAAAAGCAGTCCTGAGAGGAAAATATATAGCAGTACAAGCCTTTCTCAAGAAACAAGAAAGGTCTCAGGTACACAACCTAACTCTACACCTAAAGGAGCTGGAGAAAGAACAAGAAAGAAACCCTAAGCCCAGCAGGAGAAGAGAAATCATAAAGATCAGAGCAGAAATCAATGAAATAGAAACCAAAAAAACAATAGAACAAATCAACGAAACTAGGAGCTGGTTCTTTGAAAGAATTAATAAAATTGATAAACTCCTGGCCCGACTTATCAAAAAGAAAAGAGAAAGGACCCAAATAAATAAAATCATGAATGAAAGAGGAGAGATCACAACTAACACCAAAGAAATACAAACTATTATAAGAACATACTATGAGCAACTCTACGGCAATAAATTTGACAATCTGGAAGAAATGGATGCATTCCTAGAAACATATAAATTACCACAACTGAACCAGGAAGAAATAGAAAGCCTGAACAGACCCATAACCAGTAAGGAGATTGAAACAGTCATTAAAAATCTCCAAACAAACAAAAGCCCAGGGCCAGACGGCTTCCCGGGGGAATTCTACCAAACATTTAAAGAAGAACTAATTCCTATTCTCCTGAAACTGTTCCAAAAAATAGAAATGGAAGGAAAACTTCCAAACTCATTTTATGAGGCCAGCATCACCTTGATCCCAAAACCAGACAAGGATCCCACCAAAAAAGAGAGCTATAGACCGATATCCTTGATGAACACAGATGCGAAAATACTCAACAAAATACTAGCCAATAGGATTCAACAGTACATTAAAAAGATTATTCACCACGACCAAGTGGGATTTATTCCAGGGCTGCAAGGTTGGTTCAACATCCGCAAATCAGTCAATGTGATACAACACATCAATAAAAGAAAGAACAAGAACCATATGATACTCTCAATAGATGCTGAAAAAGCATTTGACAAAGTACAACATCCCTTCCTGATCAAAACTCTTCAAAGTGTAGGGATAGAGGGCACATACCTCAATATCATCAAAGCCATCTATGAAAAACCCACCGCAAATATCATTCTCAATGGAGAAAAACTGAAAGCTTTTCCGCTAAGGTCAGGAACACGGCAGGAATAAATAAAATCTTTAAAAAAAAAAAAAAGTGGCCCACTCCTTCCCATTAAAGTCTAGCATACTCCTATTTTTATAAAAATATGATGCAGAGGCCTCTTTTTTTTTTAAAGACAACTTACACCCTTCTCAGGATCTACCTCCATTGATCCCCCTAGTTACCAGAAAGAAAGAAAGAAAGAAAGAAAGAAAGAAAGAAAGAAAGAAAGAAAGCCAAATCACCATTTAATCCAGAGAGATGGTAGCCTCTTAAAAGAGAAGAAGTACTGGACTGAAAGAGCTATCTGATAAAGCCAATACATATCAGTAAGACCCACAACCATAATGTGTATGTTTGTGGAATCTGTAATAACTGGATAAAGGTCAGTTAGGTAAAAAGTTGGATTTTTAAAGATTTATTGATATAAAGATACTCTCCTCCTTATGAAAAACTGATATAGGAAGAGAAAAAGATACACTTGGTTTATAAATTGGTCAGTTCAGTACATGAGTAAAAGTTGAAAATATATTGCTAATACAGAAGTGTCCTACTCACTGTGGCCCTGAAAAGGGGTGTGCAAAATTATTCTTGTGGGAGAAACTTCTTGCACCACACCTGATATTTCACGTTTAAAAAGAAGCATTTCACGTTTAAAAAGAAAAGTTCCCCAAGCCAAAACACACATAAATTCTGGTGCAAAGTGACTTGATTTCTTATTCAAGGACCTGAAAAGACAAAGATTGGCAGATAAGGAACTATAAGTTCTGGAAGAAGCATGTGAATGGACCTGAGAGATTATGAAGTGTAAAGATCTTTGTATTACATGCTATTGACAATCATTGGTACTCATCATGGGAAAGGCACTAAAAAAAACCCAAGTAGACAGAATGGCTTAGCCAGTTGACATAAACCAGACCCTGTCTTTGGACATTATCTTGTAACAATTGATTCTTGACCAAAGTCATGGTAGTGGGGATGAGTACTATTCAGGATGCCCCACCTACCAAGCTGATCTAGCTACCACTGAAACACCGACCAAGTCTGAGTCCCAGTATGGCAGCATCTCTTGCCACCCCCCTGGTGGTAAGTTGACTTCACAGGACTCTTCATTCTGAAAGGAGCAGCTAGCTTTAATACATTCTAGGTATATAAGAATTAACACATTCTAGTGGTATTTGCTTTTTCTTCTTGTGTAATATCAACTAGTATCTAGAGAACCTGAACCAGGACATTCCTGAAATGACTGCTGGATGTGTTCCACAAAATTAAAAATTGAACCAAGAAAGAAAGTCATTGGATTCAGATATCACAGGTTCAAACAAAAAAGATATAGTATGGGAAAACCTAAAGTGATGATTAGGAAGAATCCAAAATGATCATTGTGAGGCTATTTTAAAGAAATAACATTCCAGAATCTTCCAGAAGAGATTTCTTACTAAAATATTATGGAAAAAAACAGGCTAGTGTGTGAGTGTGTATGTTGCATATGCTATAAAAATGGATGGAACCACATCCATTACAAAAACCTTGGCAGGAAATTTATTAAAACAAATAATTCTCTACATAATTTTTTTTTCTAATTACTTTGTAAATTTATGCCTTGCCTTGTCCTTAAGTGGATTTGGTCAATTCAACTTTATACATTATTTACAACTTTTACGCCAGTTCAGCAAGGTAGGAATTAATTTTGCTTTAGCTTGTTTCAGAATATAATCAGTGTCTCTGAGGGGTTAAATAACTTGTTCAAAGTCACCCAAGAGGCTAAGCCATACTCCAAACCAGAAAAATAGTTCTGTTAGAGTAAATATGAGTGATTTCTTTTCTACATCTATGTTTCCAACTTTCTGAAATATGGTTATACTGATTTTATAGCGAAAATAAGTTGAAAAGAAAAAAATATAGACTTACTAGGTGTTCAATACATTTCCATTGAATCTCCAAGTGAACCAGCAACACATAACAACTGTCATTCAAGAGCCTCTGGTTCTATTCTAAGAGACTTGGTTTAATTTCATGCCAGAAAATTGTGTTCTCAGCCTAAATATTCCACATGGTTTTGAGCAAGTATGTCATTTTCACTCCTTAATCTAATAACTCTAAATAATTGTGTTCAACAACTCAGCTCTCTATATTTTGGAGATGGCTGAAGAGATTCTTATTTAAGCAGTAGTATACTTTTTAGGTAACAAATAGAGCTTTCTATAGTAGAAGGAGGCAGTCTTTTTTAGTATAACAGGAAAATATTGTCATAATAAAAAAGTCACATCTATTAGTTCCATTGGTTGTTTTGGCGTCTTCTCTCTTTTATAGAATGCACACTAAGTATACTTGAGACATAAAAAAGAAAGTAAAATGGGTAGTTTTTGCAGTCTCTGGAAAAGTGACTTCATTCATAAAAGCAACTCATAAAGTTCACTGAGAAGATTGAAAAAAAAATGCAAGAGCTTGATGAGCTTAGAGAATATACAGAGTTATTGGCCAGTACTGCAACCCCCGTCATCTCATTCCTTTCAAAATTATAAATGGATCTTATGAAAAATGTATTTTTTAAGAATATGCTATGTAATACCATTGGATTACTTTTGGAATTTAAATTAGATATGTAGTCAGGTGCTTGAACTTTAATGAGATAATTTTTCTCATTTTAGCCACTCAGAATAAGAAAAGCAGCTATGTATGCAATGGTCTCAATCAAACCTGTTTCTATTACCATAAATTTACTTTAGAATCCATTATTTTCAGGAGAAAGTGAGTTAAATATCTCTTGGGTAACTTCACATACAAAGAAGTGTGATGGGGTTAGGAGGGGACCTAATAATTATCATCCTTGTCCTCCAAATCAATTTCAGAACTAACTGAGAGATAGATTAGTATAGGAGTTAAGCATATAGCAATCAAGACACCACTTCATTACCAATAACACCAATATTGGAAAATATGAGCTAGAGTAAGTGCCAATGAAGCAAGCTAGCCTCCCCTCCCCCATAATTAGAGAAATGAGTGAGAAAACAGAGAAAAACCATATGTTGCTCAAGTGAAAAACTGAGTCACAGGAAAACATAAAGAAAGGCAAAAATAGTGCCTTCTGAACCTATTATCCTGGGCCCTTGTGCATGATCAAACACCTATAAGATTTAACCTTCTCATGAGATCTAGTAATGATTCAACTGATGAAGATAAAATTATAATACATAAATTGACTAAAATCTTTGTTTCCTTCCCATACTGAAAATTGTCTGATGGCAAAGGTTGACACCTACATTCTCAAATTCTAAGAATATTTTTTTAATAGTGAATAAAATAAAATAGAAATATATGGACAAAAATTGGTTTAAGGGTATCAGAGGTTGCTGCTTAGTAGATATTCAGGGCTAGTGTCACAGAGGAGGGAGGGTTTAGTCAGAGTTTGAAAAAAGAATGGTATGTGAAGAGTGAAAAAAAAGAAAGAAAAAGAATTTCCAGGCAGGGAAAATAGGTATGACTAAAACTACAGGGACATATTAATAATAAACAGTATATTTTGAGAAAATGGGTTGACCTTCTGGGCTGGAGGGAAAAGGTCAGATTGTGATGAAAATGTAATATGATTGAATGGAAGTTTAGAACTGGGCTCTTGAAGAAATTATTGGCTTTACAAGGTAGTTGCTTTGTTTCATATTATTTTAGAAATAGATGGGAGCTATTGAAGATTTTTAAGCAAAACTATAATATAAAAATAGTAATTTAGGGGGAAAAAATAAGCTGACAGAAACTACCAAATGAATTAGAAGAATATCAAGCTTGGGATAGAGAAACAAAAATGAAGAAATAAATCCCTTAGCTTTCCTCATCTAATTTTTCCCTGTCTTTGACATCCAGACCTACCATGGTAATTAGATTAACTGCATATGTGTGTATGTGTATGTTGCACAAAAATTATTTTCAGTTTAAAAAACTTACATTAAACAATAAAAATAATTAAAAAATTAAAAAATAAAAATTTACATCAAAAATATTTCTCTTTTATCATGCAATCCTGTTTTAATTGATGTATTTATGTTCAGCTCTTAAAATTAACTCCTGGAAATATTTAATAGTGAAAGACCAAAAAGATTTGAATACAAAAGCTCTTCTTTGACTACTTTTCCTTTTCCCATTCTTCTCGTTCTATTTCTTAAAAAGACTTTAAATCTCATTTATTGGAAAATGTCTAGTAACTCCGATTCCATATGTGTCACTTGGTCTTGTTCTCCATCACACTGAGAGATTCCATCATATCCTGTATTCCCTCAACCAAATAATCACTACATTTGCCTTCTTTTTTTAAAACTTATTTGTTTGTTTGTTTGTTTGTTTAGAGAAAGAGAGTGCAAGTGTGTTCACATGCACACACACAAGTGGAGAAAAACGTGGAGGAAAAGGGAGAAAAGCAGACTCCCTACTGAGCAGGGAGCCTGACAAAGGGCTCAATCCCAGAACCCTGAGATCATGACCTGAGCTGAAATCAAGAGTCAGTTGCTTAACCCACTGAGCCACCCAGGGGCCTCACCTTTGACTTCTTATATCCTAAATATTTTCCTTATGTGTTGTGATCACTCTGAAGAAGCAGAAGAGACCCTGTTCAAAATTTGGTTCAGATGTCCAAATTGATGACCCTAGCACATACAAGAGGGTATGGTTAAGTAACATTACTTAGAAAATAAGGCTTTCTGAGAGTGTAATGACAGGCTCCCCAAGCTGGTCTGAAAATGGCTTGAGAGAGGAAGGAAAGGAGACCAGCTTGAGGTTTTTATTTTGGTTAGTATCTGGGGACAGAATGAGGGTTCAAATGTGTTGATAGGGATTGCTGTGGTTTGAATTTCCTTCCAGACCCAAAAGAGAAAACACTAGACTTTCTTACCTTTCCCAAACAGGGGTGAAGGCTTAAAAACTGTCATCAGTCAAACAACAAAAACTGGAGTCAAATTCATTATTACACTGTGAAACACCATCCACATCTCTCATTTGCACTGGTGTCTTAAACTCCCAATTAATCTCTCTTCCTCCAATCTCTGTGATCTGCCAATCCATCTTTCACCATCAGACCAGGCTTGCACATTTGCAAATCTGATGATGCCATGACCCTGTTCAAAATTCTTCAGTGTTCTGCATCTCTAAGCAGTAATTCTCAAATGTTCTCATTGAAATTTAGGGGATTTTAACCTGGAGACAGAAGAAAATTCAAAGCAGTTGTCTTCAAGACAAATATTTTTGAAGTCTACTCTTACATCTTAAATTCCCCACCTGAGATTTTGTCTTTTCCTACAGGTAGTCATATAAGTTTTAGTATAAAAATAATCCCCCACAGACAGAAGGTATGTCTGTAGTGCCCTGTCTCTACCCTCACTAGATAAAACGTTTTTCTGGGGTGGGGGGCTTGATATACTTATTCTTTTAATTAAGGATTTTAGCACCTCTTTGAAGCATTTCCTTAAGTTAACTCTGAACATTAAACACATCAACATTATAGCAAGGATTTTTTTTTTTGTATTTTTTTTTTTCATATCTACCTTCCCCAAAGTTTTCATGGACAAGTACAGAGTCCTTTCAACTACATTAGCTGACACAAAGCCTAATGTAGAGTGGTATTCAATACACTTTTATTGAGTGAATGAAGAAATATTTCTGGTGACATTTATGATAATGACTGTTGCTGCCCTTTCCCTTAAATGCTATTAAAGAAACTTCTCTAGTAATAATATGGTTGAAATTCTTAATTTACCTCATATGAAAGGTGATTTAAATATAGTTAAAATTATAAGGCACATTCATTTTAAAAGGTATTATAAGAATGGCCAAAAGAGAAAGAAAAAACCCAACAACAGAATAGCAAAATAGCAAAAAAGTAAGTAAAATTCAAAAGAAACTTAGAGAGAGAAAAAAAAAAGCATGAGCAAAAAAAATTAAAAAATTAAAAAAAAAAAAAAAACACCACTTTACTTGTCTGTGTAAGCTCCCAAGAGTAAAAACCAGGGGCGAAGAAATTCACACAATATCACAGGGCTGAGTGGTATGGGAGAGGAAAGAGAATTTATACAAACCATGAGGGAACAAACTGGGGCAGGAGAGAGGCAAAAAAATTTAAATGTGAAGCAAGCCCATGAAAATATAATTATATTTGCTGATAAGGGGACAGTGGGCTTCAGGTGGGCAGTGAGATAAGCTGAATGCATTATTATGTGTGTGTGTGATGGGAATATGTAAGTAAAAGATGAACTTTTTACTACTGGTTATAAGTTAGAAGTTGCTAAATTCTTATCCTAGTTTATTTGTGTAATATGTCCCCATCCTCAGGCCATTTGAATTATGGACCCCAGGATATTTGTTTTCTAAGCCCTTTTGCTCACAGAGTGATAATGAAAAGAATAAAAATAATGAAAATAGAATAATAATTACAATAATAATACAGCATTTACAACTTATAGTCTACAAATTCAATTGTGTTAGAAATATATATGTCGCCCTCGGCCCGCAAGAACAACAATCAGCCTTGTATGGTGTTAATGCTTCATCCGTTTATTTCGTCAACTTCCTTAGCTTATATGCGGCAGGGTGACCAATAAGGGGCCAAGCAATGGGGAGAGCCAATGAGAGTCCTGTTACTATGCTGATTAAATTTGAAACAGCCAATGACTATGTCCTCCTTTAGGCGGGCTTCACCAGAACATTTGTTGTTTACTTGCAGCGTATTTTGCTGGCAGTGAGCCAAGCGCCATCTTGTAATGGCGGGGACTTTCCTGGCCAGAGGCGGTCCCTGACATCTCCCCCTTTTTTGTTTTATGGCAGAGATCATGCCTGTCTTAGGTCATCAGTAACAGAAAACATCCTTACCCATCATCAGACACAAGATATTGATGATCTCTGTCTTGTCTTAGGTTGGTATGTTTCTCTACTGATCTTACCCGTCTTTGACTACCGATCTAGCATGCTTAGCCATATCTGGGGAGATGTCCCAGCCTCTACTGACATAAGGGCTTGTAGTATAGCTCGGCTCTGCTCTCACTGCTGTGTTCTCCATTGGCGAACTTTTCTGAATAGAAGCAGAATGCCAATAAGAAGGAGGACAAGAAGACCAATTGTGCCAGCCCATTATTTGGTGAACTGGAATATATTGCTGAATGTTTGAAATAGCTCTGGGAGGGAAGCTGGTTGCACACGCGTACTATTTACTTGAGTTATCTCAGCCAGAAGGATTCATGTGAAATTTTGAAAATCGTCAGACCAAGCACCCAGCAAATACTGGGAGAGCTGTTGGGATGAATTCCTGGCCTTATTAAATTGAGAGAATTTTACAGGGGTAACACAAAGGGCTGGGGGTAAGACCCTATAAGACGGTAACATTACCTTTAACAGCAGTGTGATTATACCCAATTGGATACATGGGGGTGATGTTTGGTTCATGTCTAAGGTAAAAGTAAAGTTCCTGGCAGATAGAAGGTATGATTCTGTAAAGACGCAATGTCGGGCAAATTGTGTACAGTAGGCAGTCCTAATGTTTGATTAGTTGTGAAAAATAGAGGGAATATTAATGAGGAGTTAGTAACTGGCAAAGGGTAGGGCCAGGCTTTAAGGATTGCTCACAATTCACGGGTTGCTATCGGCGGGAGGTGGAGTGTTAATGCTCCCTATATCAGTAGTATCAGTGGCATCTTCTTTAGCACCGTCTTCAGGGTCTGGGGCTTGTTGGGTTAACCTCTCAGGAATCCAAATAGGTACTTCCTTGTCCTGTGGAAAAACACAAACAGAACCTCTGCTCCAGATTAGTACAGGGTCTGGACCCTTCCACCGTCCTGTAAGAATATTCTTCCAAAGGATTAAAGGCTTGGGAGGAGCAGCAGCATCACTTGCATGTCTGTCTGCCGCTGATTTACCCGTTTTGTCCAACGTTAAAAAATTCAAAATAAATAGGATGGTGTTGAGCTAATCTTTAGGGGACCTGAAGGTGTCCCCTATTCCCCCTTTTTGTTTATAAAGCGCATTTTTTATTGTAAGATGCGCACGCTCCACAACACTCTGTTCTTGTGGGTTATAGGGTATTCCATGTATCAAGTGAATGTCAAGTTGCTATAGGAAGGCTTTAAAGGGTTGTGAGGTGTAGGCTGGACCATTATCTGTCTTTAACTGGCGTGGCTTTCCCCATGCCGCGAAAGCCTGTAGGCAATGGGCGATAACATCTCTGGATTTTTCCCCTGTATGCACTGAGGCGAAAATTATTCCAGAGCAGGTATCTACAGAGACATGAACATATCTTAACTTTCCAAATTCTGAAACATGTGTGACATCCATTTGCCATATATGATTAGGTAACAAACCCTTAGGATTAACCCCAAGGACGGTGCAGGTATAAGGTCATGCAATTTCTGCAGGAGACTACTATGTCCCCTGCCTGTGCTTTTGTTATGTTAAATTTGAGGCAAAGAGTTAAAGCATTCACATGGAAGAACTTATGATAATGTCTCGCCTGTTGCACCAGGTCCTCAATGGCAAAGACAAATTCTCCTCTGGTTAAGGAGTCTGCTAACCAATTACCTTTTGTTAGGGGGCCTGGTAAGGTTGTATGAGCTCACATGTGGCCAATATAAAATGGAGCCTTCCTGTCCCAAACTAATGTTTGGATTTCTTGTAATGCCTTAGAGATAGTAGACCTGGCATTAATAGAACCCACATTTTCAATGATAGAGACAGCTTGCACCACATATCTACTATCTGATAAAAGGTTGAAGGGTTCTTGATGAAACATTTGAAATGCTTTTGTAATGCTAAGTAGCTCTGTGACCTGTGGGGAAGAGCTCTGAAACAGAAGGTCCAATTTTTTTTTGTTTTTTCCTTTGTGACTATAGCACCCACCCCATGTTTGGATCCATCAGTGAAAACCAATTTAGCACCATTGAGTGGTTTGTGGTGAGTTTCCCTAGGGTAAATGAGTGGATGGGTTAAGCTAAATTGAAGCCATGGGCTTGTAGGATAATGATTGTCGAACTTTGCTAATGGTCATGGTTATAGCCCAATCATCATCACATGCTGCTAAGCAGGTTAATTGGTCTTGTGTATAGGGAGTGATGATGATGTCAGGTTGTCTGCCATATGCTGTGACACTGAGTTGTACACCCTTCAGTATAATTTTTGCAATGGCGTTTGGATACCATGGCAGAATTTTTCCTGGTGAGTAGGCTAGGTTGACCCATGATATGGGTCCTTCCTGCCAGAAGACTGTAGTGGGGGCTCGTTCTACAGCGAGAATACAATAATATAGTGTTTTTGAATAATCAATTCTGTCAACCTGAGCAGCTTCCAGTCTTTTTTGAATTAACTCAATAGCTGCTTGGGCTTGTCTGGACATATGATGGGGTGAATTGAGATCAGCATTTCCTTTGAGCATTTCAAATAAAGGATGTAATTCTTGGTTTGTAAGCTTTAAATAAGTCCTAATCCAATTAATGTCTCCACTAGCTTTTGGAAGTCATTTAATGTTTTTAAATTATCTGTTCGTAGGGTTACCTTTAAAGGTTTAACTTTAGTATCATCAAGTATAGTGCCCAGATAGTCCTTGATAGATGTTTTTTGGATTTTTTCTGGTGCTATGTGTAACTCTCAAGGGCCTCAGCTCCCTCCTGAATAGCTGACTCACATCTCAGCTTATGTCCCCCAAGGCATCCTCTGACCAGAATCCATATAGCTAATGTTCCAGGCGGCAATGGTTTGTTTTTATCTCTTTTCTTAAGATCCTCTCCTAAATGGTCCCATTGTGGAATATTTAACAAACCCTCATCCAAAAACCAAGGTGCAATGGTTTCCACTGTAGTTAGAAATGCTCTGGCTGTTTTTGATTTCAGAGGTGCACCGTTGGCTTTGAGAAGGTCCTTTAAAGAACCTTCCAATCTAGATTTTGATAATTCAGAACCCATCTGGCCACTTAGGTTAATTTCACAAGCGATAAGAAAATCCTGGCTCTATGGCCGCCCCGCTTCTTGTTGCAGTCTTGTAAAATCCCGGCTCTATGACCGCCCCGCTTCTTGTTGCGGTCTTGTACAAGATTCCCACCAGTTTGATCGTGGTCCCTTCCCCACTTACCTGCGGTTTTTCTCCTTGCAAGGTTTACTACTCGTTAACGATTCCTGGGTTTTGGCACCATTTGTCGCCCTTGTCCCGCAAGAACGACAATCAGCCTGGTATGGTGTTAATGCTTCATCCGTTTATTTCATCAACTTCCTTAGCTTATATGCGGCAGGGTGACCAATAAGGGGCCAAGCAATGGGGAGAGCCAATGAGAGTCCTGTTACTATGCTGATTAAATTTGAAACAGCCAATGACTATGTCCTTCTTTAGGCAGGCTTCACCAGAACGTTCGTTGTTTGCTTGCAGTGTATTTTGCTGGCAGTGAGCCAAGCGCCATCTTGTAATGGCGGGGACTTTCCCAGCCGGAGGCCATCCCCGACATATATATATATTTTTCTCTGACATAAAGGAATTCCTGTTTTGAGCCCCATAGCACTCAGTAGGAAGAAAACACTCTCGGTCCTTCTTTCATCTCTCTTCCACTCCAGCTCCCCTGGCTTAGAAATTAATGAAAGTATAAAGGAATAAAGAGAGAAGAGAGAGAAGGATATAGACCTCTGTAATCAGTTCCTATGCTTGGCCTCTGAGATACTACCTCCATGCCCATGTGTCAGTCCCCTGTCTGGCAGCTCTCAGGAACCCTCCGCTCTCAGACGTATAGCTCTCTGGTATCATCTTTCCTTCCTAGAGCTTATAGTAATTTATTTCTAAATTCAGAGAGAATCCTTCTCCCGTCAAATTATGGGTCAAGATGTATTGTCTCTACCCAGAATCCTCTCTTCTCTCTGGAAAGAAAGGGAAAAAAAAAAAGCCAAAAGAATTGATGACTTCTTTCAGCACTTAAGTCAATAGCATTTTGTTATGAAGAGGGGTCAATAAAACCATAAGAGAGAGAAATATTATCATCACATAAGCATTATCCTGACATAGCAGTTATCATTTATTGCCTGCTTACTACATGCCAAGCACTGAGGTCATCATCAGTTCATGCTGGTCAGTGTTTGAGTGGTATTGTTCATAAAGAGAAACTCTTGTATTGAAGAAAAGAAAATTCTCCGGAAGAGTTACTAGAGAAAATATGAGTTAAAGCCATTGAATTCAGAAGTGAAGACACAGAGATCAGTGGCACACTGGGGAGAGGCAGAGAGAACAAAGAAAAGGAGACAGAAGGTTTTTGCAGGTAGCAAGTTAAAGGCATAATTGGCATTTCACCAAGTAGACCTGAGGGCTCAGCAAAGATTGAACAAGAATAAACCTTACTTAGTAGTCCTTAGCAACAGGGCTCTCTCCTTATGCAATGACATTACAGTGGAAAAGGTCATTTGTTAATTAAGTCAATAGTAACTAGCAAAAGAGTATTTTACAGAAAGATGCTGTTTAAATACTTCTGACATGGGAAGGAATTTTTAGAGGATTTTGTACACTCACCAAAAAACAATATAAAGAAAGAAAGAATTTGAATTATAGACAAAGAAATTAAATTGAGTCTGTGTAAGAAGGGACTTCCTCCATTCCAGAGACTTATTTTGTCTGCTAATGAATGGTTCATTTCACAGACCATGTAAATAAACTTAATATATCCCAGGACTATATTTCTTTTCTTTTTTTTTAAAGATTTTATTTATTTATTTGACAGAGAGAGATCACTAGTAGGCAGAGAGGAAGGCAGAGAGAGAGGAGGAAGCAGGCTCCCTGCTGAGCAGAGAGCCCGATGCAGGACTCGATCCCAGGACCCTGAGATCATGACCTGAGCCGAAGGCAGCGGCTTAACCCACTGAGCCACCCAGGCGCCCAGGACTATATTTCTTTAGTTGTCATTTCTGATGTTATTATTGCATGGAAGAAATCTCATAAGGGCAAAAAGAGTTCATTTACTACTTGAAAGGTAGCATAATATGCCACTCCAAGATATGCCAATCAAGTGTAAGGGTTATTTTGAGCTAAAGTTACTTGAAAAACAGCAGGTGCCAGAAAGGCGGTCTGACCTCTCCTTTTTCTTCCTGAAAGCAGGAGATAAATCTCCATATGTAAGATAATCTGTACCTGAAAGAAAGTAACACTCTTTTTTAAAAAATATTTTATTTATTTGACACAGAGAGAGATCACAAGTAGGCAGAGAGGCAGGCTGAGAGAGAGGAGGAAGCAGGCCTCCTGCTGAGCAGAGAGCCTGAGGCAGAGCTCAATCCCAGGACCCTGAGATCATAATCTGAGCTGAAGGCAGAGGTTTTTTTTTTTTTTTTTTTTTTTTTTTTTTTAAAGATTTTATTTATTTATTTGACAGAGAGAAATCACAAGTAGGTAGAGAGGCAGGCAGAGAGAGAGAGGAGGAAGCAGGCTCCCTGCCGAGCAGAGAGCCCGATGCGGGACTCGATCCCAGGACCCTGAGATCATGACCTGAGCCGAAGGCAGCGGCTTAACCACTGAGCCACCCAGGCGCCCCAGAAGGAAACACTCTTATTGCCAGACAGAGGAAGTCTCATACTTGTTAGAATGGTTATCATAAAAAAGACTAGAGATAACAAATGTTGATGAAAATGTGGAGAAAATGGAATCCATATGCACTGTTAGTAGAAATACATATTGGTACAGTCATATAGAAGATAGTATGGAGTTCCCTCAAAACGTTAAAAATAGAGTTATCATATGAGCCAGCAACTCTACTGCTGGGTATATCTCCAAAGGAAATGAAAACAGGATCTTGAGAAATTTGTGCTCCCATGTTAATTACAGCATTTTCCACTGTGGGAGGCCACAATAAAGCTTGAGACAAGAACCAAACCAGGCCCTGACTTGTGCCTCCTTTAAACTCAGAATAACCTAACAAAAGGTTTAGGATGGGAAAAGTTGAGTAGCACTGAGAAAGGGTCTGTGCTATGTGTTGTGCGCTCGCCTATGTGACTTCCCACCTGCTTGCTAAACAACTGAAAACAATTCGGTTGGGGTCAAAAGTTCGATGCTGGTCCATGCTATCCTAATACTGTTAATAAATTACTTTCAGGTTTGCTGTATCAATACAGAACAATTGTACTAGCATCAGCCATTTGGCATCACAAGGTCTGCTTATAGTTAAATGTGAAACTTATTATGGGAACTCGTGGTTGTTCAACTAGACACAGGTGTATTTCTTCTCCTATTATCACTATATATATGGCCTTAGTGCTTTGAATAAACTTAGCACTGTTGGACATCCTCCTCAGTGCTCCTTCTGCCCCCATCTCTTTGTCTTTTGAGTTCTTTTCACCATCGTCTTACCCTCACGTTCCTGGTCGATTTGTCGCGCTGGCCGCGGCAATTCACAATAAGCAAGATATGGAAACAACCTGTCTATCAAATGATGAATGGATACAGAAGATGTGATACATATACCATGGAATATTAATTGGCCATGAAAAAGAAGGAATTTCTGCCATTGGCAGTCATGGATGAAACATAAAGGCATTATGCTAAGTGAAGTAAGGCAAGCAGAGAAAGACAAATACTGTATGCTCTCATTTATATGTGGAACCAAAAAAAAAATCAATGTAGAAATGAAGAGTTGAATGTTGGTTAGCAGTGGCTGAGGGGTAGATGAAATGGGGAGAGGCTGGTCAAAGTATACAAATTTACAGTTATACGTACAGCATGATGATTCTATAGTCAATAAATACCATGTTATATGCTTGACTATTGTTAACAGAGTATATCTTTAATGTTTTCATCACAAAAAAAGAAATGATGATTACGGGACATGATGGAGGTGTTAGCTAACACTCTCATGGCAATCATTTTACAGTATGTAAGTGTATCAAATCAACACATTATACACTTACACAATGTTAGATCTCGATTGTATCTCAATAAAGCTGGGGAGAAAAAGAAGCAGAGAAGAATAAAAACAAGATTGAGAAAAGTTTATAAATACAAGCAAGAGTGCCAATCAAAATATGAGAGAGAAAACAAAAATTAAAAAATGCCAGCATCAGTGTTATTTCATTTGGGAAATTTTGTCTTAGTTACCAGAGAGATAGCTTCAGAGAGAGAGCCCATATATGTTAGGTGGTCATAAAAAGATGTCAATTATTTTTTTACTTCACACATGAAATGTTTAAACCACATAAAATAGAAGAGCTGCAGTGAAATGATAAAATCAGATGTTTACGCCATGTATAGTATGCTATTTTACAACATTTTGGCAAAATTCCGTTTTAGTAACATAGTGAGTAGTAGCTTCCTATTACAGACATAATAGTTAAACTTAAAATTCTTTATGTTTGTTATTAAATATTCACATGAAACACAAATTCTCAGCAGTTAAGAATATTTCTTTATCTGGTTTTGCTCTCTATGACTCCTAACTGGCAGTGGTGGAAGAGGGGTGTGAACTCTGTGTGGGGGGACGTGACATTTTAAGATACCAGTGAAGAATGAACTACAAAATGCAAAATGAACGTGAAGCTGAAAAATGTCAAAAAGACAAAGTACTAAATCTCATTTTCTTCAGCTTGTCAAACTTAATTTCATCTCTTACATGTAAAGGATTTTTGGGAAATAATTAAGTTCAAGAGGCTGCAGGGTCTAAATGATTCCTGCGGTTGCTAGAATTCTTAATAAAAAAAAAAAATCCAGGGAGTGTAAGTATATCCAGGTGTTCCACAAAGCTCAAGATTTATAATTGAATTAACAAAGAACTCCAAAAGGAACAAAAGAAGCCTCCATGACCATCTGTTACTAGCACCAAAAGGCAATTGAAACTGAGTGTTTGGGCAACAGGAACAAGGGTTGGTTAGGAGTGGATTTAAAGCCAAGATTTCTCTATTTATAATTTTATTAAGAGATAAGTTATAAGAAACATGTTTTTTTTTAATAAAGTAGACTACTTTGTTGTTTTTTAATTTAAGGTTTGTTCAGCTATAACTGACATATATATATATATAATATGGTAAGATTTAAAGTGTACATTGTGATAATCTGATATGCATTGTGGAAGGCTTCATCAATCTAGTTAATTAATTCATCCATCACCTCACATATTTTTCTCCTTTTTGGTGAAAATATTCAAATTCTGTATTAGCAAACTGCAATTATACAATAGTGCTATTAACTGTAGTCACCATGTTTTACATTAGATTTTCAGGTCTTATTCACCATATAGCTGAAAGTTTATACCCTTTACCAACCTGTCCCTGTTTCCCTCACTCCACCCCCAGCCCCTGCCAACATTTTTTCCTATTCTCTGTTTCTGTGTCTTTCCTTCTACTCTACAAAATAATCCAAGTGTAGGACGATTTTGGTAAAGATTCCTTTAATTCCTTTAATTATTTTTAGAGAACAGTTTCTGCTGCAATAAACATGGTGATAAATATCACAGAAAGAAAAGTTGCTTACATTGAAAATGTTTAATTTCTTCACAGATTTGCTTGCAGAAGATCCTACAGCTAATAACGTGTGGCAATGTAGAACGGAGAGAAGATCCATCACAGCCACATAAAGCAATGTCTCTCAAACTGAGATCTTTATACACATACCCACATTTGTGGTTAAAATATTGAAATACTTAGATTTGATTGATAAATAGCTTCTGTCCCATGAGTATATCTACTGAGTCAGCTGTGAAGTCCAGGAATCTCTGGTGAAACTGGGTCTACCCAAAACAAAGGATATTTTTTCTTTAAATAATGTATACCCCTGCTGCCAAATCCTGTGCCCACATGGATGGATATCACTGTCCAGAAAACCTTATATATATATTTTTTTATTGACACAAGGAAGCTGTCTAAATTAGCAATACTGCTTGCCTATTCTGGAAACTAGTATGTGCTTTCTTGGCCACAAGTTACAAATAGCTATTACAAAATAACCCCGGAACAGTTTTAACGGTTTTCTACAAGACTGAATGATGCAATTCTTCTAGACAGACATCCTTGACAACCTGAGCTTCAGACTTCTCTGGAGTTTATTCCTGTATTATTTCATAATAACACAGGAATGCCATTATAATAATACAGAATTGCCAAACTGAACAATGCCATTCAATTCCAATGTTCATATTTGCATGTGTATTTAAGATAAAGTTGCATCAAGTAATTACCTATAATGAAAGAGTTTTATTTCTAATATATTGTTAAATAAGTCTAGCTGCCAATAAATAGGCAAGTCCAAATGTCAAAATGACAATTATTCCACACTCATACTGAATTATGCTAGTGATTACAAAGATAAAATCTATTTGCCCCATGTAATAAATGTGAAAATAGATGGTACAGTCAAAGGGTTTACATGAAGATAGGTTAGTGGAGTATTTACAAATGTATTTGCAGAATGAAAAGAACCAGTAAGGGATGATGAAGTACATTGGGACTAGTAAGAACAAAGAATGTTTATCAAATCTAAACCCAAAGAAGTAAATGGGAGAACAGAGTTATCAGAACCCAAGAAGAACCAGAATCATGGAAGAAAAAAGAAAGAAAGAAAAGAAGAAAGAGAAAAAGGAAAGAAAGGAAAAGAAAAGAAGAAAAAAATACCAACCATATGACAATGTCTAGCATAAAAGGAGTTAGGAGAATAAATATCCACAATTGCCTTTTGTGGTAAACACAAATGGAAGTCAAGAGTTGAGGGGTATGGTGTAGTTCATGAAGGTCATTCTTGGAAACCCCAGATTTGGGCAGAAAAGCACAGAGAATTAATCTATAGGGAAAACAGGGAGAAGTGTTTATCGTTTTGCTGTTTGCTTTCAGACCGTTTACTTGCCCTTTCTTCAATATGATATTAACACAGGGACCTGCATTTCAGACTTTCTTTCCAACATGTTTTTTAATGATGTCTGGTCATTGGGAGCCAGCGGGAAAAGATTAGAGGACTTAATAATATCAAAAATCGTTCTATCTTTCCCAATATCTCTCTTTTTCCAACATTATTTCTAGAGTGTTTGCATATCCTTCCTGGTCCAGCTACCACTGAGCAGCGATGATCCTAACTCGCACAGTGCTGGGCAGAGCAGAACATGTCAGAAATACTATTTCCATTTCAACTTTTGGATTGAGACAACTTTATCTCCTTCATCCCTCCAGCCTGAGTATGTTAGTAGGTTCATGCTGTTTCTACTGTCTGGCTTGTCTCATTTTTCTCTGCATAAATTCTCAGGTCTTCCATCACCTGCATATCCAATTACCACTATTAAATTTCCTCTCTTTGCAATACCAGGAATTACTTCTGCTTCTGACAGAACTCTGATAAAATGTGGGTAAATTTGTGATCAAAAGATATTTTCATAGACTTAGACTTTTACTTCCTAAGTTATTTAATAAATCGAAAGACTAATTTGCCATCATAAAAGGTATATGGTGAAGAACAGTTTCATACTATTTTTTTCTCAATCGAATAAGATAATAAAGGCAGAATTTAACAAATGAATCAAACATATATGCCATACCCAAATGAAGTCATAACATACTGTATGAAGAAAACTAGTAGTAGTTTGAATTCATAAAAATAGTAGGGAAATTGAGTCACTCCATGGCATAATTGTCAGTGGAGACATAAAAATAAAAATCTTAAAAGCACCTGTGACTTAGAAGGCAATTTCATATTCACATTTTAAACAGATATATTGTTCAGAGCCTGCTTTAGTTATGCAAGATCTCCATTGTTTGCTGGGAGGAAAGTGAATGGTAAATGATCAGTGATGGATCTAGTCAGCAAAGAGAACTGATGATTCATTATTAGGTTAGTTATATAGTTTTACTGTCTTTCAGTTATCCATAATGTTATTTTAAAAAACAAAATTTAATACTGAATTTTTCTCCACATATAAAATGAGAAGAAACTGGAATGGGAGTTAGAAATATATACATGGATTGATCCTACTCAACATCTATTTATTCCTGAAAAGAGTCACTGTATTTTAAAGTAGAAATAAGCCTATTCAAAAAAAGCAAAACAGAACAAAACGAAACAAAAACATTCCCAAGATATGTTTGAAGACACGCATGCCTAATTATATATAAGCAGAAATAATTGGGTGGGGCTTAAAGCCCTCTTATAGAGGGCTTAATCATGATGCAGATTCTTTTTGCCTCCCCCTGCCCTTCCCATTTAATCCTGGATTGTAGATGTGTTAACCGGTTTTGTAGATATGATGGATAGCTTTGAAGCCACAATTTTTCAACCATGAGGCAATCTTAAGAAGAAAGCTACTTTCTAAGAAAGGCAGTGTGAATTAAAAGCTGAAGTCTGGAACAGTGATTATACTATAAAGTCATAATAGTTGACTTGGATAACCAAAGTCCATATTTAATTATGTGAGAGAAAACAAACCTCTATGTTCTTTAAACTAATGATACACTGGCTCTTTGTTCATATCAGACAAATATAATTACTAATCTATATTAACCCACTTTATCTGAAAATAGTCACCACAAAAATGAAACTTGTTTGAAACTTGACTCAGAAAGATAGAGAATAAATAAATAAATAAATAAATAAATATAGTATTTTTCCTAGTGAAATTGAACTAAGGACAAAGTTTTCTATTAGTCCTCCAGATAATCTAACTATGAAATAAATTCTCAAATAAAAATAGAAAATATTTTACCATGAAAAATTAATCTGAAAAAGTAGTAAAATGAAATAGGTGAATGAAATTTTTTTAGAAATTTTTAAATTATTTTTATTAACATATAATGTATTATTTGCCCCAGGGTACAGGTCTGTGAATCATATAGCTGAAAGAGATCTTAGAAAATATAATAAGAGGGTCATATCCTACTTTAACTTAACTGACATGAAATAGGAATCAATAATAATTCAAACAGGGTGATACTGACAAACATATCATTAGAAAGCATACTCTTAAAACAGATTCAAAAATATAAGACTTTGAGCATAAAGCACCTTATCCAGTAAAAAATAAGAATGAAAATAAGAATTTTGTAGTCCCTTTCTATGACCTTAGATTTTCTCCTAATTATTGTACTTAGTGTATTTCCTTAATACAGACTACTTGGATATCAACAGAGTAAACATAATGACTGTGAATGAGATGATCAGAGAACGGACTAGAGATGGCTTGGTTCAGTGGTCTTGTCAACACTTACTCTGCTCCTTCCAAGCAAAATGTCAGTAATCTAGTCTTGCTGCACACATATTTTTGAATTGGAATATTGACTTAGACATTGAAACCAAATCACAGTCCTAGTGAATAAAGTCTGTACCTGCTGACCTGCACTTATGGATATGGAACATTATCTCTTCTGAACAAGTACTCATAAGAAAATGCATCTTCACTCAGAACTGGAATAGGGAGCACTGCTTTTATTGGAGGCTGTTTGGAATATCACTCTCCAAGGAGACATAATATGATACAGCCAACCATCTCAGGTACTAAATAGCCATGATACAAATCTATTATAAAATCTAAAACTTTAAGGTTAATCTATCAGCTGTAGGTTAAGAATGCACTGCATGCACTTCGAAAAGCTCAATACTCAGGGTCATCTTTTGCATGAGAGTAGGTGCCCATGTATTATTAACAAAAGTGAATGCATCAGTATTGACTTAAGGCAGGGTGTTACACTTTGTGAGTGAAAAAATTCAGTTACTATATTTCTAAAGATCTTATATATGGAGAAATAGTCAGAATCACAATCTCCCCATGAAAAAGGATAAGAATAGTGAATGGAATTAAATATAGCAGTAAATACTGATGATATTATTTGTGAAAATTCAAATAATTCATAAAACAATATAAGGCTCTTGGGGCGCCTGGGTGGCTCACTGGGTTAAAGCCTATACCTTCGGCTCAGGTCATGATCCCAGGGTCCTGGGATGGAGCCCCACATTGGGCTCTCTGCTCAGCAGGGAGCCTGCTTCCTCCTCTCTCTCTGCCTGTCTCTCTGCCTACTCGTGATCTCTGCCTGTCAAATAAATAAAATCTTAAAAAAAAATACAAGGCCCTGCTAATTATTTCTCCTCCATAAAATATATATATATATATATATATATATATATATATATATAATAAGCAAAGATAACTTATTTTATACAACTTTCAGAAATTACTATTGATTTTTAAAGGTATATTATTTAGATTTTATAGTACCAATACCACCTAAAATAAAAGTTTTGCCTTTATCTCTAGAGAAATTTTTTAAAAGTGAAATGCTTGTTGTAAGTACATAAATGAATATCTGAATATCTGAGTTTAACATTTATGGATGACTTTAGAAAACTCTGTTAGTCTGGAACTCCGATTATTCTACTATTTTTTCACTATAAAGTTATAGTTATTGGTGCTCATATTTGGAAACTTTCCTTTTGAAGTGTTAGTGTTTATAAACTGAGGAAAATTAATTAGGTTACCATAAAATGCAGAAGAAGGAAAGCACACCATTCCAACACTTCCATACAGACTGCATTAATTTACTTGAGTTGTCTTAAGAAAGTATCAAAAGCTGAGTGGCTTAAAACGATATGAATTATCTCACAGTCTTGGAAGCTAGAAATGAAAAATCAAGGTGTCATCAGAGCCATACTCAGAATCTTTTCTTAATTCTTCTAGTTTCTGATGTTTTCTTCCTGTGTGTTCACATATTTCCCCTTTGTGCATGTCTGCCTCTGTGTCCAAACTCCCTTTGTGTAAAGACATTAGTCACATTGGATTAAGGCCTCATTTTGATTGGATTATCTCTGCTAAAATCTTATTTCCAACTAAGATAATATCCTGAGATGCTGGGAGTTAAGACTTCAACATACATTTTTTGGAAGGACACTATTCAACATATCAAACAGATTGGACACAAACAGAATATTTCTTTTTATTTAAAAAGAAAGATAATATAAAGAAGATAAATGCTGTATCATATTATGTCTCCTTGGAGAGTGATATTCCAAACAGCCTAATCATCATGTCCCTAAATTTTATTTGAAAAAGCCAAATGGAAATGTTTCATTCTTTCGGTGAATTAATAGATATGTCTTGTCAGTGGATAGAGGGTTTATCTCACTTCTGTGACTTTATTCTGATATTATTAGTTCAAATCTCACAAAATGGGCCTAAAGTAACAAATTGAATTTAACAGAATTAAGTGAAAGTTATGCATTTATAAAACAAAAATTGACTAAAGAAATATACAAACTGAGTGACATGGCTCAGTTGTAGTTTATTGGAAAGAGACCCAAAACTCTAGCAACAGCAAGTTAAAGCTAAAACAACAGAGTTTGGCAAATATACCATGCTTATCAAATTAGTATTAAGCTTATTAATTAATTCTGGGATATAATGCTGGCCTTAAATCTTAAGATCTACATATTATATCAAAAAAATAAATATCATCTTTATGTAAAGGTCTATGCTAGATACTACAGAGTATGCAAAGTGAAGAAAGACTTATATTCTTAAAACAGAGAATAATCAGTGTGTAGTGGGGTGCAGAGTTGCTAAGTGGGTTGTCAAACAGTAAGAATACGAAGTACAGACTTCCAGGGAAGATGGCAGAATAGGAGGATTCTAAGCTCACCTTGTCTCATGGATACAATTAGATAACACCCATATCAGTGTAAATAACCCTGAGAATATAGACTGCTATATACAGAAGATGTTATATACAAACCTAATGGTAACCACAAATCCAAAACCAATAATCAATACACAAAATAAATAGAAAGGATTCCAAGTATATCATTAAAGAGCACCAACAAATCATAATAGAAGAGTGCAAAAGAATAAAGGAACAGAAAAGAGCTACACAAAGAACCATAAAACAAGTAAAAAAAAAAAATGGTAGTAAGTACAGACTTATCAGTAATTACTTTGTAAATGTACTAAATGCTCCAATCAAAAGACACAGAGTGACGTTATGGGTAAAAAAGAAAGACCTATCTAATACTGCCTACAAAAGACTCATTTCAGATCTAAAGACATGCAGATTGAAAGTGAAGGGACAGAAAAGCATTTATCATGCAAATGGAAGTGCAAAGAATCTGAGGTAGCAATACTTATATTGAACAAAATAGATTTTAAAACAAAGACTGTAAAAAGAGAACAGATTGTTCTCTTTTTACAATCTAACTGTAAAGAGAACAATCCAACAAGAAGTTATAACAACTGTAAGTACTTACCCAACATGGGAGCACCCAAAAACATAAAGCAGCTAATAACAAACATAAGGGATGTAGTCAATATTGTAATACAATAATAGTAAGGGAAATGAACACCCCACTTACAACAATAGATGGATCATACAAACAGAAAATCAATAAAGAAATAGTAGCTTTGAATGACACATTGGACCAGCTGAATCTAACAGATATATTCAGAAAATCCCATCCTAAAACAGCAGAATACACGTTCTTTTCAAGTATACATGGAATATTCTCCAAAACAGATCAAATATTAGACCATATATAAGTGTCAATAAGATTGTCTTCAATTGACTTCAAAGAGATTGAAATCATACCACTTCCAGCCACAGGACTATTATACTAGAAATCAACCACAGAAGTCTGAAAAGAACAAAAATACATGGAGGTTAAATAACATGTCACTAAAAGATGAATGGGTCAGCCAAGAAATTCAAAGAGGCAATCAAAAAATACATGCAGACAAATGAAAGTGAAAACACACAGTCTAAAATCTGGGGTGCAGCAAAAGCTGTTCTAGGAGAAAAGCTTATAGCAACACAGATGTACCTGAAGAAACAAGAAAAATATCAAACTATCTAAATTTAGACCTAAAGGAGCTTGAAAAAGAAGAACGAAAGAAACTCAAATCCAGTAGAAGGAAGGAAATAATAAAGATTAGAGCAGAAAACGGGGTGCTTGGGTGGCTCAGTGGGTAAAAGCCTCTGCCTTCCACTCAGGTCATGGTCCCAGGGTCCTGGGATCGAGCCCCATGTCGGGATCTCTGTTCCGCAGGGAGCCTGCTTCCTCCTCTCTCTCTCTGCCTGCCTCTTTGCCTACTTGTGACCTCTGTCTGTCAAATAAATAAAATCTTAAAAAAAAAAAAAAAGATTAGAGCAGAAATAAATGAAATAGAAACTAAAACCAAACAATAGAACACATAAATGAAAGCAGGAGGTGTTTCTTTGAAAAGAGCAACATAATCTATAAACTTTTAGTCAGACTCATCAAAAGAGAGAGAGAGGACTCAAATCAACAAAATCAGAAGTGAAAGAGGAGAAATAACAACTGACACTACAAAAATACAAAGGATTATAACAGAATATTATGAAAAACTCTATGCCAACAAACTGGACAACCTGAAGAAATGGATCAATTTATAGAAATATATAACCTATCAAAAGTGATTCAAGAAGAAATAGAAAATTTGAACAGACAAATTAACAACAATAAAATTGAATCAGTAGTCAAAAAATTCCCAAAAAACAAAAGTCTGGGACCAGATACCTTCACAGGTGAATTCTAGAAAAAGTTTAAAGAAAAGTTAACATCTATTCTTAAAATACTTAAAATATATATATACTTGTGGAGCATAAGGAATAACATGGTAGACATTGGGAGATGGAGAAGAGAAGTGAATTGGGGGAAACCAGAGGGAGAGACAAACCATTAGAGACCATGGATTCTGAGAAACAAAATGAGGGTTTGGGAGAGGGAGTTGGGGGTGGGGTGAGCTTGGTGGTGGGTATTAAGGAGGGCACTTATTGCATGGAGAACTAGGTGTGGTGCATAAACACTAAATCTTGGAACACTGATAAAATAAAATTAAATTTAAAAAAATAGAAGAATAAGGAAAGCTTCAGAATTCATTCTATGAGACTAACATTACCCTGATGCCAAAATCAGATAAAGCACCACACACACACACACACACAAAAAAAAAAAAAAAAAAAAAAAAAAGGAGAGAGAAATACAGGCACTTATCTCCAATGAACATAGATGCAAAAAATCCTACACAAGATATTAGGAAACAGAATCCAACAATACATTATAAAAAGTCATTCCCCACAATCAAGTGGGATTTCTTTTGGTGATAGAAGGGTGGTTCAATATTCACATACCAATCAGCAAAATATATCACATCAACAAGGGAAAGAACAAAAACCATATGATCATTTCCATAGATGTACAAAAAGCTTTTGACAAAATACAACATCCATTCATGATAAAAGCCCTCAATAAAGTAGGTTTAGTGGGAACATTCTTCAATATAATAAAGGCCATATATGAAAACCCACAGCTAAGAACATACTCAATGGCGAAAAACTGAGAGCTTTTCCCTAAAATCAGGAACAAGACAAGGATGTCCACTCTCACTTTTATTCAAGATGGTACTGGATGTCCTAGCCACAGAAATCAGACAAGAAAAAGAATAAAAAACACACAGATTGGTTGGAAAGAAGGAAAATTTTCACTATTTGCAAGTAAAAGGATGCTATATGTAGAAAATCCTAAAGACTCTACCGAAAAACTACTAGAGTTGATAAATGAATTCAGTAAGACCACAAGATACAAAATCAACATACAGAAATCTGATACTTTTCAAATAATGAAACAGAAATAGAAATTTAGAAAACAATCCGAATTACAATAACGCCAAAAAGAATGAAATATATAGGAATAAATTTAGCTAAGGGGTACAACACCTGTACTCCAAAAACTATAAAATACTGATGACAGAAATTGAAGACAACACAAACAAATGGAAAGATATTCCATGCTTATGGATTAAGAGAACAAATCTTGTTAAAATGTCCATACTACCTAAAGCAATCTACAGGTGTAATACAATTCCTATCAAAATAACAACATCATTTTTCTCTGACTTGCAACAGATAAGCTTCAGAAATATATGGAACCACAAAGGACCCTGAATATCAAAAGCAATCTTAAAAAGAGCAAAACTGGAGGTATCATAATCCTAAACATATACAAAGCCATAGTAATCAAAACTATATGGTACACACACACACAAACAAAAAACAAATGCAAAGATCAATAGGACAAATAGAGAGCTAAGAAATAAACCAATGATTATATGTTCAAGTAATCTTCAATAAGAGAGGCAATCTCTTTAACAAATATTGAGAAAACTGAATAGCTGCTACATGTAAAAGAATGAAACTAGACTGCATTTTCACACCATGCACATAAATAAATTCAAAGTGGATCAAAGACCTAAATGTGAGGCCATAAACAATAAAAATCCCAGAAGAGAGCACAGGCAGTAATTTCTCTGGCATTGGTCACTGCAATATTTTTCTACATATATCTTCTGAGGCAAAGGAAACAAAAGCAAAAATAAGCTATTTGCACTACATCAAAATGAAAACTTCTATGGAGCAAAGGAAACAATCAACAAAATTAAAAAACAACCTACAGGATGGGAGAAGATATTTGCAAGTGACATATGAAATAAAGGTCAGTATCCAAAATACATTAAAAATGACAAAAACCCCAAATGAATAATCGAACTAAAAATGGAGAGAAGACATGAACAGAAGACATGAACAGACATTTCTTCAAAAACATACAGGTGTCCAACAGATATGAAAAGATGTTCAACATCACTCATCAATTAGGGAAATGCTAATCAAAACTACAATGAGACATCACTTCCCACCTGTCAGAATGGCTAATATCAAAAACATAAGAAATAAGTGGAGAAAAAGGATCTTTCTTGTACTGTTGGTGGGAATTCAGATTGATGCAGCCACAATGGAAAACAGTATGAAGGGGGGTCCTCAAAAAATTAAAAATAGAACTATCTTATGAATAAGTAATTCTGCTTCTGAATATATACTCAAAGAATATTAAAACACTAATTTGAAAGGATATATATATAGATAGATAGGTATCACTAATCAATATATATTTATATATAACTTCTCTATATATAATGTATGTGCATATATAATATATATAATGGAATATTACTTAGCCATAAAAAACTGGATAGATCTTGAGACTATAATGCAAAGTGAAAGAAGTCAAAGGAAAAATACCATGTGGTTTCACTCATATGTGTTATTTAAGAAACAAAAAAACAACAAAAAGACCAAAACAAATAAAAAAAGAGACAAACCAGAAAACATACTCTTACATATAGAGAAAAAACTGATGGTTACCAGAGGGGAGGTAGGTTGAGGAATGAATGAAATAGATGAAGGGGATTAAGAGTATACTTACCATGATGAGCACAGAATAATATATAGAATTGTTGAATCACTATATTATGCACCCTAATCTAACACTATATGCTAACTATATTGTAATTAAAACTTTAAAATATTTTATGCAAACAAACAAAGAATACAAAATTGAGTTTGGATACATGTTATAAGAAAAAACTAAATGTCATGTGAATCCAAAAGAATACAAGGACAAGTCAACTTGGAAGACATCAGGAAATATGATATATAGGAAGCCTCTGCTTAGAACTCACTTCTTTCTAAAAGGCTTCTTTTATCCCAAAATAAATTATCTCATCTTCTAATCCTGTTTGCCATACCATACATCCCTCAAATTGACTTTGTAAATAGTCATTCAACATATTTGAGTCTTTCCTATCTGCTAGGTGCTAAGTGATCAAACAGAAATTAACATGATGAAACCTATTTTAATGGGGAAGAAAAATATTAACCAAATACTTACAATTGTAGGTTGTTATTGGGAAAGAAGCAGGAAGGTTTCATCTATTCTAGGGTAACAATAGGCTTCACTCAGTAGTGGGATGATGATGATCAAAGAGCAGGATTATTACAGGATTATTCCAGGGAAAAAATTGCTTAGAATGGTGTTACTGGAGATAAGTAGCCTGGAAGGATAAGTAGAAAGATCTGCAGTCAATAGAGGAAGGAAGCCAACCTAAAGGGATTTTCCAGTGTGGAAGGCAGAGGAATAATCACCCCAACTCCCCCTTCTCTGATTTTCTGATACCCACTGTTGACTAAACTCAAATAGAAATTAGAAAGCAGAGGAACCCATGGATGCCCTGATCACAGTGCCTGGAATACAGTTGGTACTCAATGTCACCTATTGTTATTATTATTATTATTATTACTACTGTTATTAACATTATTATTATCATCATTATCATTATCATCAGTACTAATATTTTAAAAAATCATCATCACTGGAAATGAGACTCTATTTTTTAAGATTTTTTATTTATTTACTTGACAGAGATCACAAGCAGGCAGAGAGGCAGGTGAGGGGGAGGGGAGGAAGCAGGTCCCCTGCTGAGTGGAGATCCTAATGTGGGACTCCATCCCAGGACCCTGGGATCATGACCTGAGCCAAAAGTAGAGGTTTTAACCCACTGAGCCACCCAGGCGCCCCTGAAAATGAGATTTTAAAGCACTCGAAGGAGCATCCAGGTGGATTTTGTTTTGGGTCATCTCAGACATTTATGTAGATATAAAGACTGATCTTCATGCTAAAAATTTCCAGTGAGTAAGAGAAGTAACCAAAAAAGAAAAAAGAAAAAAAAAGTGATAGTTGACCAAAATGAAGAGAAGTTAAATGTAGAGCTAAATGGATTTGCTTTAAAGAACCAAAGATTTGCATGAACTGAGCCTTGGGAACCTGGTAAGAGTTTGATTGACAGAGAAACATATAAATTAAGAGGAACAGATGATAAAAACTTCAGTAGTATGTAAATTGTGGAAATGTGGAGTAATCCATTTTGGATGAATCATAGAATATGAATAAGAAACACTGGAATAGGGAAACTTTAATGTAGTTTGCTGCCATATTTTGTAGGGGTTTTAATATCAGGGCAAGGGTTATTGGTAATGAAAATAGTGGAGAACCAGACAATGATTTCAAGAAAGGGAATATTATGATTGGCGTAAAATATGTTGTCTTAAGTATAATTTGTACTGAATAAGATTAGTCAATTTTACAGGAAGGGGTGCAAAGAATGAACCTTGAGTAACTAGTAGAAAGTAGATAAACATTAAGGGAAGAACATTCCATGCAGAGAATAGCATCCACAAAGGCACAGAATTAATAACTATAATGTTGAATAAGGATAGATTTTTTTTTAACACTGGTACTATTGACATTTTGGTTCAGATAATTCTTTGTTATTAGGGGATGTGGTTTTCATTTTAGGATATTTTTATTGAAGTATAGTTATGTACAGTGTTACATTAATTTCCAGTGAATGTAGTGAATTGATATTCTGCATATTATGCAATACTTTTCTTGGGAAATGTAGTTACCATCTGTTTCCATACAATGTTATTACAATATTATTGACTGTGTTCCCTATGCTGTACTTTTTATGCCTGTGACTTATTTATTTTGTAACTGGAAGCTGTGACCTATTAATCGCCTTTGCCTATTTCACTCATACCCCACGCCCCTCCCCTCTGGTAATCATCAGTTTGTTCTCTGTATTATGACTGTTTCTGGTTTTGTTTGTTTGTTTTGTTTTGTTTTTTGGATTCTGCATATACATGAAATCACTTCTGGCCTCTGTCCAGTAGATGCTAGTAGCACCTCCTCCCAAGTTGTGACAGCAAAAAATAACTCTGACAATACCTTTGTCTCTAGGAGGTAGGAGCAAAATAACCCATGGTTGAGAATTAGGGAAAATGCATATAATTTAATAGAACCAAAAAGTAAAGTATAGCAATGTGTTGGCTACACATGGCACTAGAAAGAGATAGATAAAAACTTTTAGACTGTTATGCTGAGATATTTGTTTTATTCTGGTTATTAAAAGAAAGATAAGAGACAAACAGGAGAATGAAGATTTGTAGTTCAGAAGGATCACACTGGAAGTAACATGAAGAAGCAAGTCTATTGTCAGGGAGGCTGTTTGGAGGAAATTCCCAAAGCCCTATTTTTAGAGTGTGACTAAGAATTTAAAGAAGACAACATGAGACATTTATTTTTTAAAAATGGTTGAAGATTTATATGGAACCAGAAAAGACCTCGAATAGCCAAAGGGATATTGAAAAAGAAAGCCAACGTTGGTGGCATCACAATTCCGGACTTCAAGCTCTATTACAAAGCTGTCATCATCAAGACAGCATGGTACTGGCACAAAAACAAACACATAGATCAATGGAACAGAATAGAGAGCCCAGAAATAGACCCTCAAATCTATGGTCAACTAATCTTCGACAAAGCAGGAAAGAATGTCCAATGGAAAAAAGACAGCCTCTTCAATAAATGGTGCTGGGAAAATTGGACAGCCACATGCAGACAAATGAAATTGGACCATTTCCTTACACCACACACAAAAAAAGACTCAAAATGGATGAAGGATCTCAATGTACGAAAGGAATCCATCAAAATCCTTGAGGAGAACACGGGCAGCAACCTCTTCAACCTCTGCCGCAGCAACATCTTCCTAGGAACAACGCAAAAGGCAAGGGAAGCAAGGGAAAAAATGAACTATTGGGATTTCATCAAGATCAAAAGCTTTTGCACAGCAAAGGAAACAGTTAACAAAATCAAAAGACAACTGACAGAATGGGAGAAGATATTTGCAAATGACATATCAGATAAAGGACTAGTGTCCAGAATCTATAAAGAACTTAGCAAACTCAACACCCAAAGAACAAATAATCCAATCAAGAAATGGGCAGAGGACATGAACAGACATTTCTGCAAAGAAGACATCCAGATGGCGAACAGACACATGAAAAAGTGCTCCATATCACTCGGCATCAGGGAAATACAAATCAAAACCACAATGAGATATCACCTCACACCAGTCAGAATGGCTAAAATCAACAAGTCAGGAAATGACAGATGCTGGCGAGGATGCGGAGAAAGGGGAACCCTCCTACACTGTTGGTGGGAATGCAAGCTGGTGCAACCTCTCTGGAAAACAGCATGGAGGTTCCTCAAAATGTTGAAAATAGAACTGCCCTATGACCCAGCAATTGCACTATTGGGTATTTACCCTAAAGATACAAATGTAGTGATCCAAAGGGACACATGCACCCGAATGTTTATAGCAGCAATGTCCACAATAGCCAAACTATGGAAAGAAGCTAGATGTCCATCAACAGATGAATGGATCAAGAAGATGTGGTATATATACACAATGGAATACTATGCAGCCATCAAAAGAAATGAAATCTTGCCATTTGCGACAACATGGATGGAACTAGAGCGTATCATGCTTAGCGAAATAAGTCAAGCAGAGAAAGACAACTATCATATGATCTCCCTGATATGAGGAAGTGGTGATGCAACATGGAGGCTTAAGTGGGTAGAAGAAGAATAAATGAAACAAGATGGGATTGGGAGGGAGACAAACCATAAGTGACTCTTAATCTCACAAAACAAACTGAGGGTTGCCGGGGGGAGGGGGTTTGGGAGAAGGGGGTGGGATTATGGACATTGGGGAGGGTTTGTGCTTTGGTGAGTGCTGTGAAGTGTGTAAACCTGGTGATTCACAGACCTGTACCCCTGGGGATAAAAATATATGTTTATAAAAAAAAAATTAAAATAGAAAAAAAAATAAAATAAAATAAAATAAAAATGGTTGAAGAGATTGGAATGATAAAATATGGGATGGTGGGACAATAGCATTAGGAGAAAAGATAATAGAGGACTTAAGGGTAATTCCTAGGGTTCTAGCTTGAGTAACTGAATGGATAAAAGCACCATGGTTGGGGTGCCTGGGTGGCTCAGTGGGTTAAGCCTCTGCCTTCAGCTCAGGTCATGATCCCAGGGTCCTGCGAGCCCCGCATCAGGCTTTCTGCTCTGCAGGGAGCCTGCTTCCTCCTCTCTCTGCCTGCCTCTCTGCCTACTTGTGATCTCTGTCTGTCAAATAAATAAATAAAATCTTTAAAAAAAAAAAAAGCACCATGGTTATAAATAGGTAATACATTTAAGAGAAGCATGTTCTGCCAGAGTGATAAAGGGAAAATATGATAAATTCATTTTTTTAATTATTATTATTTTTTTATTTGACAGACGGAGATCACAAGCAGACAGAGAGGCAGGCAGAGAGAGAGAGGGAATCAGGCTCCCCGCTGAGCAGAGAGCCTGATGTGGGGCTCGATCCCAGGACCCTGGGATCATTACCCGAGCTGAAGGCAGAGGCTTTAACCCACTGAGCCACCCAGGTGCCCCAATAAATTCATTTTCAGTTAGGTTAAATTTGAGGTGCCTGTGGAAAATTCAAGTACAGATGACCAATAGGTGAATATATCTATATATGTTTGTGTTGGATTTGTACATTTAGGAATTATTAGGGAACACCTGGGTGGCTCAGTTGGTTAAGCATCTGCCTTCAGTTCAGGTCTTGATCTCAGCGTCCCTGTTCAGCAGGGAGTCTGCTTCTCCCTCTCCCTCTGCCCCTCACTACCATTTGTGCTCTCTCTCCTTCAGATAAATAAATAAAATATATTTTTTTAAAGAAACCATCTCTATAGAGAGGTGTTTGTTTGTTTTGTTTAGGTTTTGTTTTTGTTTTTTGTTTTTATAATGAGTAGAGGAGGCCAAGGAACAAAACATAGAGAAATATTATTTAAGGAAAAATAGAGGAACTAAGTCTGATAAAAGTATTTGGAAATGTATTCCAAAAGACTAATGGGTGGAAAGTCAAGGAAAAAGAAAACTTTAAGAATATTGTTATGGACAATATTTTCAAGTAATCAGTGAGACCAGTATAACAAAATAGGATTTCACAGCAAAGCCAACGAGCTCCTTAACAATAGTAATTTTTTGGAGGGTAGCAAGCAAAGACATGTGGAGGGGTGATTACAGAAAAGGAATGTGGGATATTATTTACACATGTATATATTTTAAAGCTAAATTAAAGAATTAGTAAAATGGAAAGAAATGAAAACTAAAAAATAGTTGGTTTACTCCTAAAACTATGAACTTTGATTCCTTACATTAATGGAATGAAGGATAAAAATCATGATTATCTCATTAGAGTTAGAAAAAAAATTGACAAAATTTAACATCTAAAATTCTCAACAAATTGGGTGTAGATATAATGTACTGTGACATAATTAAGACTATGTATAACAAACTCACAAGTAATATCATATTCAGTGGCAAAAAGCTGAAGGTTTTTCATCTAAGATCAGAAATAATACAAGATGCTCACTCTAGCCATCTCTATTCAACAGAGTACTGGAAGTCCTAACCAGAGCAATTAGGGAAGAAAAAGAAATAAAAGGCAGGCAAATCAAAAAGGAAAAAATAAAATTGTCTTTGTTTTCAGATGATATGTTATCATATATAGAAAACCCTAAGATTCCTAAAAAATCTGTTTGAACTAATAAATGAATTAATAAAGATGCAAAACATGAAGTAAACATACAAAGTCAATTGTGTTTCTTTGTTCTAACAACAAATTATTGGAAAGAGAGAATAAGAAAACAATCCCATTTACAATAAGATCAAAAACAATAAAAAATTAAGAATAAATTTAACCAAGAAGCTGAAAAGTCTGCACGTTAGAAAATACAATACATTGATGAAAGAAATTAAAGAAGATACAATAACTGGAATTATATATCATGTTTGTGGGTTAGAAGAATTAATATTGCTCAAATGTCTATATTATCCAAGTGATTTATAGATTCAATGCAATCCCTACCGAAGTTCCAAAGATAGTTTTTACAAAAATAGAGGAAACAACTGAAATTGTATAGAATCACAAAAAATCCCAAATAACCAAAGCAATCTCGATAAAGAAGAGAGCTGACATCACTTTCTGATTTAACCTATATTAAAAATCCATAGTCCTCTTGTTTCATTGATTGTTCTCCTACCCACTTAAGCCCTTATGTTGCATCACCACTTCCTCATATCAGGGAGATCATATGATAGTTGTCTTTCTCTGCTTGACTTATTTTGCTAAGCATGATACGCTCTAGTTCCATCCATGTTGTCACAAATGGCAAGATTTCATTTCTTTTGATGGCTGCATAGTATTCCATTGTGTATATATACCACATCTTCTTGATCCATTCATCTGTTGATGGACATCTAGGTTCTTTCCATAGTTTGGCTATTGTGGACATTGGGATTGGGAGGGATACAAGCCATAAGTGACTCTTAACCTCACAAAACAAACTGAGGGTTGCTGGGGGGAAGGGGGTTGGGAGACGGGGGGTGGGGTTATGGACATTGGGGAGGGTATATGCTTTGGTGAGTGCTGTGAAGTGTGTAAACCTGGCGATTCACAGACCTGTACCCCTGGGGATAAAAATATATGTTTATAAAAAATAAATAAATAAATGAATAAACAAATAAATAAAATAAAATAAAATAAATTTTAAAAAATCCATAGTCATCAAAAAAGTATGGTACTGGCATGCAAACAGAAACAGATCATTGGGATAGAATTGAGAGTCCAGAAATAAATTCATGTGTATACAGTCAACTAATTCCTGACAAGGGTACCAAAAACACATAATGAGGAAAGGATAGTCTCTTCAATAAGTGATGATGGCAAGACTGGATATCCATATACAAAAGAATGAAACTAAACCCTTATCTTACATCACTCACAAAAATTACCAAGGACACATTCTTAGATAATGTCCACCTACAGGGGAAGAGAGAATGAAAGGAACTAGCAGAGAAGAGTTTATAGATCAAGATAGAAAGGAACTAACATAACCCAAATTACAAAAGAAGAGCACAGGGATGTATTTCTAGGAGGTGGAGTTAACAAATGATACCATGGAAGTTACTTAGGCTGTTCATAGGTATTTGGTTTTTCCCCTGCTTATATGGTAAGACTGCACTTCCTGCAATCCCCCCCATCCATCCCCACATAATTGGCCCCACAGAATGGCCAAGTGACTGACTTTGGCCAAAAAAGGGTGAATAAACGTAACTTATGTCACTTTTAGGTGGAAGCGTTGAATTCCAGAGCATGTCACAGTCACTGACAGCATTCCAGAATGTTCTGCTCTTTCAGGTTCCAAGAATGAAAATAACACTGATTAGATCTTATAGCTGACCTTCACTGGACATGAAATATGACAATCATGTCTTTGTTTGCTTTTAAGGTAATGGTATTTTGTGTGGTTTGTTATACAACATAAGCTAGCCTATCTTAACTGTAGTAATGATTTTAAAAATTCAAGCAAGAGGCCAAGGATGATGGCAACTAAATTTTTTTTTTAATTTAAAAAAATTAGGGGTGCCTGGGTGGCTCAGTGGGTTAAGCCGCTGCCTTCAGCTCAGGTCATGATCTCAGGGTCCTGGGATCGAGTCCCACATCGGGCTCTCTGCTCGGCAGGGAGCCTGCTTCCTCCTCTCTCTCTGCCTGCCTCTCTTCCTGCCTCTCTGCCTACTTGTGATCTCTCTCTGTCAAATAAATAAATAAATAAATCTTTTAAAAAAAAATTAAAAAATTAAAAGTCCTAGAATTTGAAATCAATCAATTTTTTAATGGGCTCTTATTACTTACAAAAATAAGAGCAAACATCCATATCAATATCACTTGACAGATCCTGCTTTTCTTTGGTATTTATATTTTTTATTGTGTTACTTTATCTTTTTAATGTCATCTGGGCCAGATCAGGTTAAAAAATACCTTAAGTTATTGCTGAAATGTTTTATCTCCTTATCTCCTTAACATATTGTAGTTGCTACAGTTTATTGTGGCTGAAATGAAGTACATGGAGATACAAAAAGGAACTTTTTTTATTTTAACCTACCCTACAAATGGAATGGGATTACAAGAGAATGACTAGATTAATGATAAATATGTCCAAATGGAGGTGTGATGACCTTTTATGAGGAGAAATACAACCATTTATTGAATACTTAATATCTCCTGGGCAATATATTGGATGCTTTGTGGATGACACTTTATTGATGTGCACTGCAATTAATGAGTAGATCTAATTAATTCCACTGTTGTGAAAGGTACATAAATTGTCCAATCTCTAGCAAGACGATGAACCTGGATCCATCTCCAGTATTGACGACACCAAAACATGGGTTCTCATTTCAGAGAGAGGAAGTTTGGGCTAAATGTCCATTTTAGTCATTAACATCAATATGCCTGATGTTATTTCTTTGACCACTTTCATGTTATTGTAGAAGACCATTCTTGTTATTATAGTTGGAAATCCTATATCACATCTAAGATAAAACACCAAGACCTCAAATTTCCTACAAAAAGATTAATTCTGTGTCATTTGTATTTCTCAGCCCGTTCCTTAGGGAAAATTTTGTTTTTACAACTGTACAAGGTACAATAATAATTTTCTTTTATAACGTGAGTGGAAAAAAGGTACTGGAAATTCTACTGCTCTCTGTGAATTTAAACAACTTGAAATTTCACCACCATTGTGTCTAGAATGATATTAACTACTTGCCTATAATAATGAAGGCACTGTTAAAATCATTTAAGTGATTGAATGAAGTTTTTGAGAGCAGAAGTCATTGTGAGACATATAATTTCCTTTTTCTCTCCTCTGGTGCATGGATTTCATTCCTTAAATAAATGGAGGGGGGAAAAAGTATAGTATCTTGAAATTTCCCATATGAATTCTAATACTGTTGCAAAGATAAAGACATTTACCTTGCAGCAACATTATCTTTACAAAGCATCCTTCTTGTCAAGTTATTTTTGTTGAAAAATAATTTATTAGAAAGTCTTTATAGTGTGGAGCCTGAAAAAGAATCATGTTGGTGGGATATTAAGGAATTATAATAACCAAATAGAGAGTTAAATTCATTAACTTCTAAAAATTCATGTGAATCATCACCACTTGGGTCTAATCCAGTGGTTCTCAAAGTGTGGTCCCTGCACTTGCAATACCAGGAATTGGGAATTTATTTGAAATGCAAGTTCTAGAGCCCCTAACCCAAACCTGCTGAAGCAGAAACTCTTGGGGACAAAGCCCAACAATCTGTATTTTAACAAGCCCTCCAGCAGATGCTGATACAGTTAAGGATTGAGGAACACTGGCCTAATCCATGGTTAATGACTTGAATAATGGCACATCTTATCCCCAGTCTTCATCTTTAACAGGGATTCTGAATCTGGCTGAACATTAGAATAATCTGCCTGTCCTTCTTAAAAACACTGATGGCCAGACTTACCCCAGACAAACTGAATCAGCATCTCTGAGGTAGATCTGATAACTGGCTGGACTTGAGAACTACCAATGTACAGCCGCATAGTTTGCTCTGGGAAAAATTTTGAATATACTGTCAGCAAATATGGGTGAGAGTCCTGATCCAAATTTTATTCATGACATAACTTAAGGCTAATCATAAAAACTGCACATTTTTCCATCACAAATTTTTGCAAGTGCCCAATGAGTTAAATTATGTGATAATAAATTATAAATTCTAAAATCTTGTGGTATGTAAATGGCCCAAGACAGGCAGCAAGTGATCTTGGTTAGAACTAAAGAACATTCAGCCTTACTAGAGATGATGAAACAGAATCTGCACTTTCAAGAGATCTGTCACTCACACACACATTCATGTTTGAGAAGCACTGTTCGAAAGCACGAGGCCAAGATAAGTCATCTTTATAACACAAAAAAAGAGAAAATGCAATATTTTCCATCACTCAAATTATGCTTATTTTTAAATGAGTGTGGGATAAAGGGGGAGAAATTTAGAATAAGGATTTCAGCTTCACATTTTCACTGTGAGTTTCCTCTTTGAAACTCAAAATGAAAAGACCCTGAGCCTGTTTCTCCAGCAAACATATAAATGAGGACAGGTCCCCTCAAGGCTTGCTGGGTTCCTAAGAATTTAAAAGCAACCCAAGTATGAAGAACAGTTCTCTTCATGGCTAGTCCAAGGGCTGAAGAAGAGTTGAATAATATTAGGATGAAGTGATAAACAACCAGGAATAGCTAAAGTCTGTGGAAAATACTTGCCAATAAATACACATATTGGTTAGTAGTAGCAGCAGTAGTATAGTAGTAATAGTAGTAGTAGTAGTATGAATGGTCATAGACATGCAAGCTTAAGTCAAACATTATAGGTAAATGTCATTGGAATAACATACCAAAAAAAAAAAAAAAAAAAAAAAAAGGCAACCAGAAAACAGTGCCTCATAGGGATTGTTTTACCATATGTGTCTGATTTCCTTTATCAGGTATCCCTTGCTGCTTATGCAAGTGGAATTATTAAGGCACAAGACATGGTTTTCCTTGTAATACAGTTCCTGTATTCTTCTGCTCTTTGCAGAAAGTAATACACTGCTAGGTGAATGAAAGTCCAATAAATACTCCCATACACTTCAGCTCATCAGTTGTGTAAATTTTATCAACTTACCAGGATCGTGTTATTTGGATTTATTGTCTGTAAGGATGAAAAGCTGTAATAAAGGTGGATAAATGGATCCCATTGGCCCATAAATAACTGTTCAACCAAAAGAGCTGTGGCAGAGTAACTTTGTTTTCCACCATCTGGTGCATCAGAGAATGTTATCAAAGCAGCAGTAGGTGGTGGTGGGAAAACATCCGTTTCATTTCCATCCTTGAGAAAACAGTAGCATTTGGAAAACACATGCATCCTCTTTCCTGGGCCAACTACCTAAATACCATCCAATATAAAAGGATTTATTTTTTTAATATTTTTCCACTTTAGTTAGTTCCATCACGTTATAGGTAGGAATATTGCTAGACTGATAAACCCGACATCAAAAATGTCCCATTTTCCTGCATAGCAGAAAGAGCACCATCATGAATAATGCAGAACTCTGAAACTAGGGAAAACTGGCAGAAAGTTGTGGAATGAAATATGAAAAGGGGCCATCACATTCTCAGAGGATTGAGAGAGATCCCACTTCACGACTTAAATCACATTAACCTCCCTATTAGTTAAAGTATCTTAAATGAAGTCCTAGAATTAATCCACTGATTGATCCATTCTTCTGTTTGTATAATCCACTTATTTCAAACATTTTAATTTAGCATTTCCAAGCCTCAGGCATTTTGAAATCTTATCTTGTTTATGATAATTCTTTTTTTTTTTTTCCTGAATAAATCTGTTCCCTTTACCAGACTCTGTTCTTCATAAGCGTTGTTTCTTGTATTTTCATAGGTGTAGATTCAGGTATACAAAAATTTTGAAATTGAATTTTGTAACTATTTCCACTGTATACACATTGACGCCCCATTCTAGTAAATGTAGAAAACTAAGTCATTTTTAGGCAAAAGTCTGACTAGAGGATCAAATGGAGAATAAAACCATCATCCTGGTTCATATATCAAATTAATACCTAGCTCCCCACACACTTAAAATATCCACAAGTATTTCTTCCAAATATTTTCACAATGCTTATAGTTACCAGCAGGTTAGTAGAAAGTATATTTAAGGAAAGATTAGTGAAAAGACTGAGGTTTTAGGATAAGATCTGGTGTTAACTATGTAATGTTGAGTAAAACACTTAACTGTTTCCGTTTCACCACGTACAAAATATTTTTAGATTTCATGAAATATATGTTCCTTTAAATACCATGATTATAGAATTTCTAAGTCACCTAAAAGTTATTCTACGTACTCATCAATTGACAGAAGAAAAACAGATAATTCAAAGACTTCTATGCGGCCACACCACTAACAACTTAACACTAACTGAGCATTTACCAAAAGTAAGGCACTGTTCTGAGCACTTTAGCTTCATAATAATAAAAAAAAAAAAAAACGAGTCTCAAAGAAGTTAACTAACTTGTCTATTGTCTTATAGTAAATGAGAGGAGACTGACAAAATCCAAGCGTGACAGAATTACCTCATATGGGCATCAGAATAAAGGAGAGAGAATATTCGGAAAACTCAAAGGAAGAGCAGACTGAAATTTAGCTAATATCCTCACAGGAAAATGATTCTCGTAGCGAAAGTAGTAGCTATTTGAAGAGTTGAGTTCCTAAAAAGGACTGAACAATCTATACTAGAAAGACAAAAACTAACTGATCAGAGAAATCAAGAAATTAGTGCAAACATTATAAGTAACTTCAAAAACTAAGAGAGACTATTGGTCTCTCTTGAAGACCACTCTCATGAAGAAAAATATTTTAAAGAAGAACTAGGTGCAAATATCAAATGTGATAAAAACCTTGTTGAAATAAGGAATTCAATATAAGTAAGAAATATGAACTAGATCCAAAGAACAAATTAGTGAATTAGAATAGGCAGAAGAAATCAGAAATGAATATATAGAGGAAAAACACAGAATAAAATTAAAAGAGAGTAGAGATATGAAATAGAAATGTCATCAACCATAAGTTAGGAGTCCAGCTAAGGGAATACAACAAATATGGAAAATATATTTGGGATTTTCAGAGAGAAAAGACATATTACCTAAAAAGGAATAAAATTTATCCTGATAATGACTTCTCAGTAATGGCATGAAAGAAGAAGAAAAATAAAGAAAGAGAGAGAGAGAATTATATTCCCCAAATAATATGAGAAAATACCTGGGAATTTGAAATTTTTATATGCCCCGATTGTCATTCAAAAACTAAATTTGAGGGCGCGTGGGTGGATTCAGTGGATTAAAGCCTCTGCTCTCGGCTCAGGTCATGATCCCAGGGTCCTGGGATGGAGCCCCACATCCGGCGCTCTGCTCAGCAGGGAGACTGCTTCCTCCTCTCTGCCTGCCTCTCTGCCAACTTGTGATCTCTGTCTGTCAAATAAATAAAACCTTAAAAAAAAAACTACATTTGAATGCAACATGTTTTTCAACAACAATAAAAACCAAGAGACTTTATTACCAATAGACCTCACTAATGAGATTTCCAAATAATATACTTCAGAAAGAAAGCTGATCAGATGTTATAATACATATAAGCCTTAAAATTAAAAAAAAGAAAAAAAATTCTATTCATTGATCCACACAAGAACTTTACAATTGCCACACTGACACACCATGAAAAGATATTATTTTACATGAATATCTACTTTTTTTTTCTTTTTTTACAAATTTTGAGTTTTCTTCCTGTCCTCATCTATCTGGCAAACGCCTAATAATTATTATGGTCTCAGATCAAAGCTTTTCCCTGATTGGCTGAGTTCCAAACAATACTGAGTACACTAGAATAAACTTTGTACATATCTCTATTTTAGCCATTGTTGTATCCTGTTTATTTAATAAATAATTACTAAGCTATTACTTTGTTCCAAGCACTCTTTTAGACACTAGGAATGTAATCACAGACATAAGGAGTCTCTGTTCTCATAAAGTTCCCATTGGTAGATAATAACAAGTTACAATTATTAGTTATAGAATCTTTTCTATTAGTTAAGTCCCTGAGGGCAGAAAAACCATAATTTGTCTCTGAACTTTCATGTTTCAAAGTCAGTTGATACTCAGTCTCACAATCTGTTATACCCAGATGGATACACATGGATAAATAGAGCCACTTAATTATGTTCATTAGTACAATAAATCTTGATCATTAATGAACAAATATCATTACCTTATATCTAAGGACAGTAGCTCATCATTTATTTATTTTAGAAGTGGTCATCTCTGAGCTACAGCTCACACTTAGATTATATGAGTAGAAGAATTGTCCACTAGGTACTTCCAAGTATCACGTCCTAAATCTTTTTAACATCAAATTGATAAACCCCTGGCCCGACTTATCAAAAAGAAAAGAGAAAGGACCCAAATAAATAAAATCATGAATGAAAGAGGAGAGATCACAACTAACACCAAAGAAATACAAACTATTATAAGAACATTCTATGAGCAACTCTACGGCAATAAATTTGACAATCTGGAAGAAATGGATGCATTCCTAGAAACATATAAACTACCACAACTGAACCAGGAAGAAATAGAAAGCCTGAACAGACCCATAACCAGTAAGGAGATTGAAACAGTCATTAAAAATCTCCAAACAAACAAAAGCCCAGGGCCAGATGGCTTCCCGGGGGAATTCTACCAAACATTTAAAGAAGAACTAATTCCTATTCTCCTGAAACTGTTCCAAAAAATAGAAATGGAAGGAAAACTTCCAAACTCATTTTATGAGGCCAGCATCACCTTGATCCCAAAACCAGACAAGGATCCCACCAAAAAAGAGAGCTATAGACCGATATCCTTGATGAACCCAGATGCGAAAATACTCAACAAAATACTAGCCAATAGGATTCAACAGTACATTAAAAAGATCATTCACCACGACCAAGTGGGATTTATTCCAGGGCTGCAAGGTTGGTTCAACATCCGCAAATCAGTCAATGTGATACAACACATCAATAAAAGAAAGAACAAGAACCATATGATACTCTCAATAGATGCTGAAAAAGCATTTGACAAAGTACAGCATCCCTTCCTGATCAAAACTCTTCAAAGTGTAGGGATAGAGGGCACATACCTCAATATCATCAAAGCCATCTATGAAAAACCCACCGCAAATATCATTCTCAATGGAGAAAAACTGAAAGCTTTCCCGCTAAGGTCAGGAACATGGCAGGGATGTCCATTATCACCACTTCTATTCAACATAGTAATAGAGGTCCTAGCCTCAGCAATCAGACAACAAAAGGAAATTAAAGGCATCCAAATCGGCAAAGAAGAAGTCAAATTATCACTCTTCGCAGATGATATGATACTTTATGTGGAAAACCCAAAAGACTCCACTCCAAAACTGCTAGAACTTATACAGGAATTCAGTAAAGTGTCAGGATATAAAATCAATGCACAGAAATCAGTTGCATTTCTCTACACCAACAGCAAGACAGAAGAAAGAGATATTAAGGAGTCAATCCCATTTACAATTGCATCCAAAACCATAAGATACCTAGGAATAAACCTAACCAAAGAGGCACAGAATCTATACTCAGAAAACTATAAAGTACTCATGAAAGAAATTGAGGAAGACACAAAAAAAATGGAAAAATGTTCCATGCTCCTGGATTGGAAGAATAAATATTGTGAAAATGTCTATGCTACCTAAAGCAATCTACACATTTAATGCAATTCCTATCAAAGTACCATCCATCTTTTTCAAAGAAATGGAACAAATAATGCTAAAATTTATATGGAACCAGAAAAGACCTCGAATAGCCAAAGGGATATTGAAAAAGAAAGCCAACGTTGGTGGCATCACAATTCCGGATTTCAAGCTCTATTACAAAGCTGTCATCATCAAGACAGCATGGTACTGGCACAAAAACAGACACATAGATCAATGGAACACAATAGAGAGCCCAGAAATAGACCCTCAAATCTATGGTCAACTAATCTTCGACAAAGCAGGAAAGAATGTCCAATGGAAAAAAGACAGCCTCTTCAATAAATGGTGCTGGGAAAATTGGACAGCCACATGCAGAAAAATGAAATTGGACCATTTCCTTACACCACACACAAAAATAGACTCAAAATGGATGAAGGACCTCAATGTACGAAAGGAATCCATCAAAATCCTTGAGGAGAACACGGGCAGCAACCTCTTCGACCTCTGCCGCAGCAACATCTTCCTAGGAACAATGCAAAAGGCAAGGGAAGCAAAGGAAAAAATGAACTATTGGGATTTCATCAAGATCAAAAGCTTTTGCACAGCAAAGGAAACAGTTAACAAAATCAAAAGACAACTGACAGAATGGGAGAAGATATTTGCAAACGACATATCAGATAAAGGACTAGTGTCCAGAATCTATAAAGAACTTAGCAAACTCAACACCCAAAGAACAAATAATCCAATCAAGAAATGGGCAGAGGACATGAACAGACATTTCTGCAAAGAAGACATCCAGATGGCGAACAGACACATGAAAAAGTGCTCCATATCACTCGGCATCAGGGAAATACAAATCAAAACCACAATGAGATATCACCTCACACCAGTCAGAATGGCTAAAATCAACAAGTCAGGAAATGACAGATGCTGGCGAGGATGCGGAGAAAGGGGAACCCTCCTACACTGTTGGTGGGAATGCAAGCTGGTGCAACCTCTCTGGAAAACAGCATGGAGGTTCCTCAAAATGTTGAAAATAGAACTGCCCTATGACCCAGCAATTGCACTATTGGGTATTTACCCTAAAGATACAAATGTAGTGGTCCAAAGGGGCACGTGCACCCGAATGTTTATAGCAGCAATGTCTACAATAGCCAAACTATGGAAAGAACCTAGATGTCCATCAACAGATGAATGGATCAAGAAGATGTGGTATATATACACAATGGAATACTATGCAGCCATCAAAAGAAATGAAATCTTGCCATTTGCGACAACATGGATGGAACTAGAGCGTATCATGCTTAGCGAAATAAGTCAAGCAGAGAAAGACAACTATCATATGATCTCCCTGATATGAGGAAGTGGTGATGCAACATGGGCGCTTAAGTGGGTAGAAGAAGAATAAATGAAACAAGATGGGATAGGGAGGGAGACAAACCATAAGTGACTCTTAATCTCACAAAACAAACTGAGGGTTGCTGGGGGGAGGGGGTTAGGGAGAAGGGGGTGGGATTATGGACATTGGGGAGGGTATGTGCTTTGGTGAGTGCTGTGAAGTGTGTAAACCTGGTGATTCACAGACCTGTACCCCTGGGGATAAAAATATATGTTTATAAAAAATAAAAAAAAATTAAAAAAAAACATCAAATGAAAGCATTACATACTAAGACTTCAAGATAGAAATAGAAAGTTTGTATTATTTACAATTAGGTTATTATTTAGAATTATTTAGGATTAGTGAGAAATACTTTGTTTTCTGATACCTATATGACCTGGGGGCAATCATTTAACTAAGCTTTATTGTCTTCATTATAAAAAGCATTACTAATAATGCCTGCTTCAAACATTTTAATAGAAATTATAATAGAAGCACCTGGGTGGCTCAGTGGTTAAGCCTCTGTCTTCGGCTCGGGTCGTGATATCAGGGTCTTGCGATCAAGCCCCACATTGGGCTCTCCGCTCAGCAGAAGACTGCTTCCCCGTTTCTCTCTGCCTGCCTCTCTGCCTACTTCTGATTTCTCTCTGTCAAATAAATAAATAAAGTCTTTAAAAAAATACTTAAAAAAAAGAAATTATAATAGAAAATAACAGAAGAAAATCTCTCTAAATCTCAAAAGGACCATCCAAACAAAATATTCTGCTGAAATGTAAGCCCCACAAAGGCAAGAATTTTTGTCTGTCTTATTCATAACTAAGTCCCTTGTTTCTAGAACAGTGCCAGACACAAAGCAGGCACACAATAAATACTGTGAAATATCTTAGTCAGATATTGGTGGTATTAACTGTATATATGACAGACCTAAGGGAAAAAAAATACAAATGTAATATTGTTGTCTACCCAATGGCCAATCTCTAAACTAAACACTAAAACTTGAGAAATTTGAAGCTTCTTAATTTAAAATCTGAAAGAGATTTATTTTGTCAGATTAATCAATGTGTAATTGTATTACTGCTTCTATTCGTCAAAATGAAAATTCCCCTCTATAATATTGAAAAATGGCTTGCAGTAGAGATTAATTAAGGAACAAAACACCAGTGTTTTGAGTATGTGTGTGTGTGTGTGTGTGTGTGTGTGGATGGGTGTGTATGCATAGGTGTATGGAAAGCTTTGAGGAACATTCCTGCATCTGTTCAATTCAGGAGCTCAAAAGGAAGCTCTCTTAAGTGTCATCTTAATGTGGTCTGTTATATTTTATATGATTATCAGATACTCAAAGCAGTACAGTGCAATCTATGTCATCAAATTCTTTTGACCCCTGATCTGTTTCTGCAAGTACTGCTCACAAAGTGGATCAGGTCATCCTTTTAAGACTCATCCCTCGTACTAGTGATAAAATCATCTCCCTTTCTGATTTCCTATAGCTACTTGATCATAAGAGAACCCGGGGCTAATTGCAGTAATGGTCAGTTCTTACTATGAGCTTCCAGATTCTTATGCTGATTTTATACATCTCCATGATATGACATAGTACATAAAAAATTCATAAATAAAATCCTTGGAAGACTCACTATCTAAATTTGGGAGAAAAGTAATCTTTACAGAAAGGTTCAGCCTGATCATGATGATAGAGGTATATTAAGAGTAAATATTAGGATTTCAGCAGATGAAGAGGTGTCTGTCTCATAGAAAAACCCTGACGAATGTCAGACATCATATGAATTATTTATCATTCACAAGGCAATATATGTTCACATGCATTGCCAAGAATAAAGTGGTTGTATTAAAAAAAAAATGTTACACAAGAAATGGTACACTTATTCCTTCAGCAACTCTAGCCTGGCAAGAGTTCTTATTACAAGTCAATGACTGAAGGAAGGGGGAGGCTGGACGTTTGGTTCTCAAAGGTTCAGTATTTTATATTCCAATTTGTTCTCTTCATTTGTCCAGAGAAGGTGATTCTGCTTCTGCTGGAACAGACGCTGGTAGGAAGTCTGTAAGGATTGGCCTTGGTAAAACGGATTTGAGGGTGTCGCCTATGTTTCTTTAGCTTAAGTAACAACATTCATCCCCTTACTGCCACCTCTTGGCTGCTAGTAACTCCAGCCAATAACTATTTTTCCTGGGAATTTAGCTTTACTGAAACTAAAGTGGCCTGTGCGATTCTCTACCGGACCACCTTTGAATGTCTGCTCACTCTTCATGACCCTTCTAAAACCATACCAATACAGCCCTCCAAGGCTACACTGCCTTGAGGCGTAGAGAAACATCCTTTCCAAAGTGAAGAGAGTGACAGCAGAAGTCCAGAAGCAAAATGAAATAAATAACTGTAACTGTGCAGTAAAAACTGGGCAGAGGAAAAAAAATGAACTGCAATTCCAGCCTAACACAGTGACCAAGGCACCTGATGATTTTAGAAAGCCACTTCATTTCTTTGTATTTATTTCCTATAGCTGACTAGAGTTTTTATGTTAGGTACAACAACTTTCTGTACTTCATTTGCCTCTAAAGCTCTCAGCAGTGCATTACAACCATGTGCACTGGGTATGTGGGCACAGGTGAGTAAAGCCAGGCTTATATGGTGAAGTTACATTCAGGATGCATTTACTGAGAAGAAATGTTAATTCAATTCCCTATAAAATAGATTTCACTTCTCTGGGAAATGGACTTTTAGGGAATTCCTCATATATTTATATTCCCAAGGCTGGGAGCTATTCCACAGTAAAGCCTGGGACTAAGAATTCTTTATATTTCCTTGCACCCCACAAGTTACTGGCAAGCAGGGGAATGTTTGCATGCATGGATTAAAAGGCAGGGCTTTTAATTAACTACATTATACAATTATTATTATATAACACATAAATATATAAATAATATGTAAATATATGTTAATTGCATATAACATTACATACAGATATAAACACATTTATATATTATGTATATATAACATATAATATAATATAATGACAATTATATGGCATTATATATAAATACATTAGAAATAAATTTGTATGATATAAAATAATATATAAATACATTATATTGTGTTATTTATTAATAAATTGAAAAATAAAGTTATGCTAGTCTGGACCAAGAGAAGGACTATAGGAAGTGGAGTGTGTTTTTAGATTGAACTCACAGGATGTAAAACCTGTGTAAGTCCAAAAAATTCTATATGGCCTTATATACAACAGAATAAATAGTGAATCCACTGCTTTAAAATTAATGTGCTACTTATAACCAGGGAAATACAAATCAAAACTACACTGAGATATCTCCTCAAACTTGTCAGAATGGTTAAAATTAACAACACAGGAAATAATAGGGTTGGGGAGAATGTGGATTAGGGGGAACTGTCTTGCACTGTTGGTGGGAATGCAAACTCGTGCAACCACTCTGGAAAATAGTATCGAACTTCCTCAAAAAGTTAAAACTAGAACTACCCTATGATTCAGAAATTGCACTATTGGGTATTTACCCAAAGGATACAAAAATTCTGATTCAAAGGAATACATGTACCCTGATTTTTATAGGAGCATTATCTATAATAACCAAATTACGGAAAGAGCACAAATGTCCACTGACTGACGAATGGATAAAGAAGAGGTGGTAGATAGATAGATAGATAGATAGATATAGATGACATAGAGAAAGAGAGAGATAATGCAATATTACTCAGCCATAAAAAAGAATAAAATCTTACAATTTGCAATAATGTGAATGGAGCTAGAGAGTATTATGCTAAGTGAAATACATCAGAGAAAGGCAAATACCACATGATTTCACTCATGTGGAATTTAAGAAACAAAACAGATGAACATAGGAGAAGGTAAGGAAAAAGAGAGGCAAACCGTAAGAGGCTCAACTGTCGAGAACAAACCAAGGGCTGCTAGAGGGGAAGTGGGTGGGGGGGATAGTTTAAGTGGATGATGGGAATTAAGGAGGACTTAGTGATGAGCACTGGGTGTTGTATGTAAGTGGGAATCACTAAATTCTATACCTGAAACTAATAGAACACTGCATGTTAACCAATTGGAATTTAAATAGAAACTTGAAACTAATATAACACTGCATGTTAACCAATTGGAATTTAAATAGAAACTTGAAGGAGGAAAAACAAATAGGATTTAACACAGAAAAAAGCAAAAAAAAAATTATATATATATAAAATATATATATTATATATATATATATATATATATATATATATATATATATAATGTTGTAAAGAATGTTGTAAAGGGTACAGAAAGTACCTTACTTAATCATTCCATAGAAGTGTGAAGTTTAATTTGTACTTTTTCTTCATAGGTCTTAGCAGACTTTTTTAGTTTGTAAAATTATTTGTGTTTCCCATTTCTTCCCTACTTCACTGACTGGTCCATGAATAATGGACTGTTTTACTCTGCTGAGCTTTGAATCTCACTGTCTAGCACAGTGAGTAAATGGTACTTTCTTATGTTTATTTGTAACCAAAATAAGAAAATAATATAGATATCCTGAAAAGAGGCATTAAACCTCTAATTTTAAGTTGTAAGCAATTGTTTCAAAATTTAAAAATATTCAGTGTTGTGCAGTGAATACATACTGTAAAGATAGAGTCAGAATATTTTCCTAACTTGGTCACTAAATCACTTTATGATTTTGGCAACACCTTTAATTTCTTTGAGCTTATTTCTTTGTTTGCAAAATAAAATAAGTAAATACTGCCTGGCTTCATCCATAAAGGGAAAGAAAGTAGAATGCAGATGGCAGAAGCTGGGAAAGATCTCTGACATATCTAGTTTACACAGTTCTTTTTGTTTCTAATTATTCCTTTTAGCTCCCAGCACTTTTTTTAAAAAAATATTTTATTTGTTTATTTGACAGACAGAGATCACAAGTAGGCAGAGAGTCAGGCAGACAGAGAGAGGGGGAAGCAGGCTCCCTGCTGAGCAGAGACACCCCCCCCCCCGCCCCATGGGATGCTGGGCTCCATCCCAGAATCCTGGGATCATGACCTGAGCCACTGAGTGGCTTTAACCCACTAAGCCACCCAGGCGCCCTAGTTCCCAACACTTTAATGAAGATATTTTTTCAATGTTGTTTCCATTTTCACAGGAACTAATACTATGTCAACCTTGTTTTTTGCTGCATATCCAGATACATATCACAAGGTGTGAAACAAAAGAGATGCTCAAAAATATTTGTTAATGGAATGATGATAAATAATTGCTGGATTCATTGTTCCCTTACCCATAATCCTCATTCTCTTTGATATCCCTTTAACATTGCTAACTTAATGCTTCACCCTTCTTGAAGTACTCCTTATTGATAGCACCTGAGATGCTACACTGCTTTCATTTCACTCTCTTCTCTTCATCTTTTCCTTCTTGGTGGCATCTTTTTCCTATGTCCTCAAATACAGGTGTTAGTCAAGGTTCAGTTCCTAGCTTTCATCTCTGTATTCTCTACAGGTTCTTTTAGGCAACTCATTACAATGGTTTCCATTGTAAGCATTAACCATATAACTTCTGGATTTATTTTTCTGGTGCTGTTCCCTCCCCCTTGCAGTGTTCAATGCCACATTTCTAATTTTGGATCTTTAATGCCTTCAAGTCAGGTGACCAAAAGTGAGCTCACTATTTCCCCTTGCTCTCAAAATACTCTTCCTATGTCCTCTGTATCCGTAATGACATCATTACTGTTCTCACTACCTTTCCCTAAACCTTCATGGAAAATCCATAACAAAATCTCACCATATCACTTCTGCTTAATCACTCTTACCTATTGATTTTCCTATCCCTCCTGTCACATACTAGGTTCAGCCTTAATTTTTGATGCTTGACCTATTGTGGTAGCATCTTCATTGGTGTTGCATATTGATGTTCTCTTTCTGGGCCACCATTACTATGAAGGAAAGGAGAAGGAAACTAGTATAATATGTATTGCAACTGTAATAGCTGATGGGGATACAAATATGAGGGTGTCTGTGTTTGAGCCTTTTACTCTTTATAAGAAACAAGCACAGATACAAAAGAATGTAATAAAATATGGCAAATCCAAGACCACATTATGTATAATGTGTTATGAGTGAATTGTCTATCTTAAAGTCACATTCCCTTCTCTACATAGAGCCAAGCTTTGTCTTCCCAATCATGCTTTCTGCTCCCTGGGATACAGAAGAGCACTAGAATAGATCAGACCAAGGGGATGTTTCAACCACAGTGCTTTTGGCTAGAAAAGCCATGAGGAGGGTATTGATAACTTTTGCTAGAACTCTTAGTGGAATGGGGATTAAGAAAGTCAGAGGGCTGTAGCAGTAATTTCTGAGCTAGAATAAAAGAAGTGGAGACAATAACTGTGATAGATGCCATGCTATGTTACCAGATATCCCACCAGAGATATCATCAGAAGTATCATCCCCCAGCCACTGGGATTACTGCCAGAAGTGCCTCATCTGTCAGCCCTCTTTAAGGACTATCTGAGATGAAGAAAATTATCTGACCCAAAGTCACTCTTCCTTCTTGAGACTTGCAGTATAATACCCAGAAGTAGTATTCAGTTATATTTCAAGGACTTACTGGACATAGGATTGAATTAATATCAATATCCATGTATGTGATACTGCTCTGTGTATGATCTTAGCTCCTGATCATCTTACAAAATTAGGCTTTTGTTGTGACAGAATCCAGTTCCCTCTGCCCAACATTCTTTCCCTCATAATTCTACAGGTATTGATTCTAAGAGCCTTCCAAGTATAATTACTTCATATGTGTGTGTGTGTGTGTGTGTACCTCAGAATCTACTTCCCAGAGATCTGGACTCATTGGTAACAACTGTCATTTTTCAAACTGAGCTATGACATAAATATCCATGGAATGGATCTGAATTCAACTGGCAATCTGAAGCAGAGTTGCTCCACTGAACCCATACTGTATCAGAAGACACACAGTCCATCTACATATTGAAAACAAACACTTACAGATGTAAGCCAGCCAGTTGGGGGTATTTGTTACATAGCATTATTGTGGTAAGAGATAACTAACATTTTATGCCATATTTTACAAATGATGAAAACAAGGTTTAAAAGCATTCACGAATTGGTCAGTATTACCCAACTGGCAAGTGTTAGAGAAAGCTTTCAAACCAATTTTTATCATGTGACACCATATTGTGTGACAACTTCTCAACAACCTTCCATAGCTTTGCATCACCTACTGAATAAGCCTGAAAGTTCTTACCATGGTCAAAGGTTTCTGGAACTTGATCTCTCTTTATCTCCCTTTATTGTGTAGGACACTTTTTCACAGTAGGAGCACTTTGGTCAGGCTTTACTTCTCAAAGATCTTTAAATATACTCTCTGCTTTCAAACATCTGTTCCTCGATTTCTGCCATCCCCTCTGATGGGACACCATTCCTCCAATTGATCAATAGTCAGGAAAAAAAGGCTATTTCTTCCAGTAAAACTTCTGGTGGTTTAAGAACAAAGAATGACCATTCTCATCTTTGAATTATTGTGTCACTTACACCTGTCTTATGACACATTGCCATACTTCCCTGAACAACAGTACCATATGGTAGGCTCCCAGGAACAGAAGGTCTTTATCTACACTCTTCACATAGTATAGAGGTTACCAGTAGTAAACTTTCAATATGTTTCAAATAAATGACTGGTGGGTAATAAAGGAAATATACAAGCTGTATATCACTGTAAACTATTATTATATCTGCTTTAAATTCTAAATATTTTATTAAAGATATAAAATGGGCAATCAACCAAGACAGACCTGAATTTAAATCCTTGCTTTATAAGTTTGTCAAGATTTTTAATCTTTCAGAATAGTCATGTCATTTATTAATTAAGAATGATATCTACTACACAGAGTTATCATAAGTACTGAATGAAATGCATATATAAATTTATCAACTCAGAAGTTGCTGAAGTAAATGTTAAGTGCCTTTCTCGATAGGATTCTTTCTTCTCCTTCAATCCTTAAACTTTCCTTTCTCCATAAGAATTCTTATAATTGCAAATACTTGTTTGTTAATTTTTTGTGAATTCAAAAAATCTATATACCACAATCTGATATACTATCTGTTTGCTTCCATATACAAATGATCATGATTAATCCATGACATTAAGCAAATCATCTAATTCCTTGATTTTTTTTTTTAATTTATGGAGCAAAAGGTCTACACTAGGTAATCTCTAAGGCCCCTTCATAGTTTCTGTAATTCAATCACAGAGCCAAGGTGTGGGACTGTGTGTATGTTTTGGTTGTATGTATGAGTGTAAGTCATCCTCTCCTCTGTATTTCTGGTGCTAATGCTTGCACATTGATTCATTAAGAGTCGTAGTATGGGTATAAGTAGAAATAGAAAAAGAAAAAGATGTTATCAGCTAAAAACAGAATATCGCTGGTCCAGAGATAGTTAAATAACCATAACAATGTTATTGATTCATTCATTTTCTTTTAAACATATATATACTTAAAAGATGAAAAACCCAAACCATCATATTATAAGCATTGTGCTCTAACATCCTATGGAGTTCTTTATAGCCAGTCTTCTTATTCCAAACAAACTGGACAAGAAGTAAAAACAATCACTCTTCCAGGAGCCAGAGGCTCTCTTTCTAAGATGTTTTATCTCCCACTGTTACTTTTTTCCTTCCTTCTTTCCTTGTAACATATTGTCTGCCTACCTGCCTTCTTTCCTTCCCTTTCTCCCTCTCCTTCCCTCCAGCCTTCTCTCTCTCTTCCCCTTTTACTTCCCTTCTTTTCTTTCTTCCATCCTTCCTACTTTCCCTCCTTCCTTCTTTTCCTTTCTCATTCCTCCTTAAGAATCAGCATGACTGATGTTCAATGCCATCATAGTTCATTGCTTTGGAATCAATAGCTGAAAAATACTGGGGCTACCTCTCATTAGTTTTCTTTCTGAAAACTTCTGATTTGAAAAATGACTCCTGCAAGATGAAACGGCAGAATTAGCTACCAGTCCTTAGTGAAATTAATATTAAAATCTAATAACAGAAAGAAAAATTGCTAGTATCCTCTTCCTAGATTGATTAATCCAGAGCCAGTGAAGAGTGAAGAACAGGCATCATAAACGTATCAGCTAAAATATGAGGAAGAGAGCAGTCCTCCAGGTGGCTCAGTAGATTTTGTCTGGCTCTTGAGGATCAGCTGAAGTCATTATCTCAGAGTTGTGAGATCAATCCCTGCATCAGGCTCTGTCCTCAGTGCAGAGCCAGCTTGACTTTCTCTCTCAATCTGCCCCTCCCCACTTCTTCTTCTCTCTCCCTCTCTAAAAGTAATTAATTAATTGATTAATTGTTTTAGAATGAGGAACACACACTCTGTGTGGCTGGCTGTCTATTCATTCGATGTAATTCATTGCCTGAAAAAAGGTCATCTTTAAAAATTCAATGGGAAATTACACTCTGAAATTACATGTTTATTCATCAATACTCTAGTCTGTGGAAATATGAAACGGACCAAGAGGCTTTATGAGAAATAGGGGCTTAACAAAATCAAATATGAATTTTATTTTAAAGATTTTCAGTTTATAAAACTAAATAGCAGAGAGAAAAAAATGCTGAACAAGCACAGCTTCAAAATTAACAATTCTTATCATCAGTGAGTGACAGCCCAGAGGGGCAGGAGAAAACAGAAAGATGAAATTATACATGAAAACACCATAAAATATTAATAATTTATGTGAAAGCTTAACTCTTCTTCTAAGGAAGATGAATTCCTTTAATTCATGTTAGTTCACCTTGGTACTATCTCTAAAATTGGAATTCTAAATAGCTTTCTCATTTTTAATAATTACTGGAATATAGAGAATATGGTGAGTAGTGCCCTAAAATCTTTACTTTCATCTCATGCTCATTCCCTGCTCCTGCATAAACCTTGTGACAAATTGTAAAATATTCACAATGTGGAAAGTTAACTGGTCATGTGCTCAGAAGAGATTAATGTCTCCATCTGCAGAAGTGCATAAAGGCAGCAAGACTCCCCAGTGCTCTGAGTATACAAAATGCTGAAATACAGAGAAAACACTGCATGCTGTTTCTTTTTGGAGCTTAGACTCAAGATGAAAAATGGGCTGCAGTCTGGTAGTTCAAAATTAACTTTTGGCAAATTAGATCTAATTGTTGCCCTATTCCCCACTCAAATGTCAGCGTAGGGTCTTTAGTGAGTTTATAATCTAGCGAGCAAACCAAGATCCAAATAATATGCGTATATATGCATTCAAAATTAAACATTTCATGTGAACCTACTATGGACCAGCTGCTAGCCTTGATGCTGGGTACTGATGAAAGAAAATTGAGGGACGCCTGGGTGGCTCAGTTGGTTGGGCAGCTGCCTTCGGCTCAGGTCATGATCCCAGAACCCTGGGATCGAGTCCCACATCAGGCTCCTTGCTCAGCAGGGAGCCTGCTTCTCCCTCTGCCTCTGCCTGCCTCTCTGTCTGCCTGTGCTCACTCACTCTCTCTCCCTCTATCTCTGACAAGTAAATAAATAAAATCTTAAAAAAAAAAAAAAAGAAAGAAAGAAAATTGAAATGTTAATTTTACTTAAGGACTCAATGACCTCAGGGTTCTGTTTATAAAATTAGACAACTACAAAGAATAAAATTGTACAGTTTATTTCTAAATAGCCTCCGAAGAGAAAAAAAATCGAAGGAAGAAAGGGGATTTTTACATGAATAGAGATGAAATAAGTCATTTTCCTGATATTAAAATAAAGTTGCTAGGGGAAGACATCAGTGAATTTGAGAAATGGGGGAACTCTAGAAATCACTTACTGAAACTCATCAATTTTACCTATGAAGAACTAGGTCCTTAGATACAAGATGAATTACAAAACTTGTAGAGATTTGTTCATCACTTTGCAAATTTAAGTGAGTCGCTTTTCCTTTCTGGGTGTCAGATTCTTAATCTATGATTTGGTGATAAATATACTGTTTTCCTTGTTGGATTGGCTTGAGTATTGAATAATGAAATATACACACATGGTTTAAAATAGTGTCTGGCAAAGAGTAAGCACCCAAAATATGTTCTTAAGTGGATGCTGTTGGCAAGACAGCTAGCACCCGGTCTTCATGATTCTCAGTCAAGAGCCGTATTTAATACTGTATTGTGTACTTCATAGTTTGCTAAGAGGATAGATCTTATGCTAAGTGTTCTTACTACAAAATGATAATAATAACAATAAAGAGGGCAGGAGGAAACCTTTGGAGGTAATGGATGTGTTTATGGCATAGATTATAGTGATGGTTTCATGGATGTATACTTATCACCAAACTCACCAAGTTCTACAAGTTCTATATTAAATATGTCCAGCATTTGGACAATTATACCTCAATAAAGTAGTATTTTTTTAAGAATTCTGTTCATTGACCACAGTGCCTCAGTACATAAGAATCAATTCATATATGCTTAACCTTTAAGACTTGCATAGCACACCCAAAAAATAATGAGTCTGCAATGGCATTTTATTAGTACAAGTGCTGGTAAAAAAAACAAAAAACAAACAAACAAAAAAAAAACAAAAACAAAAACCAGCAACAACAACAAAAACTATATGAAAGCAATGACAAATTCAAAAACAAAAAAGTAAGGAGAGATCAATGTTAACATCAAGAAAACAAGTCTCAAAATTCTTCATCTAATATAAGCAGACACAAATATGGGATAGAATCTCTTCTTGAAACTATAAGTAACCACAGGAATCACCTGGAGATATAAAAGGAGATGAATTGTCAAATAAATAAAAGACAGAAGAGAGTTTTGAGATGCATTTATTTAAAAAAATATTAAATATCCTAACAACATTTCTTATACCAAATTGAGATTTTATTTTATAAATCTTTAATTGAATTAATATCTGCAGGAAAGGGGTTCTACTGGAGAAATCCGTCCTCACTCTAGACATTCTATGTAGCATGACTGTTCTATGAATAACTCTTGAACAAGACAGTCTGCTACCAACCTGAACCCTTTAAGGAAATAACTATGAAGGGGGGAGGAAAGTAACTGAGCAGGTCATGTGTGTTGAAGAACAGCACACCTTAAACAACCTTCCACCAGAATGGCCTCTCCCTACAAAGGAAGAATAGAACATATGCCGCTTCTTAGAAGAAAAACAAACACACAAAATCGGTTGATTTTTAATGGTTAGTACTTAATATTGAAACCTGAAGTCCATTCTTGATGAATAATATCACACTATAGTAACACTTGTAAGATCATGATATGAATCATTGTATTTTCATTACCTATGAATCCATTTTTAATGTCAGCCAATAACTATTTGAAGTGATGTGTTGTTTACACATAAAGCTTTAAATCTATTTTTGGGGGGGATTCCCAAAGGTTAATTGATATTTATGAAAGAATAAAAGTCATTCAAGTGAAAATTAGAAATTTTTGGAAATAAAATTGACTTTCTTAAAGCTGAATATTTTTCTTTAATTCATGTGTTTTCTCGTTCATGAAAGATCATCTTTTGAATGGATTAGTTATCAAACCATTACCCTTACAAGTCCTTCTTAAAAACCAGGGCCATCATTTATGTTCAGTCTACGGAACTATTTTGAGTAATTCTTACAATGCCATTAACAAATGTGACTTATTTGGAAATAGTCCAAGCTCTGTGGGACAGACTTGGGATTTTTAAATCCATTTCTCAATTAATTGCCATTCCTATAGTTAAACGCAAATACGGAAGGGTCCTGATTAATTCCAAACTTTGAGATGTTGTCCTTAAAAAGGAGCAGAAGCTCCTGAAAACCAGAATGAATGAGGACACTTCCCTGCCTCTAGATAAAAAGAAACAGTAATGGGGGTGAGTGAAAACTGTGTCTTGGTGTCACACCAATCAAATCCCCAGGAGTTTGTGAGAATGTGGACAAATTGGACAGAGACAGCTGCAGAACTTTATAGCTGACAATCAAGAAGTGCTAGGATACACTGGTATGAAACCACAACATTAAGAATGTGAAGTTTCAAAAACAGCTGTGCCAATCCTCCAGCTCAGCACTTTCCTTTCCAGCCCACCTCCGAGGCAAGAACAGGAGCAGAGGGGAGGAGATGATAAGTGTGGTCCAGCAAGCCTAGGATTCACTCTAAAGATAACGGCCACTAGAAAAGGGCATCTGCTCCTTTGGAGAAGATCTCTGTAGATATGTGAGAAAACTAGAGAGAGTGTTTTCTGAATAGATTATGCATTTTCATACATGAGGACAGTAAAAACCCATCGCTTAGAGTGAGAAGTCAAAAGAAAAAATTTTTAATCCCTCACCCTGAGTTGAATTTCAGCCCAGCTGTACACTAACTCTACCAGTGTGGGCTACTTGGTCTCTTAGAATGTCAAGCAGGTAGAATGGGGGGGGGGGGTCAGCAAAGTTTTTCTCTAAAGAGCTAAAGAGTAAATATTTTAGGGTTTGTGGGTCAAGAGGCAAACTTGAAGATATTATATGAATATTTATAGGAAAAGAGCAGAAAACACTATCACAAATATTCTACTGATGAGTTTCAAACCATTAATGGATGCCTAAATTTGAACTATTTGATACAAAATATTCTTCTTTTGTTTCTTTTCAACAGTTTAAAAAATGTAAAAACCATTCTTACTTCCTGGAATGCACAAAAACAGCTGGTGGACTGAATCTGGCACCTGTGCTATAATTTGGTGACCTCTCTTCTAGAGCATAGCATGGTCCATAAAGTTACTAACAAATATTACTAATTATTATTAGAGAATTAATTACTAATTACAATATTATTCATAAAAATGAATCAAATACATGGAAAACATGCTAAGTGATAGAAGCCCATCATGAAAGACCACATACTGAATGTATATGATATACTAGAAAAAGCATCTACAGAGACAGAAAGTAGATTTGTGGTTGCCTAGGGCGGGGGAGTGTGCAGGGTTAGGAGAGAATGGGTATTGACTGCTAATAGGTACAAGATTCCATTGTGGAGCAATGAACAAATTCAAAAGCTGATTTCATGTTGGTTCGTAACACTGTGAACATATTAACAATTAAGTTGTGCACCTTAAATGGCTGAATGATAGGGTCTTCTTTTAAACAACCTCAATGAGGTTGTTTAAAAGAAATAAAATACTTGTATTAAACATGGAAGTTCCCCAACCAGGATTTCTTTTGATCTGTCAAGTCATGGCAAATGACACAGATAATCACTTGGGCACTGCCTCCAATATTCCAAATCAAACACAAACATGTCAAAAATAATGCATTTTCATATAAGTATTTAAAACAACTTGGCATTTATTTCTTCCACAATCACTCATTAAATCCAAGGATTCACTAAATACTGTATCATGGCAATAAAAGCGTAAATAAGCTGGTACCCTTGTCTTGGAACTGATTATAAAATAAGGTGTGGAGACAGGTACATAAAAGACACAGGATAACTGGGTGTGATGAAGTGGCAGTTGTCCAACCAGAGGTCTGAGTGGAAATTGTGGAAGCATAAGCCACAGCGAACTACTCCTCCCAGACAAATATAGAAAATGTCAGACCAAAACCTGAAGGTAAGACCAATTAATCGCCATTAGTAGAATTTTTATTTGAGCCGGATACTTGAAAGGCAGGATTTGAAAAGCATTTACTCTAATCCTCAAGACATACTAGAGCAATAAGAGAATTCAGGCAGAAAATAAGCCTTGGAGATGATGATAGACAGTGTTCTCCATTCACAGGAAGGAAAGAGGAAAGATGGGTAAAGAAGGAAAGTTGAGGGCACCTGGGTGGCTCAGTTGGTTGGGCAACTGCCTTCGGCTCAGGTCACAGTCCTGGAGTCCTGGGACCGAGTCCCGCATCAGGCTCCCAGCTCCATGGGGAGTCTGCTTCTCCCTCTGACCTTCTCACCTCTCATGCTCTCTCTCACTGTCTCTCTCTCAAATAAATAAATAAAACCTTTAAAAAAAAAAAAAGAGGGAAAGTTGATTTTAAGTCTGAAAATTGGAAAACTGAGATTATTGGGGTTGGACTTTTTCAGGAGTGAGTAATAGGTGAAATGAAAATGGTTAGGCTCCTGCGGTGCATGTCTTAGCCCAAGAAAACTATTCTCATCCCTGGCAACTGCACAAAGTCATTGAAACTATGTGGAGAGGTAGGTAACGTTAACCTTAGCAGATGATAGAGCCTGGAACACTGGAAAGCAAAGAGGGGCCCCAAGGAAAGTCAAAGAAAGAAGGGGCTCAAGGTGTGAGGGACGGTTGATGTCACCGTGGCTAACCAGGTAGTCCTATCTGTATAGGGAGGCAAGTGAAATCAAGACATGGCCATGAACTAGAACAAGGGTTGTAACACAAATGCCTTCTGGATCAGAGGCATGGAAGAAATAAGCAGTTAGAAATGAATATAAAACAGTAGCAAGCCCAGCTGATGGCAACTAGAGAGAGTAGTCCTTGCTGAATGAGTAAAGAAAGAGAGGAAGCAAATACAGAAAGGAGGAAGGAAAGCTGAAATGGAGGAAGTGGGTGGAAAGGAAGGTAGGAAGGAAAGAAAGACTATCTACGAAACAAAACACCTATATTTGGTCCAGACTTAGATTTTTTGATCCATGAAGTAGAAAAATAGGGAGAAGTTAAGGGACTGGAGATTATCTAGAAAGTAAGCAGAAAGTGTGTCTAGAAAAACACACTATGCTGTTTATCTGAAATTCAAATGTAAGTGAGTTTCAAGGATTCTACTTACATGGAGAAGTGAAAAGGATTTTGCAAATATAATTAGCCAAAAGGAGATTATCCTGGGTAGCCTCACTTATCAGATGAGACCTTTAAAGAAGGTGATGTATCTGAGTTCTGCTGGTCTCCAGGGAGAAGCAAACAACCATATCATCAATTTCCCATGAAGTGGTAGCCTCTAGGATCTGAAGAGCTCGGTCATACAACCGTGAGGAATGAATTTCTGCCAACAACCACATGAACTTGGAAGAGGACTCGAACTTCGAATAAGACCTCAGCCTTGACTAATCCAGGAATCAGTCTCATAAGACACAGAGCACAGGAATCAGCTAAGTGGTGCCCAGACTTCTAAGCTACAGAAACTGTGAGATATTAAATGTAGATTGTATGAAGCCACAAAGCATGTAGGGAATTGTTACACAATAACAGAAAACTAATATAGAGTATAATTTCAGATTTTTAAGTGAATTTAAAAATTAAGTACTTGGTTTTGAATCTGAGGCTGATTCTGCCATTTTCTAGGTGAAATGGATTTAAAAGATGCTGTTATGCTTAAAAATTGGGAAGGGTCCAACTTCAAATCCATGTTCTTCTATATTCGAAGGGTGAATACCTCATGCCATAAATCCCAAAGATAATGTAGAATAAAACAAATATCTTTTATTCTTTTATTCCTTAGCTGCCCTGACAGCAGGCTCATCAGCATTTCCACTATTGGCACAGAAATTCCTCCTTCCCTGTTTCCCTTAGAGAAGGAAGACTACAATTGTCAACAAGTGACAACACATGAAATAACAATCATCTCAGGGATTGCATGGCCCTGCACTAAGTTCTTGAATAGTCCTCACAACAACTCCTCAAGGCTGGAATTATTAGCCACATTTTCCTAATAAGGAAACAGGTTCAGAGGGATTAAAGGACTTGCTGAAGATCACCCTCATAGTAAATCATAGAATTCAAATTAGAAAATCAGATGGTTTGGGTGCCTGGGTGGCTTAGTGGGTTAAAGGCTTTGCCTTCAGCTCAGGTCATGATCCCAGGGTCCTGGGATCGAGCCCTGCATCAGGCGCTCTGCTCTGCAGGGAGCATGCTTCCTTCTTTCTCTCTCTCTCTCTCTTTCTCTTTGCCTGTGATGTCTCCACCTACTTGTGATGTCTGTCAAATAAATAAATAAAATCTTTAAAAAAAAATCAGATGGTTTCTCATAGAAATCTTTGTTCTCATTCTCACTGTTGTGAAAGAAGCCTTCTCATTTAAACATAGTCCCTTCCATTCTCAAGCCTCCATTAATGATTCACCCATCCACCATTCAGGATTTAGAATGGGACCCAACACTAACATGAATCCTAAATTCCAGGTTACCAATAAATCTGGGTTACCCGTGATTAGATTAGATTTTTCATAAGTAGCCTACTTAGATTTTTCATAAGTAGCCTGTGTATCGGGGAGCCTGGGTGGCTCAGCGGGTTAAAGCCTCTGCCTTTAGCTCAGGTCATAATCTAAGGGTCCTGGGATCGAGCCCCACATTGGGCATTCTGCTCAGCAGGGAGCCTACTTCCCCCCCTCTCTGCCTGTCTCTCTACCTCCTTGTGATCTCTTTCTTTCTGTCAAATAAATAAATAAAATCTTCTAAAAAAAAGTCTTAAAAAAAAAAAATGGAGCCTGTGTATCCTCCGCAGGTACTCAATACCATACGTGGGGTATGGTATTGGCGTGGGGAAAATCATACAGTGGCAAATTTCTCTACCTGAAAATAAGTTTCTGCTAAGTATTTTAGCTTCACTTGATTCCATGAAGTTTTACTTCCTGGATATAAAAAGAAATTATATAGGCTTTACAGAGAAAAATCGCAAATGGCTTCTGCAGCCAAGGATAACTGCTAACACATGCCCAGGCCTTAATTATCCTCAGCATACAGTGATTGTATTCATAACTCTAAAAAATGATTCTGTTTTAATATCCTATATTTTCTATTTACAGATTTATAATTCTGTAGGAAAAATGGATAGCGTTATGCAACATTTGCTCTGGTAGGCAAAGAGCTTAACACTGTTGATGAGAAAACAGGATTTGAATATGTAAATCAATCAGCAAGATTACATCAAATTCTATCAGATCCCCGGAGCAGAGATGGTATTGATTTTTTTCAGATAATCTTTTACTAACTGTATTATATGTCTTAAATATTAACCAGCAAGAGAAATTTGTCTAATATCCAATTTGTCTAATAGGATAATCCTTTTTACCCTGCATAGTGTTTATATTAATGTGAAATATGATATAAAAGACAATTGTAGCCTTAAAATAAATAAACAAGCATATAGACAGCTATTAAAATGATAAATATACACGTACATATATTTTATGTATGCTCAGCTTCATACTATGTGCATATGTGTGTGTCTGTCTGTCTGTCAGTGTGTGTGATGTTCAACTCCCCAATTTTCCCAAGTACTGGCTGGTATGATGTTGACATATCCTTCTGCTCAGCTAATGGAAGTTTGGTAACAGGTTAAATTTTGCCTTGACTTGGGGCACCTGGGTGGCTCAGTGGGTTAAGCCGCTGCCTTCGGCTCGGGTCATGATCTCAGGGTCCTGGGGTCGAGTCCTGCATCAGGCTCTCTGCTCAGCAGGGAGCCTGCTTCCCCTCTCTCTCTCTGTCTGCCTCTCCATCTACTTGTGATTTCTCTCTATCAAATAAATAAATAAAATCTTAAAAAAAAAAAAATTTTGCCTTGACTTGATTCTCCATCCTGGTCTGATCTAAGACAAAGCAGAAGAATGCCAGCTCTATCAGACAGAGATTTTTGTCTCTTTTACAGATAGGTCGCAAGTGTTGAGGCAATGCCTAGGACACAGTAAATACATGCTGAATGAATATAATAAACAAATGGCCTAAAACTTGATTATTTTTCCATATGTGCAAACTGTGAACAGGAAGAAAATATGTTAAGGTGTTAACATCTTGCTTTAAAAATGGGAAAAGAAGCTAAATTTGTGAGCTATCTTCCTTCTCAATAAGGGTTTAGCCTACTTATTTTATTTCAACTGGAGAGATTATGAGGTAGGATGACAGCAGAGTGCATCTTTCTTAAAGGATGAAATGAAATCACATTCAGTATCATCAGGATCCTTTTAAATAACAGCTTCTTGAGGTTGGATGGATCACTGATAGCCTTCTTCATTTTTCTCTTCCTTATACTCTGAATTTTTTTCTTAAATCAAGACTACCATTCCATATGAGTTCTTCTGCATATCATATATACTTACAACATTATATAAAAAAATCTTATTTTTTTTTTATATGAGGACATTACATCCCTGTAAGTAGGTGCAATATTAGTCTGTACTAACATGGAATCCACACTGGTATAATTAAGCAATTACAAGAATAGCACTAACTTAAAAGGACTGAGAAAAATAAAAAAGATTAAGCATCTTTCCTTCAGGGACACATTTCTTACTTCCGAAAAAATATTGACAACCATTCCATCATGAACCTTTTTTTAGGGTATCAAAATTGGCACTAAAACCTACTTAACTTGTATGTGCAACTTAATTATCCCTCGAAACTTGAAATCATAACTATTTAAGCCAAAAGTTTCCATAATTACTCAGCATTGCAAATTATTTTGTATTTGTGGTGAATTCATTAAGGCAGAATGGTTCATTGGTTAGATCATAAGAGACATGTTTCAAAAATCAGAAATTTCATCTAACACTAATTGGAAAGTTAACCCCATAAAATTGTTTTAATGGTCAATATCCTGCCACTCTGCCTAGCTTATCCAAAGTGAACAGCATGGGGCTGATGAGTCAGGGGAATGAGTCAGAGCCGCTCGGCTGTATGTGGTGAAGGGATCCTCCAAACAATTATTTCATTTCTAGACACCACTTAGATAAATAATGCATAACATTATAACCCAGCATGAGATTCAATATTTTGACTTAGAAACAGCTTTGCTCTTTCTTGCAGGACAATTAATATCTGGGTAGATGCCACTGTGAATGATGAATTGTTTCTTAAAATGTTGTCTGATTTCTTTTCACCTCTTCACGTTGGTGCACATAATTTTTTTATGAACCTTGAGTGCCTAAATAGTAGTACAAATGCATTTAAGCGCCATGGAAATGGCCTTGAGACATAAGCCTATGGCCAGACCTTTTATGCATCACAGAAACACATCAGAGCTCTTGTAGGAAAGGTGACATCAGAAAGCCAGCATTCAGGGTTAACACTAAGATTTATGGGGTGCTATTTTACTGAGGATACTACTTGAATATGAGAGAGTTTTCTTCACCCAGTTCCCACTAACTTTTCTGTTGTCTGTGTGCTACTTTACACATGCCCTTGCTGTTGCTTAGCCTTCAAGTTCATGCATCTACAGAAGCATATAAAAAAGCGTATTATCTGTCAATCCACGAGCAGGGGGGAAAATTGCACAAGCAAAGCTTCCTTATGCTATAAAAAGAAATACAGTGGCTTCAGCTCCTAGTGAGTTCCCAGTCTTCACAATAAATCACAGACACTTAGGTCAGACCTCCACGAACTTCTTTCTACTGATAAGGCACATTGCACTTTACTCTCTGTAGTTACTCCCGAGTTGCTGAGCCAAAGACCGGATGAACTCCAAGAAATGGAATCTGCCTTGAACAGCTCAAAAAAAAAAAAAAAAAAAAAGAGCCAGCAATGTCCCCAGGTCTGAGAACCCAAGAATTAGCAAATGTGTTGATTAAAGGGAGCAGAATTTTTAGAAAGGAATTTTAACAATGGGTTGCTGCAACAAAAATTCATTCAGAATTTATGCTCCTAAATACCTTGCTGTAAAACTGAATAATGCACATTTCAAATGAACGCAATATCTGATTTCTGTTGTTTGGCTTTCTACAAAAGTGTCAGTCAAAATTTGAGCAGTAAGACAGAATAGTTTATCTTTGCGTAACTTCTTTAACATTAACCCCAGCATTGAAATATTAACACCAAAAGGCAAATTCAGGAAAATAAGAAATAAGCTATTTATGGTGAAATGAAAGTGAATCCATAAAGCATTAAGGGTCGCATGGCAATGCCACACACCTGACAAAATAATACCAAGGGAATGAGGTTGGGTTCAGATGTAAATAGAATCATGTTTACTTGCATTTTCCCTTGTTTCCATTTGTCTTAGTCAGTTTGTGCTGCTCTAACAGAATACCGTGGACTGGGTGGCTTGTGAATCACAAACATGTATTTCTCACAGTTCTCAACTGGCCTGAGTTCAAGATCACAACGCCAGCAGATTTGGTGTCTGGTGAGTGCCACACTTCCTGGTTTGTAGATGGCCGTCTTTTTGCTGTGTTTTCACATGGTGGAAGGAGCAAGAGAAATCTAATGGGTCTCTTTTATAAGGGCACTAATGCCATTCATGAGGACTCTACCCTCATGACCTAATTTCCTCCTGGATGTCTCGCCTTCCAATATCATCATAGAATTTCAACATATGAATTTGGGAGGTAGGAGCAGTGCACAAACATTCAGTCCACTGCAAAACTGAAAAGCAGAAAGCAATCAGAAATGAAGAAAGAAAAACATTTAAAACCATCTAGAGAGAAAAAGCACAATTGTCAGTGAAAGGATAATTTCTTGACGTTCAGTTCATGACTCTTTTTCCCTATTTTATTATGTCAGGGCTAAATATTCTATCAGGAACAAGCTACTGTTCATTCATTTGTATGCTCATATATTCTTTGTCTCTCCCTTTATATTGAATTTTAAGGTGTTTTAAAGAGATTGAAGTAATCCTTCAAAATAAGTTTTTACACCAACAGGTGTTTTCCTAGAAGCACAGGTAAATAGATAAATGCAGATAGCACCTGCACATATATTGCTCATTTTCCTGCAGAGAACCAGTCTTGTAGTTTCCTGTTACAAGACAGATAGATACCAAGGCATAGATCTATCCATCTATTAAAGCAATGGCACATTAGTTCTGAGAAGAATCCTTACTGAAAATGGATGGGCTGGTGGAAAGAAAAGGAAACTGCAGCTTCTTCCACTCACATTCTTACAGGTGAGATAAACAGGTGCAGAACCACGGAGGGCACAGAGGGCTTCCAGCAATTTTAGGCAAAAAAAAAAAGACTACTCAAAAAATAATTTGTCCTGAAATTTGTTGAATCTTTCCTGTTGGCATAACTTATTACTGCACTTAATGGCTTTCCTGCAGTTGCTGTTTTATCCCATATATGAAACTGTAATGAAAAGGTTAATCATAGTTCACCAGGGTTTTTTATAGTTAGAGGCTATTAATGGTTTGAATGGAGTCCAGGTACTTCAAACCCTCAAGCATATTGAAAGAAACCAGTTATTAACTGGGGCCATGCCCTACATACTAAGGAGTACATAATAATTTCCACTCCGAACAAATCTGGACTTAAAAGAATATGGGAAAGTCAAAGGGTCTCTTCTAGTACCTGTTTACTGCTAGCTGCGTAAGTCAAATTTAACATTATATAAAGTGGAGGGTTTTTTTGGTGTTTTCCTCTTTTTTTTTTTTTTTTTTTGCAATTGACCTAACAATTTCTAGTTAAGTATGAAGAGTGTCAGCTCTGGAATCAAAATTCGTGAATAAGAAACAAAACTCTGCAAACTTTTACTTATATGGCCTTGGGTCAATTATTTCACCTTGATATGTCTCCATTCAGTTTCTTTATCCATAAAATGAGAGTAATTGAAGTACTTAATCTGTACGGTTGTTGTGAGCATGAAATAAAGAAATCACTGCAGAGGGTTTAGCATAGTGTCTACCATATAGTAAATAATGAATGTGCAATTCTTATTACTGTTAATGTCATCATTATTGTTGCTACATGAAAATAAGAGATAATAATTTAAAAAGAATCCAAAATTCAAACAGAAAAACATATTACAGTTTTCCAGATAATGACCTATGCACAAAATTCCATTTATGAATGGTCTTAGTACTGACATGTATCAATACACTCATTAATAGCTAGGATTCTTAAGAAAACGTGCTGCCCTTGTCTGTCAATTTTACATTGCTGATTCAACTGTCCTCTAGTGTGAATGAGATTTCTGTCATGGTTATGATTATTCACTGAGCTGTGTACAACCTTTATTGCAGTAACTAATGACATGCATTTCTCCAAATAGTGAGTGTGCATGGTGGGTCATAAGAGTTGACTGGTAAACATAATAGCAAACTGCTCCATAAAAAAAGTAATATCCTCAATTGGACCTTCTTTATAATACATGTTTTCATGCTTTAACTAGAATGGAGTCAGGACACCTTGATATAAGATGTTAACTATTATTAGCAAAGTATTTTCAAAGTAAGAGTTTTTAACATTTTATGGTCTGAAATTTTGATTATCTATGGCCCATAAAGACAGTCTTACTGTGTTGCTGTGTTTTCACATGAATAACTAGATCTACATGTCTATGTAATTCTTTTCAATGCCAGAAAGTCCTGCTCCTTCCTAGGCAACTCAAGCCAGTAGCCTAAAATACCAGAGAGGGGATATGCCACTAGAGAGAACTGACATCAGTTGGGTCATAAATGGGCCAATGATATTTCTTATCTAGGACAAAATATTTGTTCTCCTCAATGCCAGTCACTAATTAAAAATCCCAAATTTATTTCACTGCTTGGGGTGAGATGAATTCTCTTCATTTGCTACATCCCTTCATCAGAATCAGACTTCGCTAGAAGGCAGCAAGGGGACTTTGGGAAGTGCAGAGGAAAACCGACTAAGAGACATAAACTCCCCCCCCCCCGAGAATATATTGAAGAGTGGGTCCATGATTGCCTTATAAATAGCACATTCCAGGACCAGACCTTGAACAGATTTCCTTTTCTCCTCTTACATTCACAGATTCAAAGTTTATCCTCTCCTGCCCTACCCTATCTCAAAATAGGTCTCTCTAAATAATAAAGCTAGAAGGAAATGAATAGTAGACCATTCTAGTTGAGACAGGGAAGGAAAAGGCAGCTCCTTGAAGGGTGGTGGAAGGAAAAGGTGATGAGGGAAAGGGGAGGAAATTACAAAAGGTTAAGATTTTGTCCAAGCAGAATAGAAAGATGAAGGGCTAGGATGTGGGAGAGACCTGAAGAAAGTCAATATGAGCGAGTCTGGGATGAAATGAACTCCTTCAAGCTGAGGATAAACAGGGAGAGGACAATCTACTCAATGGCACCACTTTGGTTCTGTTCGATTTAGAATTAGAACTAAAACTAAAGCAAAAGATCATTTTGTACATTTTTTTGGTGTTATGGGCTGAATGGGTTCCCCCAAATCCTATGTTGAAGTCCTAATCTGCAGGACCTCAGACTATAACTGTATTGGAGAAGAGATCTTTGAAGAGATAAATGAGTTCAAATGAGGTCTTAGGATGGGCCTTAATCCAGTAGGACTAGAAGTTTGACACAGACATATGTGTACACAGAGAAAAGAAGATGTGAAGACAGAAGGAAAAGAGCCATTCACAAGCCAAGGAGAGAGTCTTCAGAAGAAACCAATCCTGCTGACATCTTGTTCTTAGACTTCTCATTTCCAGAGATCTAAAGAAATAAATTTGTTTAAATTACTCAGACTATTGTTTCTTGGTCTTTTGGCTAAGATCAAGTGTACTCAGACTGTGATACTTTGTTATGACAGCCAAAGAAAACGAATGTACCTGGACTCTGTTGTGCTTTTGTCTAAGTAATGGTAATATACCTTAATAATGAATATTACCACACCACTGTTCAGTTTTTATTACCTGATCCCAGAATTTAACAGATTTAGCACTGCTCTGTTTCAGGTATCTTGATAGGTGTGAAGTCTGAGGGATGAACATGTTTCCAGTGCTCTCAAGAGGCCTACATTGTCACTGGGGACAGACATGTGTCAAGACATAAATTTAAATGCAACCCTGGTCAGGGCTTTATGAACAGAGTGTGTAAGAGGAACAAGAAGGGAATGACTGCCCAGGCTGTCTAGTAGGGGAAGACCCCGTGACATGGCCTCATGGAGAAACCTTTGAGATAAAGTACCCTCAAGAGGTAGATTGGAAAGCAAAGACTAAAACATAGTATTTCTGTTACCATACATAAATATTGTATAGGTAACACAATTTTTAAAACCTCAGGATTTCAAAGTTTTCATGTTGTTCAGGCTCAATGCCCCTTGATAAAGCAATACTTAGTGTTTAGAAAATCAGAAACATGCCATTTGGACATCTTTTATGACAATTATTAACTCCTAGGCATTAAGCATAACAATTGTCAGCAAATGGAGGATATATGACTCACACTTTTTTAGAAATGTCGACTCACACAGGTTAAAATCCCAGAGGCATATTCATTAAGGTCCTTCTGCCTCTGTGAACTCAACTGATGTCTTGAGGACCACCTTTCTCTGTCTCTCATTGTCTCCTCAATCTTTAAACACCATTTTCTTCTGGTCTACTTCACTCTCATGCAAATGATTTCTCCATTGTGCTTCCTGGCACCTCAAGGTTTACAACATAATTAAAACTAAGGATACCTATAGATCAAAAGCCTCTCCAAGCAAATAAAATCAGTGAAAATATCAGTATTTGATCTTGTTAGATACACATTTTTTCACATATTTATCCTAGAGAAATGTTAGAGCTAATGAAATAGAATATACTTATTTGTCAGACCTGGAACAGTGCCCAACTAACTGAGGCAAACATTAGACAAAAGACTGAACCCTACTTGGACCACAGGGGCTGCATTAAACTTGTGGTACTGGTCAGATAAAGTGTCATGGATGATACGCACACACAGAACCAGTAGCTGTATGCTTCCTGATTAATACAGAACTTTTTTTCTACTTCACATGTGTGCATGTCTTCTCTCTCCTACTTTGACTCCTTAATGTTTCTTCAATTTGTTCTATTTTAAAAAGAGCAAAGATGCATATAATATAGAATGGGTCCCCAACACTCTTCTTTAGACTTATCAACTCATTTAGTAAGTACAACAGATGTATAAATTACCTTTATTGTCCCCAGATAAGGGTATCTAAGCCACCTGAGAGCAGGCGACTTTCATAAAGTCATGGTAGCAATAGGGGGCAGAGCCAAAATTTAAAGAGAGCTTGGCTCTAGAGTTCATCAACTTATTCTCTGTGTTATATTACTGTTCTTGTAAGTGGTGTTCAGAGTGTACTGAATGATTAAATGACTAGTGGCATGATAGATAAAATTTAAGCAGGAGCACAAGGAATTTAATCCAGAATTCTTATTTACTACCACAAGATTTTGTCTGTAAGACCTATTGCCTTTGGAATGATTCACTTTGATGTTCTTCTGATTTAATTTTTATTTATTTAGTTAGTTTCCTGACTTAGAGTGTCTTTTCATTGTTATGCATTGCATTCTTAGTAGTGAATGGAAAGAGATTTTCTTTTAACCAGTGTTCCATTTATTTATTTCATCTCATTTAGATGAAGATACTCTTAAAAGCTGCAAGAGTCCAGGTAGTTATAAATCAGAACATTTTACCAATGTTAACAGTCCTGTCAGAATATTAAAGATGTGACTTAATACCCTGTTAAAAACATATTTACAAATGGAAAATTTTTATAATACTTGGTTTTGGTGTGTAAGAAAATGGTAAATGTGGGCATGTATGCATTTGGCTGCCTACATAAATATAATTCGGCTTTCTCTACTAGTTCATTAGGGAAATTTTCCATTTTGATTCAACTTTGGTCTTATCTACAGGATAATTCAATATAGATTGAACCTAATTAATTTTAGTCTTAGAACTACGCATTAGTGGATATTGGTTTGCAGATATTCACACACACAAACGCACACACACACACACACACACACACCCTTCACCCCCTTCCATAGCTACCTCCACTAGTGTTGTTGTCACACAACAAACTCTTGTTTAATTGGTTCAAAAACTCAGAAGAGATGTAAGAAAGAGTTCTTATTAGTTAAGAGTGAAGTCTGGCCCAAAAGTATCAATTTAGATACTAGATAGAAATGTGATCTAAAAATGCAAGCAATTCCAAGCAAAAGAGTTCAAAAATCTCCTTCAAGGAAGCAAAGTCCCCATGTACTAAGACCAAACTCAGAGCTCTCTAAAGATACCTCCGCTCTCCAGAAGTCAAGCGACAGACAAGTTGGTTTGTCAGTATCCACAACAGGGTAATAGATGTCCCAAGCTCTGCTCAACAGTATAAACACACGATTAGAGAATCCTTGGCTATAAACTTCTTTCTTTATTTTTATTTTTAACAAATATGTGAATTTACCAGAAAATGGCCAATTCATAATTAAAGCTAAATAATAATAAATGGCAAGTTTCTAATTTGCTGTAAGTTTTTAGGTTATACCCAAACTCAATCTTACTAAACTGCAATAATCACAATAGCAACAATATAATACAGAAAAGAAAATACAGTGAGGGACATTCTATTTGACATCAAGACAGGAAACATAATTTGTGGTGAAAGTATATCCCAAGAATAAAGAAGGAAGCAGAAACATAAATTTGTGAAATTAAAACATAGTCAGACTTTAGTAATATTAAATTTGTTATAGATGTGCAATTGCCCTTGAATTAAGTTTTTAGAAACTTGATATATATATAGAGAGAGATAGATAGATAGATAGATAGATATAATACATGAGTATAAGATATATTTATGTTTACTTTTATTTCCAATCATAAGGGTCAAGGCTACCTAAAACTCAAGTCGAGATAAATCATGGAAGATTAACTCCTTAGAGCAGCAAAAACAGTTAAACAAACTCACAAATAAATTTCAGTGATGTTTCTTCATTTTTTCAAAACCATCTATAAGAGTATTTGCTACTTGAGATGAATATTCTACCATAAATATTCTCTTAACCATTGTGTTGGTTCTGACCCCATTAGACTCTTCTGTTATAGCCAACAATTAAGAAGCTATTTATATAGTTTTCTCAGGTACTAATAGTTCCCTCAATTGACATCAATGTTCAGATGAACATTTAGAATTCAGTTATCGGCTTTCATGTCATTCAGATTGTCAGTTTCATTCATCTTCCCGAGAGCAAGTCAGTACGAAATAACACAGACCTATCAAAGAAAAATGAGCCCGGGAGGCCTCTATTGTTTTCAGTTCCATTCAATACAATTATTACTTCATTCTGTGCCAGACTTTTGGTATTCAGAATTAGCAAAAATTAAGTATGATTATTACCAAGAAAAATGTCAGCTTTTTGAGCATATCATCATGATAGATACCAGAGAGTATTTTTTAAATGGTGGTGAGGTCTAATTTTAGAAGTGGAAAAATGGGCAATTCCCATCCACTTTTGGCTGTTGATTGGTTGTGTTTTAAAGGAGAAAATAAGATTAATATGTATCCTAACATGATTGGGAACGTCCCATTGGAGGACACAGAAGAACCTTCATGAGATAGCCAGAAAACCTGCAGCACCGAAAATCCTTAACAAAGAGCCTAAAATAAATTCTTACAATGAGTGTAACTGAAATACACCTAAGGAAATCATGTAGCAGGCAATCTTTTTAAATTAGGTAGTCAACAGTACACTGGCTGAGGGGAAAACAAACATATACAGTGTTTGAAAGCAAATAAGGAGAAAGACATGCCCTGCTGTCAATACTAAGCTAAAATCCCTAATTACAATGCACAGGTTTCCAAGCTAACTTGCAGTGTGACCTGAAAACATGATTTGTCTTCCCTCAGAGCTGTGGTCAGTGTGAGGCTAGAAGTCTGGTCCGTTTGCCCAGGGCCCAAGAGATCTAGCAAGACACAAAACAGTCAAGCAAATGGCCCTATAGAATGTAAATAGACAGAGAAACAAAGCTGCTTGGAAATATCTCAAGTCAGGTGCCTGCCTGGTATGCTTTCAGACCATGAATGAAAGGCAGAAAAGGTCTGGAGAAAGATAAATGAAATTATAAAAGAAAATCAATAAACACTTAGAAGAAAAAGATTTTTGAGCAGTTTTTATATGCCAGTTATTGTGCTAAGTATATTCACTTGTCATGCTCTTCAGTCCCAGAAATAATTTATGCGAAGAACTCAGTACAAATTTTCTGGCACATGATAGGGCTCTCGAGGTGGTGGTGGCCATTACTATTATTATTATTATTATTATTAATCATGCCTGATGCAAATTTTCATTGGGGGTTAAGGGTGTTAAGTGAAAAGGAAAGGTGTGTGTTTGGAATAGGGTGGGACTCACATTGATGAAGTGCCTACAATGTGCTAGGTTTTTACATGTCTAGGTATATATCAACTTAGAATAACTCTGGGGAATAACTGTACCATCCCTAACTTATAGAAGAGAATGTTGATACTTCCTTCCTCTTAAATTCTCTTTTTTATCCTTACTCTCTCTCTTTCTTTTGCTCTTTCCTCCCTTCTTCTTTCCCTTCTCTGCTTATTAAATTATTATCATTTTTCTCCCAGGGAATGAGAGAACAGTTGGTTTAGTTTCATTATGGAAATAGATTAAAATAAAATAAAATGTTGTATGTCTATTCATGTACACACGTACATGAATGAACACATACATTCATATATACACATACATATGTGAGTATATACAGATAATAAAGTGAAAATGATACTGAAAGATGTTGAAACTAAAATTTAGGTTCATGGACCAACGCATGACACCTATTCAGCCAGAGAAGAATTACAAATTGGTCTCTCAACTCCCTTACATCCATCACAAAGAAATATGAGCAATATTATAGGGGTCATTGTGTATGTAGAATAAAAACAAAACATAATAAAAATGCTCATTTTTTTTCCTGATACTTAGCCAAAGAAGGGGCAGAATAAAACTGGTCTACTCCCTTCCCCTCTAAAAAATCATCTACAAAAAAAGGATTTTAAAAAAAAATGTAAAATCTACCTTCGACACAACAAGGAGATATTTGTAACCCTGAAACACAATATAAAATGACAGAAGAAGGTAAAAAGGAAAAGTAAATGACTTAGCTGAGATAAGTTCAAACTGAAGCAAAAAGAAAAAAAAGGACAAATCAATTTTCCTGGCCAAACTCCAAAAAGGCTTAAGAATTGCAGGCAAAAGTTACATTTTAAGGCAGAGAGGAGGGATGGGGTTGATACGGGAATGGTTTGAAGATCCTTTTCACTGCAAGGAAATCCTAACATTGTCCTGATCTCCCTGCCTTATGGAGTCAGGTGCCTTTCTTCCTTTCCCTTGAAGGAATAGAAAGTCTAGTCTGGAGAAACTGAAAGGGAGAGTCCCTTACCTTGGAAACAAAGGGTATGGTTGTTGGCAGAGGGGAGGTAAAAGTGCCTTGGTAAGTCCGGGGCTCTAAAACATCTTCCTTGCCCGAATTGCCTCAAAATTGCAGTGCCCAGGAATTTGTTTGATGGGCAGGAGACAGTAGGACCCCTTTTCAGCAAAATTGAACCCCTCTAGATAGGAGTTCTACAGATACTGACTGGAGAAAAAAATCCAGTTCACAACACCACAGTGAAATCAGGAATCTACAAGCTACCTCCGTGCAATCAACTTACTCATGCTTAGGATCAATGAATATTTGAGTGTGAAAAGTGAAACATGACAGGTTACAACTAAAACATTTAACTCAAAATAGAGAAAATTTAAGTTAAAATAAGAACATTGACAATAAATACAAATTTCACATATAATAGATATACTATCTGAAAGATATAAAAAAGGATATTACATCTTTTAAAAAAAGAGCAAAATCACACTAATTTTAATTTTTTTAAAATTTTTTTATTTTTTATAAGCAAAATCACATTAAAGGGAAGAATATTCAGGGGTGCCTGAGTGGTTCAGTTGGTTAAGCGTCTGCCTTCTGCTCAGGTCATGATCTCAGCGTCCTGGGATCAAACCCTATGTTGGGCTCCCTGCTCAGTGGGAAACCTGCTTCTCCCTCTCCCTCTGCCTGCCACTCCCCCAGACTCAAGTTCTTGCTGGCTCTGCTCTCTCTTTCAAATAAATATATAAATAATCTTTAAAAAAATAAAAAATAGAAGAATATTCAATAAAAACTCCTATATATATTTATAAACACAAATTTATATATGAAATATATACATATATATTTCATATATATACATATATATGTGTGCATATATATATATATGCACACACACACACACACACACACACACACTGAAAATAACAATTTTGATAGAATGGCCAAAGCAGGTTGGGAAAAGCTAACAATTTTTGAAATATTTATATATTTATATATAAAATAGAAGAGAAAACATAAGATAATTTGAGGAGTAATGCAAAAGTTTTAACAACCTGGCTTCAGAAAGAGCAGAAAATACTCATGGGGAAGAAATAAAGATCATTTCATCCAACTCAACAGACACAAATGACACTTCAGAATGCAGCCCAGTGAATGAAAAGGTTTCATACAAAGTCACATCATCATGAAATTTCAGAACACCAGAGATAAAACATATGAAAAATTTCCAGAGACTATAAACAGGTCACATACAAAAATGGTAGAGCAGACTGTATGAGACTTCTCAAAAGCAACTTCTGAAGCGAAAAAAAAAACAAAAAGAAATTCTTTCAATATTTCAAGGAAGATCATTTTCCTTCAAGTTTTTATAGAAATCTATGCTGTTAATCAACTTTGTGGGTAGAATTGTAATATTTTCACATTTTCTATGTCTTTAAAAGATTGGGCCAATACCCATTTTCTTAGGAAGTTGCTAGAAGGTATTTTTCAGCAAAAATGGAGTAAGTAAACCAAAATAGGGAAGATTCTTCAAGGCAGAGTTAGAGGGAATCCCCCTAGCCAAGAGCTTTGTAGAAAAAACATTTCAGTGTCAACAGGAAGTAAGATGGTTCTAGGAGGGATATTCTTTTCAGAAATAAGTAATAAGTTAGGTGACAGGTTTGACCAAATGAGAGATTACATATATATTTTACACGCTCAGAGGAGAGCATGGTAAGACTTAGCTGCAAACATCCCAACACTACTTTAATCTGTCATACCCTAAACACTGAGTTTACATATTAGTAACTCTTAGTTGATATTGAAAACCAAGCTCTCTCTCTTTCCTCTTAAATAAGCTCATCAGCATAGAAAGCGAGTAGAAAACACCACTTTTCCCCATTGATTATTGTTTTCAAAGACAGGTTCTTTAGGTGGGATGCAAAATTTACAAAGTTGAGCAATGGGATGAGTAAAAAAGTTGTATTTAAGTGTTTTATACAAAGAAGAGATTTTTTTATTTCCTTAACTGAGCAGCATGTATTCAGACATTTCAAATAGACTCTCATTTGTCACTTTCCATAAATGCTGGCAGAAGTCAAACTGTGCTTAGGGCCCTTTCAGCAAACAGCTTGTGAATTTTTTCCAAGTGTTTTTTAAACCATTTCCATGAGCCCAGTATCTGTAGACTTGTTTTGAGCTCTCCGAAGCTATAGCTATCTGGGTCACTGCTCCTCTCTGGACATTGTACCTCTCGACCATATGCTTTGCGAGGGCCTCACACAAGTTCTGCACAGTAGGAAACACTCTTGAGTTGGATGATGCGGTTGCATTGATGGTGCAGATCAAGAAAAATCGCCCAGGGTCCCCAAACAGTTAATTTTTATTTCAGTCACCCTCTCCTCCTTTTGCAATTGTACTAGATCCTATCACCCATAAAGGTATTAAAATGTGGTTTTAAATGCAATCCAAAGAAATTTAAAAGAGAATTAACTTTTTTACATTTTAGTCATTGTTTTTGAATGTCTGCTTTCTGTCTACATCTTCACTTTTTTAAAATAATAAATTATATCATTGGGGATTTTTGAGACGAGATGGATGTTAAACATATGGACATCAAATATACGAAGTGTGGAATGAAGGTATGTGGTTGCTGTCATAAGCACCTGATGTCACTTCCGCTTGGATTCTATTCCTGCCTCCAAGAAGTCTTCTGAGGTCACCTGAATTTATACCAACTAGTCCACAGGCCTAGGGCGAATGGTATTTCAACCATAATTAAGGCATTTTGTAGGATGGGTTAAAATAAGACCTCAAAAATGCAAGATTTTTATGGCTTGTATTTGGGTTTCACAAAAATAATATAAGAAAAAAAATTGAGATTTTACTTCCACTTTAAAAAGTGTTTCAAGAAATCTTCACAGAAAGAAACAGAAGGAAAATTAGGAATTGCTACATCAATGCAACTTGGCATTTGCTAAGTACTTCCCGATGTTAGACATTTTTCTCTTCTACATATTCCTAGTTCAGGGAGAAACAGTCTAAAGACAGTAGGTAGGAATCATCAAGCAGCCCAACCAGAGCCAGCAGAATCTGATATAAATTATCTGGCTTTGGTGAGATGTATGAGCTTGTCATACATACTCTGAAGTTCACTTTAAGGGATTTAGAAACTCAACAGTTGAACAACCTACTTGTTCAGGTGATGGCTTGGAACCAGTTAGCTTTAGGCAATATCAGTTGAATGTCTACATTTATCTTTGCTATAAATGAAAATCCAGTTTTTCTCCTGAAGACAGACAAAAATCTTCATGGTTGTTAAAGCTATTCAAACATCTTTTGGGTACATTTTTAAAAGCTCAAGTCTCTTACAATGAATTTTTTCGTCAATTGGAAATAATTCTTCCTCCCCTTCTAATTTTTATAACCTTAGACATAAGCTGCACTTAGCAAAGCCCCCTGAAGAAAAAGCAAGATCTCCTTATTATCCAAAGGATCAGTCTTCACATGAGAACACAAGCTCCTAAGGAGGAGGGGGGGTAGAAAGTGAAGCACTCCCCATATGTAGGAAGATTTGTTATCTTAGTTTATTTTGGGGAAAGTTGGAGTTTCCAATCATATTTCATATGGCAGATTGGTAAGGCAATATTGTTAGAAGCTTGAAATTCATTTTTGTCAACTTTTTGCTCATCTCCACTAAGAGTTAAAATGACTTTTGGACCCTAGGATTATCTTTAAAATATTTGTCTGTGACAAAGGCTTTCCTGAGGACAGACTCTGCATTATTCACAAAAGGTCTAGTTTTGACATATGGTTCCCCGCATGAGTTCAACTGCTGGCTGACTCCCATTCTGTGAGCTTTACTGCCAGCTGGAATCAATATCATTTTGTAAGAGGGGCATAGCCATTATTCTTTTGTAGAAACAGACATTTGTCTCTTGCTTCCGAAGTCACCCGTGGTCTGTACCACACATTTAGATACTTAATCAAACAATATCTTATATCCCATTTTGCGACTATATATTTGGTCTCCCCAAGGAATTCACTGAGGTCAGGAACTATGCTTTTTACAATTTTGCATCTGTTACAGTTTTACAACAGTGCCAGATACATTAGTAGGTGCTATTAACTCCTGAATTGAAAACTTTATGTAGATACTAACCACTAAATATGTTTTATATTCTGTTTTATATTCTAAATCTGTTTTATTTTTCATATTCTGTTTCTACAATTTAACAGGAATACCCATTCTAGAATATGACTATTTAGAGATTAGACAACCTTCCTCAGGTATTTTTTTTTTTTTTTTTTTTGGAAAGCCTAAGGAGAAGGTAGTAATAGCCTACTCATGATACTGATATGCTAAAGTTCAACGTCCCAGGAAAGGTGGGTACAAAATGTTAATGTTTTCATAGGATGGGGGGGGCAATAAATATAGAAAGCTTCCAGCCATCTCATTTTTTTTTTAATCTAATAGGAGATTCATTGTAAGCTGAGGTTCCATATAAGGAAATTGAACTTGACAGTGAAGAGAGCAGAATGAAATAACTCACTGCCCCAGTGAAGCAGAGAATAGCATGGCAGAACTGATTACCTAAGATGTAGTCCATACAGTTCTCAGAACAGAAAGAAAATTTTTAAAAGTAGCAAAAGAGAGAAAAGCTAACCTTGAGTAAGGAAAAGTTACGTGTTCACAGTTGCATACAATTATATTAAACTGTATAGTAAACTGTAGAGTTCTCATTTAATAGAATAAAATTGGTGATTTCTTGAGAATCTTCATAAAATTCCACAAAAATTATGCTTTAGATATTTTCAGATATATCATAAGACTGAGGAGACACTTTTGAGTCTTGCTGTCAAGATTCTGTTGTCAGAGTAGAAAGAATGCGGGCCTTGTGTTGAGGGCAATTGTTGGCGATGCTGCTCACCAGCGTGGAAATTCCTCTCACCTCACCTATTTTTGCCCTTTCTTCATTTTCTCCTCTGTTTCATGGTAGGATACATCCCCACTGCTTCCCATTTATTTATTTATCTATTTATTTTTCATTTTGGAGAGGTTTTAATATTTTCTCTTTATCCCACATGCTCTGAAGTTTCACAGGAACATGACCTTGTGTGTGTGGCTTCCCATCATGGTCCGCAGTCAGCAGGCCTTTTCAGTTTGAATTCTCCATCTTCGATCCTAAGAAATTTTTATGCACTCTTTATTTGAAAGTGTTCTTTCCTTTGATCTCTTCCTTCTTTCTGGAACTTCTCTGACTTGGTTCTTAGAATGCCTTTCTCTCTTTTCCTTTTCTCATCTTTTCTGCTTCTCTTGCTGGGTGATTTACCTCAACTTTGTTTTCCAAGCCATCGATTAAATTCTCACTTCTGGAGTCATTGTGACTATTAAACTCCCAGATATTTTTCTTGTTCCTCATTTTTAAAATGTTAATCTCCTTTCCAGTTTCATTTTCTGATAATATCTTCTTTTATTTTTCTAAGGGTGTTAGCCATTTTTCTTTTCAGTTTTACACTACTTTCACCCTGCACTGACTGTTTCCTCCTCATTCACTTTACTCTCTATACAATACACAATACAGACTTTCTTGGATCATTATTGGATTTCTCTTCCTGTATAGCAGCAAAGTAGGAAGAAGCTCATCAGAAATTTTGCGTGATGGAGAAAGAAATCGTAGAGCTAAGTGCTGTGTTTCATTAACAGCCAGACTATGGCTCTATTATCTGTATGTTGGTCTTTCCCTTGGCCTGCCTGTTTTCTTTAGAGTGAAATATATTCTCACCCTCACTGATTCCAGAATTCTCTAAACCAAGAAGGAAAGGGGAAAGGTCCTTGTCATTTAGCATTGAGACTTTCCCGTAATCCTGCTGTCTTCACTATGGCAACTCATAGTGAAGGCAATGAGTTGGCAACTTTGCTTGGGACCTGGATCCCAGAGATGATCAGATTTTACTTCTCAGAGAGCAAAACTCCCATCTCCATCCAGGTGAAGAGGATAACTCCCTGTGGACACATATCTGGGCTCTAGCTGCTCTTATACAACTGATGTTACACAAGAATCCAAAGCACAAGGTATTTATTAGTTTCTTTATTTACCTATTTACTTATTTATTTCCTTGTTTTATCTCTTACTGCCACTTTAAATGTTATTCTTTGATACTTCCCTGCCCTGAGATAAAAACCGCCCGTTGACCTATACATTGAGACTACTTTGAGGCTCACAATCGCTTTTAACTCACAAACACAGATAACTCAATTTGTAATTAATTAGCTCAATCCTAAACAGATCCTTACATTTAATTTAGCACTACACTTCATTTAGCAGTAAATCTTCTCCCCCTCCCCAGACTTGGGATCTTTAGCAAATAAAACTTCTAGTCCAGCAAGCAGTATGTAATGTTTTTCCTTTTTCTGTCCTTACCCATTCATTCTCTCTGCAGCTTACTTATGTAAATTTCTCTGCTCTCCTCTTAATGATTGGTGAAAAGGCACATGTTCATAAAGCATGTCACTATCTTTTGAGTTGGGGTGCTCTAGATAATGGATGTTTGTGACTTACCTTCTCCTGGGCACCTTTGTGTGATCCTGGGAAATTCCCATGCTTGGAGAACTTCCATCATAGCTTCTTGACATGGGAACTGCATGTTTTCCTTTAGATGCACAGACATCTGCTCTCAAACTCTAGTTTCCCAGAGGGTCTATCCCACAGGGACATTACCCTTGAAATCCACTAACCCACAGCAGAAAATCTCTTGGGTTAGAGTTAAACAGTCCCAAGAGAGCTCTCTCTCGTTGTCCCAAAAAATTCCTGAAGTGCACATTAATCTATATTCTGCCCTCTTGGGTCATTTTATCTTCTTCCAACATGAACTAGGCATGAGCCATTTTTTCACCAATATATGCAACATTCTTCACTATCTCTGAGTGGTCTGGGAAAGTCCACTTTAGTAAGCTTGAAGGAAAGAAGAAACACATGGGGCAAAAACTTTCTCCAAAAGAAACCTGTTGATAAAACCTTTATTCCTCACTCTCTGAACAATTTTGTATTCCACAAACAAGTGATAAAATCAAAAGACATAGTGCAAGTTCTTCCCCATCTCTTTTGTAAATAATTCCTTTGGTGGTCTGGGCCCTCACTGTGAAGTGTCACATTTCCATATCATTATGTCTTAGTAGAAACTTAGGTGTAAAACTGTTATACAAACTTCTTTTACCCCACCATCAGAAATACTTGATGTTTCTATTTCTTGAGCATATATCTGTGTTTTGATTGTTTATCACCTTCTTTTGCTGGTGCTTTCCTAGCCTGGTAGACAATTAGACAAGGAAAGGAAAATTTTCATATGTGGCTTGATGAATGGATAATTGAACAGATTATAATGGATATTATGTGATTAAAGTCACTCCTGATAGTTTACTGATACTCTTGAAGGTTCCCTCACCATAATGTATGGACTGAGCCATTTCAGTGTACTAATAAATCCAACCTTTCCTTCCTGCTCAAAGTTTACCTTTTCAGCCCTCAACTTCAGCCCTCAACTAACCAAATAGCAAAAACAACAACAACAACAACAAAAAAACCTCTAGCATTTTGGGGTATTCCTGGCCCTTCCCCTTCCTGTTTCTCTGTGATCCCACAATATCCCAAACTAGTGATAAGGTTTGATCAAGCTATCTGACTTTCCTTAACATCATTCCCAGTTCAGAGAGAAAAAGAAGTCTAATTTATAAATTCATTTGTAAAAGATAATTTATTATTTTCATGTGATAGATACTGTCCTAGGCCCTTGGGATACAAAGATGAGAGACACAAAATAATGTAAGAAAGACCTTAATAATGTCAGGGAAACATAAAGGCGGAGCACCAAAAACAAATAGATAAATAACTTCCTCTCTCTCAAAGAAATAGAACAGACCTCACAGAGGAGGTGAAATGTAAAATAGGAATTCAATCAAGGGTTTTGGGAAAGGGAAAGCAAACAAAGTGCATTCAGACAAGAAAAGAGCAGGGGGGCAAGCATAAACTAGTGAAATAAAAGCTGGGAACTTTTGTTGGTGGGAATGCAAGCTGGTACAACCACTCTGGAAAACAGCATGGAAGTTCCTCAAAAAGTTGAAAATACCCTATCACCCAGCACTTGCACCACTGGGTATTTACCCTAAAGATACAACGTAGTGATCCAAAGGAACATGTGCACCTGAATGTTTATAGCAGCAGTGTCCACAATAGCCAAACTATGGAAAGAACCTAGATGTATATCAACAGGTGAATGAAGAAAATGTGGGATAGTGGAATACAGTGAAATACTATGCAGCCATCAAAAGAAATGAAATCCTGGCATTTACGACAACATGGATGGTACTAGAGGGTATTATGCTTAGTGAAATAAGTCAACTGGCGAAAGACAACTATCACATGATCTCCCTGATTTGAGGAAGTGGAGATGCAACATAGGGGGTTTGGGAGGTAGGAAAATAATAAATGAAACAAGATGGGATCGGGAGGGAGACAAATTGTAAGAGACTCTTAATCTCACAAAACAAACTGAGGGTTGCTGGGGGGAGGGGGTGGGGTTATGGACATTGGGAGGGTATGTGCTATGGTGAGTGCTGTAAAGTGTGTAAACCTGGTGATTCACAGACCTGTACCCCTGGGGCTAATAATATATGTTTATTAAAAAAAATTAAAAATTAAAAAAAAACTGGGAACTTTTGAAGAACAATAAAATTAAAGAAGAGAATATATTGGGGACAGTCATGCTAAATGAAGATATAGGACAGTTTGGGGTGAGATTAGGAAAGTCCTTTTGTGTTAAGGAATTTGAATTTGCATTTTTTCCTGTAAATGCTCCAGAGACAATAGAACCTTTAAGGGAGAGAACAATAAGATCAAAAGTGTCATTCTGAAAATTAACTCTGAAAACAGTGGGAAAGTAAGTACCAAAGAACAGGTATAATCAAAGTCTTGCTTATTCAAAAATTCATTTGTAATACTCATTCATAAAATATTTATTGTATTATCAGTGAGTCAAGCCCTAGACTAAAAGTCAGAGATACAGGGATGAATAAAGACAAGGCCCTGCTCTCAGGGAGCTTAAATTCTAAAGGGAGAAAGTCCTCCTGTTCAGTGCTTCCTGAAAGATAAACTGGATGTTGTAATGAAAATAACTTTAGCAAGGGTGTTGGCTCATAAAATATCCCCTGTACATGCAGGACAAGGAGAAGCAGAAGAAAGAGGTGGGCTACTCCAGATGGGTGGATGGCAGTTTTACTCTGCAAAGGAAATTACATACAAGGCTAGTCTTGGGGGCCACAGAGGAGTAAATGTCCCCATCCACCCACCAGAATCTTAAACATCTGTATAAAGGTTTTAACTGAGTGCAGGCATGCCTGTAATCCAGATAGCCTTAACACCAGATTTCTGTCTTTGGAGCAGCTTGTGGGAGCAGGGAAGACAAGCAGAGCACATACCTAAGAACAAGTGAGAGGGTGGGGAGCCTCTCCAGTTGCCTGCACCCCACTTGAGAGTCAACTGACAGTCATGTCTTCTTGATTGACTTCTCTATCAAAGAAAAGGTTGATAAGAGGAACAGATACTTTTGATTAGGTAATTAAGGAATGTGATTTTCAAAATATGATCCATGACCCCTTGCATCTAAATTACCTGGAAATCTTGTTATAAAGCAATTCCCAGATCCCAGACCCATACTCAATAATTCAGAATTTGGGGAGGTGGAATAGGAGATTTTGCCTTTTTTTGTTTGTTTGTTTATTAATTGAATGACTTCATTTTTTTTCCCCAACAAATGTCCAAATGTCTCCAAATGAGCTTTTTTTTTTTTTTAAATATTTCAAGTTTTTATTTAAATTCCAATTAGTTAACATACAGTGTAATACTGGTTTCAGGAACAGAACTTAGTGATTCATCACTTACATGCAACACCCAGTGCTCATCACAAGTGCCCTCCCTAATCCCCATCACCCATTCAGCCCATCCCCCACCCACCTCCCCTCCAGCAATCATTACTTTGTTATCTATAGTTAAGAATTTCTTGTATGGTTTGCTCCTTTCTTTTTTTTTTTTCTTTTCCCCATGTTCATCAATTTTGTTTCTTAAATTCCACATATGAATGAAATCATATCTTTGTCTTTCTTTGACTTATTTTGCTTACCATCATACCCTTTAGATCTGTCCACATCATTCTAAATGGTAAGATTTCTTTCTTCTTAATAGCTGAATAATATTTTATTGTACATATATATATATATGTACATATATATTTTTTTTCTTTATCTATTCATCAGTTGATAGGTATCTGGGCCCTTTCCACAATTTGGCTACAGTTGATAATGCTATTGTAAATGTCAAGGTTCAGGCATCCCTTCAAATCAGTATTTTTTTTTAATTATTTCTATTAACATACAATATATTATTTGCCCCAGGAGTACAGATCTGTGAATCATCAGGCTTACACATTTCACAGTGTTCACCATAGCACATACCCTCCCCAATGTCCATAACCCAGTCACCATATTCCTACCCCCCAATCCCCAGCAACCCTCAGTTTGTTTTATGAGATTAAGAGTCTTTAATGGTTTGTCTCTATCCCAGTCCCATCTTGTTTCATACACCAAACACAAAAATAGACTAAAAATGGATGAAAAACCTCAATATGAGACAGGAATCCATCAAAATCCTTGAAGAGAACACAGGCAGCAACCTTTTTGACCTCAGCCATAGCAACTTCTTCCCAGACACATCACCAAAGACAAGGAAAGCAAGGGCAAAAATGAACTATTGGGATTTCATCAAGATCAAAAGCTTTCGCACAGCAAAGGAAAGAGTCAACAAACACAAAAGACAACTGACAGAATGCGAGAAGATATTCGCAAATGACATATCAGATAAAGGGCTAGTATCCAAAATCTATAAAGAACTTATCAACACCCAAAGAACAAATAATCCAATTAAGAAATGGGCAGAGGACATGAACATATATTTCTGAAAAGAAGACATCCAAATGAGCAATAGGCACATGAAAAAGTGCTCCACATCACTTGGCATCAGGGAAATACAAATCAAAACCACAATGAGATAACACCTCACCAGTAAGAATGGCTAAAATTAACAAATCAGGAAACAACAGGATGTTGGCAAGGATGTGGAAGGGGAACCCTCCTACACTGTTGGTGGGAATGTAATCTGGTGCAGCCACTCTGGAAAACAGTATGGAGGTTCCTCAAAAAGTTGAAAACAAAGCTACCCTACAACCCAGCAATCACACTACTGAGTATTTACCCTAAAGATACAAATGTAGTGATCCAAAGGACACATGCACCTGAATGTTTATAGCAGCAATGGTATGGAAACTAGGGAAAGAACCTAGATGTCCATCAACAGGTGAATGGGTAAAGAAGAGGTGGTATATCTATACAATGGAATACTATGCAGCTATCAAAAGAAATGAATTCTTGCCATTTGCAATGACATGGACAGAACAAGAGGGTATTATGTTGAGTGAAATAAGTCAATCAGAGAAAAACAATTAGCATATGCTCTCTCTGATAGGAGGAATTTGAGAGGCAGGGCAGAGGGCTTTGGGGGATAGAGAAAAAAAAAGCACAAATCAGTATTTTTTTTTAAAGATTTTATTTATTTATTTGACACTCAGAGTTCACAAGTAGACAGAGAGGCAGGCAGAGAGAGAGGAGGAAGCAGGCTCCCCGCTGAGCAGAAAGCACGATGCGGGGCTTGATCCCAGGACCCTGGAATCATGACCTGAGCCGAAGGCAGAGACTTTAACCCACTGAGCCACTCAGGCGCCCCCAAATCAGTATTTTTGTATGCATTTGATAAATATCTAGTGACGCAATTGATGAATCACAGGGTAGATCTTTTTTGAACATTTTGAGAAACCTCCATACTGTGTTCCAGAGGGGGCTGTACCATTTGCATTCCCACTAACAGTGTAAGAGTGTTCTCTTTACTTCACATCTTTGCCATATCTATTTTCTCTTGCATTGTTAATTTTAGCCATTCTGACAGGTGTGAGGTGGTATCTCAATATGGTTTTGATTTGTATTTCCCTGATGATGAATGGTGTTGCACATCTTTTCATGTATCTGTTAGCCACCTCAATGTCTTCTTTGGAAATATCTATTTGTGACTTCTGCCCATTTAACTGGATTATTTGGGTTGGGGTATGAAATTTGATAGCTCTTTATAGGTTTTAGATAATAACCCTTTATCAGATAAGTCATTTGTAAATATTTTCTCCCATTCCATAGGTTGCTTTTAGTTTTGTTGACTGTTTACTTCACTGTGCAGAAGCTTTTAGTCTTGATGAAGTCCCTCTTTTTGGCTTTTCTTTCTCCTGCCTCAGGGATGTGTCTAATAAGAAGTTGCTATGGCCAGTGTCAAAACAGTTACTGCCTGTGTTCTCCTCTAGGACTTTAAAGTTTTCCTGTCTTACATTTAGTTCTTCCATCCATTTTGAATTTGCTTTTGTGTATGGTATGAGAAAGTGGCCCAGTTTCATTCTTCTGCATGTTGCTGTCCAGTTTTCCCAATACCATTTGGGGAAGGGACTGTCTTTTTTCCATTGGATATTCTTTTCTGCTTTGCTGAAAACTAGTTAACCATATAGTTGTGGGTCCCTTTCTGGATTTTCTATCCTACTCCATTGATCTATGTGTCTGTTTTTGTTCCAATACTATACCGTCTTGATAACTACAGCTTTGTAATATAGTTTGAACTGCGAGATTGTGATACCTTCAACTTTGCTTTCCTTTTCCATGGGTGCTTTGGCTAGTTGGGGTCTTTTGTGGTTCCCTACAAATTTTGGGATTGTTTATTCTAGCTCTGTAAAAAATGCTGTGGTATTTTGATAGAGACTGTATGAAATGTATAGACTGTTTTGAGTAGTATAGATATTTTAACAATATTTGTTCTTCCAATCCATGAGTATGGGATGCTTTCCTAGTTCTTTGTGTCTTCTTCAATTGCTTTCATAACTATTCTATAGTTTAAAAAGAGTGCAGATCTTTTACCCCTTTGGTTACATTTATTCCTAGGTATCTTATGGTCTTTGGAGCAGTTGTAAATGGGATTCCTTGATTTCTCTTCCTGCTGCTTCATTATTGGTGTATAGAAATGTCACTGATTCTGTACATTAATTTTTTATCCTGTGATTTTTCTGAATTCATATATCAGTTCAAGAAATTTTTTGGTGGTCTTTCAGGTTTTCTATATAGAGTATCACATCATCTGAAAATAGTGAAAGTTAGAATTCCTTCTTGCTGATTTGGATGCTTATTTCTTTTTGTTATATGATTACTGAGGCTAAGACTTCCAGTACTATTAAATAACAATGGTGAGAGTCAACATCCCTGTCTTGTTCTTGACCATAGAGAAAAAGCTCTCCATTTTTCCCCACTGAGGATGATATTAGGTGTGTCTCTCCTATATGGCCTTTATGATGTTGAAATATGTTCCCTTATCCCTACTTTTTTGAGGGTTTTTTATCAAGAGCAGATACTGTACTTTGTCAAATGCTTTTCTGCATCTTTTGAGAGGTTTGTTGAGACTCTTCATTTTAGCAGGCACCCCAAGATAATTCTTAACCCTGCTGATGTTTGAAAACACTAGACCTTGTCCTGAGAGCCTGGTTAGAAGGATATTGTGCAAGAAAAAGAACATGGGAGCACTGAGGATGGAAAGATTCAGAGAAACTTGAAAGATACTTAGGGAGTTAGGATCAAGGATAGGGCAATATGATCCAGCTACTGACCCTACTGAACACAGGCCATTGCCAAATAATCTAATGCTTATGATGAATGAATTCACATCAAAGTTTTAACAATTTATAATGACTTGATATATTACTCTCCTTCATATATATAATATAATATATATATATATTTTTTCTAATTGAAGATTCTTAAAGAATAAATCTGTAAATGTAAAAATTTAAGCTTCTTGACAGGTGGAGAAAAAGATATTTTAGGCTGGCACAAATGAGTATGATGAAAGTGAAGCATAATGCAGAAGCTCCCAGATGACAGAGCTAGCAGACAATTTAATTCTAGGGGGAAAAATTGCAACTGCCATACTTCAGTTTGAATGCAACTCTAACAGCATGGATAATTTTTTATACTAAATATTTGAATTCTTCTGGGAATTAATATAATTGCAAATGTTGAAGGAAAAGTTATGATCAACACAGGCCCCTAGCAGAGTCCTCATTAATCCCCAATATTCAGTTTTCAAATTGTAAACCACAGAGGGTCTAGATATATGGTCTTCTGCTGCTCATGCATGTATTTTTTGCTAACACTGAAAAGTATTTGCTGTTTGTGTACCCAGAAAGTGGTACATCAGGAGATGGTAACAAAAATCCATTTTCTTTCTCTGTCTGGCCGGCTGATTTGTCCAGTCCCCAAGAGTACATATGCTGAAATGATGTTTACACAGAGTAGAGTATAATGCTACTACATTCGTTTATAGCACTTTAGAGTTTATAGAGCTGTTTCATACATATGATCTTAATGAATTTTCACAGTAAGTTCATGAGATGTTTATGATGTTATTGTAAGCATAAAAAAAATGAGACTCAGGGAAGTTAAATAACTAGCCCCAAAACACACATCTAGAGAGTTACAGGACCCTGAATACTAACCGATGCATTTTGACAAAATATCCAATGATCTTTCTTCATGAAGCCCCATATTTAGGGTTATATTAAAGACAAGAACTTTGCCTTGGGGTCCCTTTTGCCTTTGTCAACTAGTGCTCTCTCTCTCTCTATCTCCCTCTTTCTTTCCCTTTCTCCTCTTGTTTCCTTCTTGCACATCTTCCCATGTACCTAGTAGGCCAACGTTGCAGGATATCTTGGATCCTATCAGTAAGAAACTGTTCAAGTTTCCCTTTCTTTAGTAACACTCTGGCCCTGAAACTCCTTCTTGACTTTCAAAGTGTAATGGTGCTATCGACCCATTCCTGAAAGGCCCAGTTCCCAGCCAACTGAAGTAGCATTCATTGGTCAATGCGAAAGATTCATACCCACCAGATTTTTCTCATGATTTCTACCTTTTAAGTTTAGATGAGGCTAAAGAGAGACTCAACTTTGGCCATAAATGGACCATAAATGTCAGTAATGCCCTGCTTAGTGTCTCCTCTTGCTTCCTGTTCCCTCTTCACTCTATTCTCTGTCTTGACCAGAGATTCTAAACAGGACATCAAAGAGTAAGCTCTGCATCGACTTAGTTTATTTTGTTTCCTCCCTGTTCCTCGTTAACCCCTACTTCCCCCTTCTTTCCTACTTCCTTCTTCCTCCTCCTCCTCCTCCTTCTGCTCCTCTTCCTTATTCTTTTTCTCCTCCTCCTCCTCCTTCTGCTTCTTCTTCCCCTCCTCCTCTAACAGAGCCATGTAATCTGAAGTTTGCCATCACCCTTACTCTCCATATCAATTTACTTTAAATCAGCTTTACTTATCTATATGGTATTTCTAGCTTCTGAAAGTTAGAGTTTGTGACTCCCAATCGAGCTCCCACGTACCCACTTTTCCCTCTGTAATCATTCTCCTTCCCTTCTTAACCTCACATTGACAATTGGTCCCCCTGTGTTCCAACTTAATATGCTCAACCTTAAATCTTTGATCCTTAGCTTGCTTTACTTCCTTAGATACAAAGTTCATATTCAACCTCAATTTTGTAATATGGGGTTTCTTTAATTTTAAAAAAATGAGATATGAAAACATATTTATGGTTTTTAATTCTGGATAGTTGTAGGTGACATTTATATCAATATTTTATGTATTTTATGTACCTTAAAACATTTCCCAAAATAAAAACAAAAATTTTACTACTTCTTACTTCCCCAAATTTCTGAGCTTAATCCTTGAATACAGTCATTAATTGGGTGTTTCCTGAGCTATCTCTTTTTCTTCAGACCATGCATATCGAATGTTATGTATAATTTTCTCTTCAGGGTAATGAATTATAGCCAAGGATATTTTTTTTCTGAAGCCAATGTATCTTAATACTGTTTCATGGAACAATGCCTTGATCAAAAGTAATATTTTAAGGGTGGAATATTACACATGCCCTCTAGCTCAGAGTTCAAAAGCGGGTCATGTGAAGATAATCCATGTCTGGGGGAGCACATCTTTATGAGTTCAGGAATAAGTACACGTGCTTCTTCACTTCACTGTTCTATGACTCTATAATTTGGTCTCATGTCCCTGGACTGTAACATTTAAGAGCTGCCATTTTATTGTCTGGCCAGAATGCTTCACTTCTTTACACACTTCCCACTTATCTCTTGATCAATTGTTATGTCTCCACTTAAATATCACTTTCTCAGGCAGACTTGACCTGAATCCTCAGTCTTGTTTGGGCTGCTTCTATTATTTGCCCCTTTTGTAATATTAATTGCTTATTAAATGCCTGTCTTCCCACCAAAAAGCATGCTATGTTGAGACAGAGACCAGATCCACTTAATCCTTGTTACATTTCAGTACCTAGGTCATTGTCAAGCATATGGTGAGTATTAAACAAATGATTGTGAATGAAGGAGAGTGAAGCAATAATGGGGTGGAGAGTCAAAACAATTACTGTTTTCCACAGTGACTATGAACCAGCCAACATCCTTGAATTTTAGCGTTCTGTTCCCAACCAGTTCTCACCTTTTGCCTGTACTGAGATTCTAAATGAAAGTGTCAGGGGAAATATTCACAAAGGGATGATTGTGATTTTTATAATTATTAATAACTGAGGGCTTTTACGACAGAAATCTCAGTGTCTTTCCCACAGCTGAAGCCTGAGAGGAAAACACGTAATTTTCAGGAATGTCTGTCTAATAAATCAGGCTTCAACAAAGCTAATTAACTGGAAAGCACATGACTTGGAAAACCTCATTAAATGTCTCCTAGATTAAATGCTGATGAGAGGCTGGACCAAAACCCATGCCGAATCTCTGACTTTGCTGTCAGTCTTGTAGAATGGAAAAAGTTGACTGCTAGTGGAACCACCTGGTTACACAGTGATAAGGAATATGTTAAAAGCAAATCCTCGAACAAATGAGTTATGAACTATGTCAAAGTTTTATTATCAAGCTTGCCCTAAGGCATACGCTCTTAAGAAGTCCATCTCAGTGATTTATCTTTACTAGAGATATTTCATAGTAGAGTAAATATAGAAAAAGGAGAATATCTGACTAAAGATAATTTAGAAAAAGGTAAAGATTGTCTTAGTCACATTGGGTTACTATTACAAAATACTGTAAGACTGGGGGAGATTATGAACAATAGAAATCTATTTCTCAGTGTTCTGGAGGTAGAGAAATCAAAGATCAAGTCCCCAACAGATTCATTGTTTGGTGAAAATCTTCTTTCTTCATCCCTTTCTCCCGCATGTATTCAAATAGGGGGGGGGGGAGAGAAAGTTTCTGTGTTTCTTCTTATAAAAGCAGTAATACCATTCATGAGAACTGCGTTCTTATGGCCTAATTATCTCCCAAAGATCCCACATTCTAATACCATCACTTTGGGAGTTAGGATTTCAACAAATAAATTTTGGGAGGACACAAACATTTAGCCCATAACATTCCTCCCAAAATGCATGCCCTTCTCATGTTCAAAATACATTCATTTCATCCAATAGCCCCAAAAGACTTAATCCAGTCCAATATTAACTCTAAAGTCTAAAGCCTGAAATCTCATCAAAATATTAACTAAATCAGATGTGGGTAAGACTGAAGGGACAATTCATCCTAAGGCAAAATTTCTTTCCAGCTGGCAATCTGTAAAACCAGACAATTGTATTTCTCCAAAATACAATAGTGAGCAAGCATAGGATAAACATTCTCATTCCAAAAGGTAGAAATAATGAAGAAGGGATGGTGGGTCCCAAGCGAGTCCAAAAACCTAGTAAAGTAAGCTTCAAGTGATCTTAAGGCTCAATAATAATTCTTTCTGGATCCATGATCTACTCTCTAATCTTCTCTCCATTGGTCACTAGGGCAGTCATCCAGTCCCCAGAGCTCTGCTAGGTAGGGATCACAACCCCCAGGGCTCTGGGTAGCCTCATTCCCACATCTTTGGGCAGAAATCACCCAAACTTGAAAGCAAGGCCATGGTATCTCCTCCGCAAAGTCCCTGCCTTTTGAAACAGAAAAGGCAGCACCAGTGATTTCTGAATCACCTTTAGGTTCATTCTTGACTTGCCTTGAAGACTAGTTCCTGATTTCTGCTGATATGTTTGATTAGGTCCATGGCTCATATCCACACTAATCTCTTTATAATAGTTGCATGGCCATACCTTCCAAACACAGTATCTCAGTGTTTGCAATATGGATGGGCTGAGAATTTTCTAAATATATAAATTCTGATTTCTTTTTGTTTAGCCATCCTTTCTACATTGTGTTTCTCTCTTCTCACATTTACTATCAGCAATCAGGAAGAAGCAAGCCACTCTTTCAAGACTTTGCTTAGAAATCTCCTCAGCTAAAGATTTAATTGTATTACTTACAGGTTTCTACTTTCCACAGAACACTAGGACATGAACACAATTCAGCCAAGATCTTTGCTGTTTTATAATGAAGATCTTGCCTCCAATTTCAAGTAACATGTTCCTTATTTCTGGCTGAAGCCTCATCAGAATGACCTTTACTATCCATATTGCTATCAGCATTCTGTTCTTGATTGCTAAGGCATTCTCTAAGAAGACAGGAACTTTCTCAGTAGCTCTCCTTTCTCCTTTCTGAGCTCTCACCAGAATGGCCTTTAAAAGTCCCTTCACAATAATCTTGGCTTCTAGCAGGCACCTCCCAACTCTTTTGGCCACTACCTATTTCCCAGCTCCAAAGCTGCATCCCAGTTCTGAGGTATTTGCAATAGCAGGACCCCATCTATCAGTAACAGTGGGCTGCTGTCTCAAAAATACATGTTCCTGTCTTCTGATTCACCTTCCAGAAAACAGCAGTCATTGTCAGGAAAGTCCAGGAAAGCTACAGGAGTATTTATTTGCCCTGGCCCCCTGTGGCTAGTAGTCCATGTATTTGATGAACTAGGGTCTATCTATGGAAAATGTAGAGTAAGCTGGCACAGACAGATTTAAAACCTTGCCCGGGGTGCCTGGGTAGCTCAGTGGGTTAAAGCCTCTGCTTCGGTTCAGGTCATGATCCCAGGGTCCTAGGATCGAGCTGTGCATCGGGGTCTCTGTTCAGCAGGGAGCCTTCTTTCCCCTCTCTCTCTGCCTACTTGTGATCTCTGTCTGTCAAATAAATAAATAAAATCATCAAAATAAATAAATAAAACCTTGCCCAATATCACAGGGCCATTTACAGGGAGATCGAGTTTGGGAATCAAAGTGTTCATCATTTTCCCACACTCCACAATTCCATTTACACAGGCAAGCTGTGACGGAGGATCTAGGGCAGAGGGAACACAAACGAAGCTCAGGAGGGAACAGAAACAGTACGCCAGCCAGCACTCCGCTTTTAGAAAGCATGGATGTGTTGAAAAATTCAAGTTTATAGTCATTTTACAGAAGAAAAGTAAAACCATTATCAGGTACTACATTATGTGCCAGGCACTGTGTTAAATGCCTTGCCAGAATTAATTTTTTCAGTTCTCTATAACTCCTCTGAGAGACAGGAATTTTTAATTTCCTCATTTTACAAATGATGAACAGACAGCAAAATTTGGCTGCATATTGAAATCATCTGGGGAAGAGGGTGCAAAAATAGTCTATATCCTGGGATCCAACCCCACATCGGGCTCTCTGCTCAGTGGGGAGCCTGCTTCCCCCCCACCCCACTCTCTCTCTCTCTCTGTCTCTGCCTGCCTCTGAACCTACTTGTGATGTCTCTCTGTCAGATAAATAAATAAAATCTTTTTAAAAATTTTTTTAAAAATATCCCAAATAAAACTTCAGGCATATGATGCTTAAGTTAATTTTTTGCAAATTGGCCTGATAATCTGGAGTACCATTTACATTATTTCTAGGGGAAAATAACAAACTCATAAATGAACTTTTGGGTGACAACTGCAAGGTGGAGGATTGTCTACTCTGTATAAACACCAGATGTTAATATTATAAATGCTAATTTGTGTGTATAAAAAGAGATGTGTTTTCAAAATGTAAATATAAACTGAATTCATCTACTTAGAAATCTCAGATGAATATATCCATTTTTTATCTTTAGAGGCTGACAGAGTGGCTTTTAAATCTGCACTATAGCATTAAAAATTGTTTCCTTGAATTACATTTCCCTATTCTAAGCAGCTAGCATCTGTCATGCGGCCGCATATGGTAGCTTGGTTAGTGAAGTGATAACGAATTATAGTAGGCAGCAACCGCCTGATTCAATTAGTCATCAATCATTTAAAACACATCCAGCTTTGTTTTGACGGCCAGGGCCTTTGCACTAACCAGATAAACAACTGATGTTCCTTGTTTATACTCACAAAACGAAGCTCATCTTCGATCTGTCCTCTTAACTACATACTCTCTCCCCTTCTAGCAAGCTGGCTTCAGTTGCTCCAGTCTACTCAAATTTTCCAAAAGACATTCTTTGCTCTTATGTCCGCATCACCCTCCTGCCTCACCCCAAGTCCTACGTGCATTGCTCTCTTCCTTGCTTGGAGAACCAGCTTAAACAGCAGGTCTTCCCAAAGCCTGCCATGTGGAATTTCACCACCAAGTCCTCAACATCCCTTTGGCACAGCAGATTGGGCTATGTTACCCTTCTTACGGGAGGTCTCTTTGCCTTCCTTCCATGAATACATGATTGCCTGCTCTGTGCTAAGCACTGAGGTCAGCCAGCACTAGGGAAATAAAAGGAATAAATTCTAGATGCTCCTGGTCAGGGAAGGGATAACAAATACATAAAGAAAATTATTAGAACATAGGAGGACCAGAATTATGTTTTAATATTTTATTTTATTTATTTTAAAATAAATAATATATTCATATGTTACAAGAGCTACAAAAAGATAAAATGATGAAAATTCATCCTTTTACATTTTCTTCCAGTTATTCAACTCCCCTCTTCAAAAGCAACCAATATTGGAATGGCTGGGTGGTTCAGTCTGTGAAGCTGCTACCTTCCGCGCAGGTCATGATCCCTGGATCCTGGGATCCAGTCCCGCATTGGGCTCCTTGCTCAGTGGAGAGTCTGTTTCTCTCTCTGCCTCTGCCTGCCACTCTGCCTGCTTGTGCTCTCTCTGTCTCTCTCTCTCTGACAAATAAATAAATAAATAAATAAATATGTTTTAAAAAAGCAACCAATATTAACAGATCCTATATATCCTTCCATGGAGATTTCATGAGTATATAAACAAATATTTATGCACACACACACACTTGCATATATGTAGTATAGGCAAATATATATATGTAGAGTATATATGTGTGTGTGTGTGTATATATATATATAATATGTATATATATATATATATAAATATATATAGCATGTTTTCAAAAATTTTATTTTATACAGGCACTATAAAAAACAAAACTTTGTGAACAGTCTCTTTTGTGAACCAAAACTTTGAAAACAAAAAGTTTTCACAGCTTGCCTTTTTTACTTAATTCTGATATTTTGTATATCATTTGACCAGAAAATAACTTTCTCATTAGCTTTTAAATTTGGATACATACTCTTCCGTCATAGGGACAAACCAGAATTTATAAAACCGAATCCTACCTGAGGAATATTTTGGTTGTTCTCAGTCTTTTGCCATTACAACCAGTGTTACAGTGAATAGCCTAATCCATATATTGTGTGTGTGTGTGTGTGTGTGTGTGTATGTACGTGAGTGTTTGTGAAACTATTTTATTGTAAATAGCCCTGCATAGTGTAAGAATACTTATGTCTCCGCACTTTTGCAACATTTACCAAGCTTTTTATATCCACTAATCTGATACGGGGGAAAAAAAATTCCAGTATCTCCTTTTAGTTTGCATTTCTTTTATTATAAGTGAGATTTAATCTCTTTGCAAGTTCAAGTTCCTCTTCTGTGAGTTTTATGGACATATTTGTTCCCAGGTTTCCTATCAAGTTGTTGTTTCTTATTGATTTGTAGGAGCACTATAAATCAAAGAAATTAACTTTATGTGAAGTGAGCTGCATATGTTTTACCCTCAGTTAATAATTTGTCTTTTGAATTTTCCTTGCAGAAATTTATAAAGCTAAATTTATCAATTTCAGAATAGCTAAGAACTTTCAACTTGTAATATAAAACACAAAAGCCTTAACTGAACTTTTGAAAGTCTATTTGGCTTTCTAGTTAGAGGAAAGAAGAGAAAATATGGTTTGTTTCTTTTTGTTTCATTCCTATATTCCACTTACATATACTACAGGGGCATATGCTGAGACCAATTATGTTACTTTAAGAGGCAGCCATCTAGGGCGCCTGGGTGCTTCAATGGGTTAAGTCTCTGCCTTTGGCTCAGGTCATGATCTCAGGGTCCTGGGATCAGGCTCTCTGCTCAGCGGGGATCCTGCTTCTTCCTCTCTGTCTCTGCCTGCCTTTCGGCCTACTTATGATCTCTGTCTGTCAAATAAATAAATGAAATCTTTTAAAAAACAGCCATCAAAAACATGTTGTTTCAGTTATTAACGCTGCAAAGCAGAATATGCCAGAACTCAATGCATGAAACCACCATTTGTTATGCTCATGAATTCCTTGAGTCAAGAATTCAGACAGGACATACTAGGAATGAATTATCTCTGCCATAGGATTTCCAGGATGTCTCAGACCTGCTGCAGTCTCAAAGCTGGGGTCTGGAATTATAGTACAAAGATTCAGTTTAACACAGGATGCTGGTGGGAGGCAGAGATTGGGTGGAACCGTCATCCTGAACACCTTTCTATGGCACCTTCGTGTCGCTTGGGCTTCCTCAAAATAATGAGGTTTGGGTCCCAAGGACGCCTCATGGAAAGAGAGAGCCAGGTTGAAACTATATCATAAGACACACAGCGTCACTCCTGCTGTACTCCATTGTCAGAGCATTCAACCTGCTCAGGTTGAAAGGGAGAGAAAACAGACTTTGCCCCTTACATTACTCTTCCAATGGCAAGGCTCACTGATGATAATGCTTTGAGCTTTTTGAAAAAACACAGTCAGTCATCCCTGGTCAAGTGTATGTCCTGTACATCTTCTGTCCACAGAAGACATCAGTCTTAGTCTAAGAGGCAGGATTCACCTGTGGGATTCATTAGATTATAGGATTAGGTCTGACTTTCCTATTGCAACAGGTAAAGAATTAATCCTCCTGTAAACTGTAGGGCAGGTTCCTGCTCCCTTTCTAGTGTTCAAGTCTGGTTAATGGGTTGCTGTCTCCTCTGTCAACCATCTCAGGGTAATGCCGGCAGAAACAAAAGAGAGTCAGTTCTTGCTTATTTGGGAATATTGCTACCCACCCACCCTACCCCATTCCCACCTTCTGCTGGTGATTTTTTTCACTATTCTTTTTGTCAAATAATGGGAAAGACAAGATGAAAAATTCCTATCGGCCCATTTGAGGATGCATTAGTCACTCTGGTATAGTCAGTGTTAAGAGAAAAGAAAGAAAAGAAGGAAGAAGAAAAACATGCTCTTTACTAAAGGCAGAGTATGCAGATTATCTCTGGGTTTCAATTACCCATATTTGTTTTCTTTTGCTCTGATTAGCATCATTGATTAATTCTATTTTTAAAAGAATTTCCTATAAAATCTCAGTCATTTCATATGGAACATATCTTGCTCAGTTAAACTAGTCAATGCAGCATTTCCTTTGACTAAGAAAATAGAAAAACAAAGCAAAATAAAACCATTGATTATCACTATGGTTTTTCACTCAACAGGGCTAGCTAGCACATTAAATACAAAAACAGAAATCACACACGTCACATATTGAGTAGCTAAGGTATAAGGCCTATCTGCTCTTTGTAACAGATCAGGATAGGAAGTGAAGACAATTATTCAAAGTGGGACAAAGAACTACCAAGAGCAAGCACCCAAGAGATGCCAATATATGGAGTTTTCAGAGACTGACAGAGGTAGTCAGCTGATGGGATAAGGTAGCAGGGATTTCAAAACAGAGAATCGTGACGGTCATTTTACACGTCTATAATGCAGCAGGCAGCAAAAGGCAGAATCAGAAAGGGAAGACCTTATGTCCCAAAGGGTTACCAGCAATCGTTTCCCAAATAAACACAGATCTCAGTAAAAAATATATAATAATAATGATAATAATGCCTGTATTCTATGACTTAGTAGAGGTGATAGGTATTTGTAGAGGAATTTGTATTAGCAGAAGCAGCTAGCCTAAAATAGCAAGCACCTAGGAAAAAGTCAAATTCTGCTAATTGTGGATGTAGGTTGTTGAGATCAGACAGTGAATTTATGAAATCCTGTTTTGGACACACAGAAGAGGAGATTTAGGCAAAAACCCAGTAACCCAAAAGCGAGCATTGGTCTGCAGGCTTCCAGACATGCATATGATTTAACTTCATGTTCTCCTCCATTATTAAAAAAGGTTATTTTTACAATTTTACTTTGCTCCTTTGCAGATTGGCTTAAGAATGTAGAAAGAAAGAAGAAAGAAAGAAAGAAAGAAGAAAGAAAGAAAGAAAGAAAGAAAGAAAGAAAGAAAGAAAGAAAGAAAGAAAGAAAGAGAAAGATCCAAATCTAAGTTGAATACAGGATTCAAGAGAAGCCAAGAAAAGACAGAACCCAAGAAAATGACACAAGGGCCGACTATATATTTTAAAAGACATTTAACTCTAAGAAGGGTTCTGACATCTGATGCAGATGTAGTTTGCCTTTTAATATGTTACCATTTTCATCAAGACTTCTGAAAAGATTCGATTCTTCTTGACTTTTTTCAATATTTCCGTGCTTATCGGAAGGGTAAGTAGAATGCAACTCTGTGACAGGACTGTCACTTTAGACTTTACAAAGAATCACCACATAATGTTTTACAACATCCTCCTAGTAATGGGTGAGGATAATTGGATACTACCCTCCCAGCAATGAGAGCACCCTGACATCTGATTTTACATTTTGTGCCCTTTTAATAACAAAGGAGACCATTACAAAGTCCCTTGTGCTGCCCTGAGCATGATTTAAATCTCCTGAAAAACTTAATTACAGCTTTTTACACTGATTTTGTCTTACAAAATCCAAATCAATTCACGTTTCAGTTTTAAGATTAACACTTAGCTCTGATCTTGAGTATCATTTTATCCCCTTCTCTCTAAGCATTCCTTCTCAAATACAGAAAAGTGATGATAGTTTCCAAATGTTATCTTGTATCAATGAGTACATAGAAAAATAATAATACATATATATATTTATATGCACACACATATACACATACATATACAGATTTACACATAGATATAGACATACATACATATATGCATATATATCATATGTTATTCGAGTAGCATACGGTGCTTTTCTGGAGGCCAGCATCTTTCTAGTCTTCATACTACATTTTATGAAGCAGAGATATCTGTGAAATGATGATGACAAGACACATCTGTGGAGGACTTACACACTGGGCACTGTGTAAGATTTTTAATATATAATACATCGACATATTTCATTTGTATGCATAAGATTTCATCATCCCACCTGCCCTTGCTACAGGGCTGCGGCTTTGCCCCTTTTGCTCCCCTCCCCCCTCCTTCTGAAAGGTAGCATTGACTGTGCTTATCTTACCCTCTCTACAAATAAGACATCAAATTGTAGGTTGGGAGATTGAGAGACAGATCATTTTCCATTGATTCTCTTGTCATCAAATCCAGAAGACCTGAGCTTGGGGAGCTGAGAACTGACAGACATATTTCACGAGTCTCTTACATGCTACCACTCGGCTTAAAGACCCAAGTCTAGGACGTGAGCCTGGAGCAGATGCCCTGACAGGCTGAGACCCGTGGGCGGTCTGCAGAAAGACTGAGTGCATCTTGAAAGAAATAGCTTGTGTTGGTCTAGTGTGTTAGTGGCTCCAATATTCATGCTTTTTTCTTCCTTCTCTCTGAATCCTGGCAGGCCCTCATTCACATATGTTGGAAGTGACACGATGCTAGTTTCATCCCTTGGTTTTAAGGTTTGGCAGATTCAGTTCTGTACCCTGTAGGATCCCTGAGTTATAATGTAGGAAGTCCAACTGCCTTAAAAGAAAGATAAGTGGAGAGGTGAGAGGAAGAGACCTTGAGATTATTGGGGGGAGGGTAGCGTCCAGTCCACTCAGCACTTCATCTGGGGCCCCAGTCTTCAACTGACCCCGACCAAATTCAACGCAAGCAAGAGGAACAGCCACCCCCAGCCCAGGTTACAGACTACTAATCAGATGGAATGATTATTGTTTCAAACCAGTATCTTTTGGGTAGTTTTTACAAAGCAAACAGATAACCCAGATACCTAGTAAATGGAGAGTGTTTAGTAAATGTTTGTGGGGACAACTGACAGTGCCAGGATACTGATCCTCAGTGCACTTAAGTTCCGGGTTAAGAGAAAGACTGATGAAGTGACAATTAAACTGCAGTAAGAAAAGTACCATGATAGAGTTGTTAGCATGGCACAAATGAAGTAGTAGTGGACATCCTCGCCCAGATAAGCAGGATCCGGAAGACTTCCAAAAGAAATAATAACTGGGGGTGCCTGGGTGGCTCAGTCAGTAAAGCCCCTGCCTTCAACTCAGGTCATGATCCCAGGACCCTGGGATCCAGCCCCATATTGAGCTCCCTTCTCAACAGGGAGCATACTTTTCCCTCTCCCTCTGCCTCTCTCTCTCTCTCTTTCAAATAAATAAATAAATAAATAAATAAATAAATAAGATCTTTGAAAAAATAATAACAACAAAATTCTAAGAAGAAAATAGGAGTTCACTGGTCAAAAAAAATTAAGAACATTCCTCTACATCTTCAGCCCATTTAGGTCAGTCCCTTGTTTATAAATTAAGAATGAATGAATGAATGAATGAATGAATTTCAAAGTCTTCATCATAAAGATAAAATTTAAAGTAACTAAGACCATGAACAAGAAATAAGCTAAAAATGCCTCCTCTGGAACCTGTGAAGCTCAAGCACTGAGCTGTGTTATCTCTTTTACCAAATCAGTGTTGTCTTTTCCCTAAGCAGAGAAGAATTCCCTCCATTAAAAGAAGTATATGCTAACAGAATGTATATTATAGTAATTCTCTACACGCTACACTACTGAATTAGATTATCTCTAGAAGAACTTGTGGAGATATCACAGTTGACCTTCAAGAGCTTATTATCCAAAAAGATGTTAAAATCGGAATCAAAGTCATGAGTCACAGTTACAACATAGACCTTTGTATTTCATGTTATTACTAGATCATTAGATAACATGGTACCCCTATAAGAGCAGCATCTGTTCTCATATGGTATGGCTATATTTTTACTTTTTTTATTTTCCCCTAATCTCTGTTAATATAAATGTACAAACATACTTACTTACAAAGTGAAAGGAAAAGAGTTAATTGATTTCACAAACTACTAGAAAAAAAAGCATATGTTGCTGGGACTATGGAAATTTTAATTTTATCTGCTATTTTTTAGTTTTATCATTTGTTCAATAGCTACAAGTTTGGGACTTTTAAAAATGGATCTAATCAAGGATGAGATAAAATAAAAAAAATAAGTTATTCTCTAATAATCATTCTATCCCTTGCTAAAGTTATGGGACAGAATACATAGCTTCTGTGACATACTGACTATTAGAAGAGGGCCCATTGAGACCATACTCAATGGTTGTTGAGTGAATAAATAAAAAAACAAGAACAGTTATTGCACTGGAAGCCTAGGACAGAGAAGGCATCCATTCACATGGGAGGATAGAATGGGAATTAGAGAAGATGAGAGTGATGTGTTAGTGATACTGAGGTCAGACAAAGCAGATGGGGAGATGCTTAAAAGAAGGAAGATCAATACTATCTTTGAAATGAACAGCTGAGTGACTTTGGTCTTAACAGCAGTGAACCAAAAAGAAAATGAGAGCTTAAGAAGAAGGTGACTGCAGTTTTTGCAAGAACCCCTTTAAAATTTATTGATGAGAGGTTCACAGAAGAATTCATGTGCTCTGCAGATAGCTCATTCCCAAGAATGAAAGAGGAAGGTATCCCTAATATTTCCTTCAAAAACTCACTATTGGTGTTAAGAGTTTCCTTCTCTCCTAGGAAGATTGAATGAATGATGGTTTCCACATAACCCAAAGTGATCCTAATGGAGACCTTTCCCACATGGAAGGAAACACTAGGTGTGGGAGTAACTGCTTTCCCACTAGCATTCCCTAGTTTTTTTGTTTGTTTTTTCCTGTAATGCCATTGGGTCTTCCATCTAACAGCAAGAAAGGAAAAAAAATTGTTGTCTATCTAAACAGTCGTCCTCTCTCTAACTTTATAAGGCAGCTCCCCCAGTACCAACTTCTGGTCCTTAGAGTAGTCTTGAAAAACAAAAGGAGAAAGCCTCAAAGGCTCAAAACTGAGAACAATGACAATTCAATCCCAAGGCCCTACTGTACTCAAGGTCTAAGTTCACTTCCAGATCAAGTTACCTTCTTCTATCTTAGGCTCTCTTCTCCCAGAGTCATATTTGTGCTCAGATTTTGATGGAAATGCTTTATCAGAAAGTTCACTTCAAAATAAAATTAAAAAATAAACAGTCATGGAATAGGGGAGGCAGGAAAGACAAGGGGAAAAAATTAAAGAATGGTACAATTTCAGATGGAGTCCAAGACAGCCTGATACCAGAAGTTCATCTAGGGACTTAAGGCCTATATATATTTAAAAATATATGTAAATTTCAATATTCCTAGGTAAATTTTAATTGATCAAACATCACAGCCTTTTTAAAAAAACATACCTGTGAACCAATGACTTGTTTTTACAGCTCTCTTATCAGAATACTGCAGAAGTTTCTAACTGATTTCTCTAATCTTATCTCACTTTGCCAATCCTCCTGACCACTGTCTGAGTGAATGTTCTGAAAATTTAAGTCTGTCATATCCCGGATTACCAGTTTTTAAAACTTCACCTTCCTCCTAAACATTCAAGATCAAATTAGGCAATCAAAGTTGGAGTTTTACCAAGTAATCCAATCTTGCAAAAGAGGTATGTGGTTAGAAGTAGTAGACATCTTAATACAAGAATGTTTAAGGGGCACCTGTGTGGCTCAGTGGGTGAAAGCCTCTGCTTTCGGCTCAGGTCATGATCCCAGAGTCTTGGGATTGAGCCCCACATTGAGCTCTCTGCTCAGCGGGGAACCTGCTTCCCCCTCTCTCTCTGCCTGCCTCTCTGCTTACTTGTGATCTCTCTCTGTCAAATAAATGAATGAAATCTTTAAAAAAAAAAAAAAAAAAGAATGTTTAAATATTTTAAATGAATATCTCCTTAACAACTATTACCAGTTCCTTACATTTTCCTAGACTATCCCATTCTTGAGGAACAGTATCTTATAAATATAGATAGATAGATAGATAGATAGATATAATATGCAGTTATAGTGTACTGTTAATCTTGTCTATTCTTTGATTTTGGTTTCAAAGCCTAGAACTCCATCATAAAACAACAAATAGATCCTAATGTCAGCAATTTTCAACAACCTTCCATTACACAATGTGCACTTTGTCATCTAGAAAGAGAGGAATCAATTCTGCCCCAGCCATGGAAGTTGAATCAGCAAAGTCATCCAAGAGGAATGGCATTATTGACATAAGGTTTTCTTTTGTTGTTTGGAATATACTTTGTGAATATTTCATCCTGAAATACCTTTTAGGTGTAGTCAGCTCTTCTACTATAGTGACCCTTTGTAGTTAGTGTTTGTTTTTGTTTTTCCACTTGTTTGACTAAAAGTCCAAAAAGTATCCTAAAAACCATCCTACCGCTGATTGTTATTTAGCAATATTAATACTGCAATACTACTGTGCTCTGAGATAAGGTAGACCTAACTCCATCTTATTTAGATAAAATTAAAAGTGTAAGTATTTATGATGAATTTTAGGAGACTGGCAGACCCTAATCTATAACTTTGTAATATTTTGAAAGATACTTCAATTTTCAGTCTTGATTTTATAAATGATAAAATGGGAGTGACTTGAATCATAATAGCTTATAAATTTACTCTAAACTTCTTTTTACAAAGTTGTCAAATATTTAATAGGTCATATCTTTTTGCATACTAGAATTTATCATATAAAGTTACCATACAAAATGGCAGCAAATCAAAAATAATTGATTAAATCTAAACTCAGTTTCTATTATATTTGGCATCAAAGAGCTACTGAGTAGAGAGTTTATTATCATGGCATTCTCATAGACTTTTAATGATCTATTGATATTTTCTCTTCTTTATAGAATGATCTTATCTGTCTCCTTGATTTACTTCATCAAGTCATTCTAAAAATGGTCATTAACCAATAAACCAAGTAGACATATAGATTTATATTCCAAATATGTTTTTTTAAAGTTTGTATACTAATTAACTTAAAGAGAAGAAAAAATTACTTGCAATAGTTCATTTCCAATGCAGTGTTTGCAGCGTTTGAAGACATACACTTTCTGACAAAATAACTCCATTTTTTCAAAGCTAACCACAAGATAATTCCTCAAAAATCCTAACAAATACAGTGATCCCTACATCACTTTGCAATTCACTTAAGTTTGCAACCACACTCCATCTTTCGGTTTCTATATAAAGAAATATGCATGCAGCAAATCTTTCATTAATTTACTCATTTATGTCTTTATTGATGAATTTCTATATGTTCAATTAATTATCAGATTTATATGTGTCATTTATGTCTGTGTCTCTAAAGGTAAAAAATGGAATTGAAATCATTATCTAGAAATTTTTAAAAGGAGGTGAAACATTTTTTTTTAAAGATTTTATTTATTCATTTAACAGAGAGAGAAATCACAAGTAGGCAGAGAGGCAGAGAGAGAGAAGGGGGGAAACAGGCTCCCTGCTGAGCAGAGAGCCCGATATGGGACTCGATCCCAGGACCCTGAGATCATGACCCAAGCCAAAGGCAGAGGCTTAACCCACTGAGCCACCCAGGTGCCCCGAAACAATTATAAAATAAAAAATCTTGGAGTGAAAAATTAAACATGAATTTCATAAGTAAGCTAGAAACATTGATTATAAAAATCTGATCTAATCTAATTATTTTTATTCCAACCATTTAAATACTGATCACAAGCCACCTGTGGTAGACACAGAGAAACTCTGCCCAGATTCCTCTTCAATGAAGGACTCGGTTTCCAGCTTTGGGGGACGTGGTCAGCTGAGACCCTCTAGCTCTTTCTTTGTACAGGGTCTACCGCAGCTGCAGAGACCCACCTGGCTCCAAATCATGTCCTCCTGGGGTTGCCCACATCCAGTAACTTCACAAAAAAGGGTTCAAAGTTTGAACCATCTGGTAAGAGTAAAGGGCAACTCCAATGGATAATGTATGCTCCAGGTATCTCCAATGAATTAGCAAAGGCTTCAGACCTGTGTCATGGCTCAACTTCTTCCTTTGTCAATCCTGCTTCTTGCCCTGTTTTCACAGGCACTGATCCCAACAAAATCTCTCATATCCCAAACACTATCTCAGCATCAGCTTCCAGAAAATCCAAGTTGCGACACCTCCTTTAATGAATAAGAGAAAAAGCAAGAGTTAATCAAATCGAGTATATCAGAGATGATACTGTAAAAATGTGGCAATGGTGCACTGGATTAGAAATGGAAATTAAGATGGGTTTTTATTGCTACCTTAGTTTGTGGTGTCTCACAAATCACTGAGTATCTGGAGGACTGGCTCCATCAATTGTCAAGTCAAGAGACTGGCTGCTGATCTCACTGTACTTTCCAGATCCATCACACTGCAAGCTGAACCAGCGGTTCCCAATGCCTTCTAGGGGCCCAGGCCAGTCTAGTATAAACATTTTCACCAAACTGTGGAAAAACGAGAAACAGAGAAAGTAGCAAGTTTTTCAGAGTTAATTTGTCTTCTTTGTTTGTTTTTGAAGAGAATTCCTTTCTCTTTTTAAAAGATTTTTGGTAAAATATCCTTTCTTTCAGAAATGGTGTGGCCAATAGGTCATCTATTCTTTTTTCATTTTGTGGTGTTTATTTTTTTAATGTTTTACAGGCAATATCAAACTTCATATCAGTCACCCAGTCTACTCCTGCACTGTTATTTCAAAATTCTACTGAACAGCAAAACTTACTGTGAACTATAAATCTCAAACTTTCACAGTAATAATATGCATTTAACTGATGCTGGTACTGATTGTCACTGATTGATCAGTTCTGGTAGGTTTTTGAATTTTAGAGAAGGTAGGACTTCGACATATATTCTCATTACTGAACCTCTCCTTTCCAACATTCTCAACTTTCTCCCCCAAAGTCTAGGATTATCCACTTTAAGAAAAAAGAGGAAAAAATCTTAAGATGAGTGGTCTCAAAGATTTCCATTTCTCAACTCTTTGAGTTGACCTCTCCAAAATTACTGAGAGCTTAGAGAAAGGATGCTTTTCCCAGTCTTCCTTCATTTATCTCAAAAAATGCCTGGTTAGCAGCAACAAATCGTCTATTCACATCTACCCTCTTCCTCCTTAATAAGCAGTTTAATATAGTATAACGAAAAGATCAGCGGACTGGGAGTCAAGATTTATGAATGTGTCAAATGATATTGTGAATAATATTGAGATAAGTTTTTTAATAAGGAAGCACATTTTATAGTGTAAATCACTCCTCAGGTGAGAGGTATTCTGCCTCCGTGACCTCACTTATTTTCTTTCTCTGCCACCTGATGACCTCCTTTTGCTCTCTTTCTTATCCTTTACAGCACATCTTTCTTTTCTACCCTTCTCTTCACTTTCTGCAGTTTCCCCAAGTGCACCTCCTCTGTCTCCATTTCATGGCTCTCTTCTTTCCTGGATTCAGTTGCTAGCATTTGGCTCTTCCTCGGGAATAGCATTCCTGAGCAATGTGCTACGCTGCTGTTCTCCACCATCCCCCTGCCTTTCCACTTCATGTCCCCAGCTGCCATTTTCCCTTGCATTCACATCCCACAATCCTTTTTGGTTTTTATTGACAAGTCTAATTGACATACAATACCCTATTAGTTTCAGGTGTAGATCACAGTGATTTGGTATTTTTATACATTATGAAATTACTCCCATGAAGCCTAGTTACCATCTGTCACCAGACAGTTATTACAATATTATTGACTATATCCCCTATGCTGTATGTTACATCCCCGTGACTTGTTTATTTTATAACTGGAAATTTGTACCTCTTAATCCCCTTTACCCATTTCATTCATCCCCCATCTTCCTCCCTCTGGTAACCAACAGTTTGTTTCCCTGTATCTATGAGCTTGTTCAGTGTGTTACTAAATGTACCTTTACTCTCCTTTTCCTGCTGTGTCTTCACTCTTTGAAAAAGCTTAGCTCGAGGCTTTCACTAATAGGCCACTGAGGATTGAATTTACTGTTTCAGGTGCTACATTCCAACTGCTACAGATACTAAGAAGATAGTTGGCACCACACTTCCACTAGATTTCACTGAAATGATGGTAGCTTGCCTTGTTGCTGTTGGAGGGGGGTGTGGTTAAGGTGCATTGGCTGTGTGTTTCATTGAAAACAAAAAGATGTGGAGCTTCAGCCTGCTGAATGCTCATGGAGGTTTCTCCTTTCTCCATAAAGACTCTCTCTGGCAAATTTCTTCATCTAAAGCAGATACCAAGCAAAACAAAATTTTGCATTTATTTAAACAGGATTCCTAAGTAATTGTGGTAGTCCATTTACCTCTGATCTAATTAATTACTATATTTTCTCTTTATTGGGACAATCTCAAAAAAGACCAATGATCTTGCTTCTCACCCAACCCCACCTATGTCAGGAAACTTTACTCTTTTCAGAGCTTTCAGCCACCAGATGCTTGGGCACCAGAGCCTATCTACAAGTTTTGGAGGTTTTGAAAAAGTAATTCCAAAGAATGCTCTGACCCTGTCATTGGTGCAGATTTCTTTCCCAACTATAATTTTATAAGTGAAATCATTATATATCAATTATAGCTACAAATCTTTGTGTGGTGGTATTTGTATTGCAGGACATGGGGAGAAAGTGGGATATGATATGGGCTTCTTGACATTTTAGAAGATTCATTTTTCAGTTTCTTAAGAATTATCCAGGATAATACAGTAAAAGTGATTTTTTTTTTTTTTTAAAGTAGCATGTCTGAAGCCATGAAGGCAACACAATTGTGGTAAGGACCAAGTATGATGTAAATAAGCATATTTTGTAAATTTTAAACATTGAAGATAATAAAAGGTAATAAGAAGGGAAAGTAGAATTGAATTTGCATCTAAACTTCAGTCTAATAAAAATGTACCGTGCTTAAACAGTAGCAATGAGTCTATAGATAGATTTTTACTTCACAAAATGTAAACCAATAAGATTTTCAATGTCTTCAGTATTTATTAATCACTCATTTTATTAATTTTTATATCAAACCTACATCCAAAGAGATTCAAAGAACTATTCAACAAAATTTTAAAGCCATTATGAAACCAAAAAGATTTAGGAGAGATGTGCGAGAATCCTCTGAGACCATCATTGCTGTGCATCATATTTGACTCTATCTTGTGAGATAAAGAGACAGATACTGAGGAAATACACACATAAGAAAAACACTGTTCTGGTCTTCCAAGAGCTTAAACCAATAAGGGAAAAAACATGTAAAGAAACAGCAAAACTACACCAAAAGATTGAGGGCAGAGGTAAGGGCTTGTTTCTGGGAAGGGGCAAAGATACATCTTCAGGTAAACTCGAGGGAAAATTATTGGTAAAGCTACAGACAGATTTTAAGGGTGAGAGAAGAGACTGAAGATAATGCTTTTCAGAAGACTTTTATCTTCTGGCTAACATAGTAAATGATTTTATCTGCTGCTTTGGAAGTGGGTTTATTGTTTCAGGGTCAGTAGAAAAAGTTTTCAATACCCACTGGGGAAAGCACAATAAAAAAAATAGATTTTTTATTATCCCTATCATCAGCAGTAGTCTATCAATAAATAAAAAATAAAGACACCTGACTTTTCTTTCAGAATATTGCAAGAACATTCTCTAATGATCTTCTTTTAGGTCAGAGAATATTTGGTAGGCCAAGCAATTTCTATTACTAATTCTGTGTAGACAGTTTTGTTTATTAAATATACATTAGAGGAAATGATTTTTCTCCCTTAGAGTCTAGACTTAAGGCACTGTAGACTGATTCCTTTAAATATATGGAAACTAGCTATGTTTATTTTATGAGTTAGAAAGTCTCATAACTCTCAAGGCCCACATCCAATTTGTATCTCTAAAATGTTTTTTTACAAGCCAGAATAAACATATAATCTCTTTCCTACAAACCATAGGCTATTTATCCAAACCAAACAAAGATACTTGAACACGTTAATTTGAGTGTGGTTTAAAAATTCGTGGTGGGGCTGTGCTCATGGGGCATGCTTTTGCTATCATAGTCCATTTTAACCCTTCTAGTTCACTTGATTTTTTTCATACCTGCTTTTGAGAAGTATTCTTATCAGCAATCAGATTCAAAATCTATAGAAATACCATTTCCTACTACAGAATAAAAGTGGAGAATCTGGTGGTTATCTGTGACCTGAAAGAAAGTGTGGCTATTGGTGAGAGACCAGCACTCAGATTGATCTTGGATCTTATCTAAGATTTGATCCATTGAGCACAAAGTGAAGCTGTGACGAATGGGAGATGCCTGTGTGTTCTAGGCAGACCACTTTAATTGCTTTAATATTGCTTGAATAGATTTTTTTTTAAGTTTATAGAATATTCAATTAAGGGCAAAAATTAGAATTAACCTAAATGTCAGTCAATTTTTAAAAAATGGTTAATTGGTATACCTGGGTGGCTCAGTCTGTTAAGGCTCAGACTCTTGATTTTGGCTCAGGTCATGACCTCAGGGTCATGGAATCAAGCCCCACTTCAGGTTCTGAGTTCAAAGCAGTCTACTTCTCTCTCTCTCTCTCTCTCTCTTTCTTTCTCTCTCTCTCTCTCTTGCTCTCACTCTCACAAACTCTGCCCCTCTCCCACTCATTCGTTCTCTCTCTCAAATAAATAAATCTTTAAAAATTATATTAAATTTAATTTAATTTAAAAATGGTTAAATGGGGACGCCTGGGTGGCTCAGTTGGTTAAGCAGCTGCCTTCGGCTCAGGTCATGATCCCAGCGTCCTGGGATCTAGTCCCACATCGGGCTCCTTGCTCAGCAGGGAGCCTGCTTCTCCCTCTGCCTCTGCCTGCCATTCTGTCTGCCTGTGCTTGCTCTCTCCCCCTCTCTCTCTCTGATAAATAAATAAAATTTTTTTAAAAAAATGTAAAAACATCAATAACGTATTAAAAAAAAATGGTTAAATGTTGGGGCATCTGGGTGGCTCAGTGGGTTAAAACCTCTGCCTTCGGCTCGGGTCATGATCCCAGGGTCCTGAGATGGAGCCCCACATTGGGCTCTCTGCTCCGCGAGGAGCCTGCTTCCCCCCACCTCTCTCTGCCTGCCTCTCTGCCTACTTGTGATCGCTGTCTGTCAAATAAATAAGTAAAATCTTTTTTTAAAAAATGGTTAAATGTTATAAAACAGCATATCCTTGCAACCACTGAAAGTGTGGAAAATTTATATGTGCTTCAATGGAAATGATTACAAAGTATTAAGTAAAAACAAACAAACAAACAAACAACAACAACAACAAAATTGCAGAGCAGGACACAGAGTAAAATCTTATTTTTTAAACCAACAGAAGTTAAGCATATGTGTATGTGCTTCAACAAGGAACAAAATGCAAAAATATTTTGAAAAGTACATAACAAACAAACTTAACATTAGTTACTTTGGGGAATATAATTAAAGGGAGTCAAAAACTCACTTATCATATAGACATATTTATTATGTAGATTTATGTATTTATTATGTAGGTATCTACATCGTTTGAATGTTTGCCTAGGTAATTCATTAGATTTGTAATTAGAGTTATTAGATTTGTAATAGGGAATTTATGAAAGACAAGAAAAATCTTCCATTTGTATTCATTGGTGATTTTCATCTAAAAATAGTAAATATTTATTGTTATAATTACCAACTAAAGTGTGATTCTCTTCTCTGTTATTGTCATTTAGAAGCGATCAGATATACAATGTGTAATTCCTTCCACTTTTGCTTTTGTTTTTGTCACAACATCAAACTTGCCACTTAGAAGGACTTAATAGTAAATAATCTCATTGAAAATACCTAGGTCGTCTAACACAAAAGTCTTGCTGAGGAGAAGCAAAGGCAACATATGATAGTTTCTTAGAAATTCAAAACATGCTTCACTTCAGATCTGTGGAATCAGAACCTTCACTTTAACACGATTTCCATTCGCATACTTTCTCATTAAAGATTAAGAAGCAATGCTCCAGAGGACTAATCTTAAGTCTATAATTTTATAACACGTACCTTATTTTTATTCAAATTGTATGTTTATGGGAAGCCTGAAATTGTGAGAGCAGAGAAGATTGATAGAGCAAAGGGCTAAAGCCTTTGATCTGTCTCCACATTGCCTTTCTAGGGTTCATGGCTCCAGTATTTTCCTTTATTTGAAATCACTTCAAAACAGATAAGAACACAGAAGATCACAAATCTGAGTATATAATTCAATCGCTAGTCTGATAGAAAATGGCAATGATTGGGGCCCCTCAATCATTAAGCCTCCAGCTCACTCATGATCTCAGGTTCCTGGGATCAGCCCCACATCAGGCTCCTTGCTGGAAGGAAAGCCTACTTTCCCTCTCTCAGTCCCTCTGTTTGTGTTCCTGCTCTCGCTATCTCTCTGTCAAATAAATAAATAGTCTTTAAAAAAAAAAAAAAAAAGGTAAAAGAAAAAAAAAAAGAAATGGCATGATCATCAATGGTTTTTGATTTTTGAATTGAAACTGGCTACAAAACACATGCCACACACAAAAAAATATGTGGTTTGTACAGACATTTATTTGTTCCTATTTAAATGAAAGGTCAGAAAGTAAAAGTCAAGATGAAATGAAATGTGTGGTCAAAGTGAAAGAAGTAATATGGGGGCTATGGAATGGGAAAAAATGCACCTACCAGAATGGCTGTCTTTTGACTGTATGAAATATTTGGAAGAAAATAAAGAAAAACAAGGACTTCTAGCAATAGGGATTGGCACTGTCACCTCATTCACCTTATTCTTTTTCTATTAATATGTCTCACTATAGTTAAAAAATGTACAATAACATTGTCTGTCAAACTGTAGCCAGTAAAAGCTTTTGGAATAAGTGAATGAATAAATGCAAGCTTCTTTTGAGTACGGAAACTTCCACTTCCTGTAATACTGCAAATTAGATAACCTCAAAACCCTTCTCCACAAAGCCAAGAGAAATGTTGGGCAAACTGTAATGTATGTACTTTTAAATTTCAAGCTGTACTAGCAAAATATCAGTGAAATCCCCAGGTTGCTAAGACACAGAGGTCATTAAAAATCAGAGCGGTCAGCACAAGAATGGACACCAAGTAGCCTTGGGGAAATTATTGCTATTAATCACTTAAAGTCATGTGGGGTTTGATATTCAGGGGAGAAGTGGCAATCTGTGCAAAGCGAATGGCTGGAACAGATATCTCACACAAAGTCAGGACGTTCTAAAGATGACATCCTCAGTGAAAGGATCAACTTAAAAATTGGCACACACCAGAATAAGGAGGAAGTTACGAAGTTCACCTGGGCAATGTGTGGGAAAATTAGTCTCCCCTAAGAATTTATAATCATGGGCCCAGAGTCACCTGTTATTGGAGTTTAATTTCAAACACCTATGTTTTCTGAGAGACTAGAAATTAGAATAAAGAGTTTAGGGGCTAATGATACCCCTAAAGTTTGTGGCCAGAGCAAATTGAAATCCTCTGCTCATAAATTATTTCTCAATACAGACTACACAAGAGTCCCATGAATAAAGCCCTCAGATGACACATAAGAGTCAAGCAAAGAAGCAGAAGCATCAGATATACCATCATTATATATAGATAAAATAAACATGTTTAAAATTATGAGAGACATGAATTTTAAAAAACAAGGAAAACAATTATAATGGAAAAAAGTAAGAAAAAGAATATCTAGAAATGAAAAATGTAATTATTGAAATATAAAAATTTCACTGGATGAATTTAATAATAGATTAGTCACAGACAAGGAGAGAATTAGTGGCCTATAAGAGATTATTCAGAATGTAGACCCAAAAAATAAAGTAAGAGAAAGTATGAAAGAGGGGTTAGAAGTCACAAATCTAGTAAGTATTACAGAGGATGAGACTAGAGAGAGTGGGTCAAAGAAAATATTCTTAGAAATAATGTCTGAGAAATTTCTAGAATTGTTGAAAGACATATTTTCCTTACTCTAGATTCTCAAAGAGGATGTGAATAAAAATAAAACACACTCAGTGTGCCTGGGTGGCTCAGCGGTTTAAGCCTCTGCCTTCAGCTCAGGTCATGATCTCAGGGTCCTGGGATCGAGCCCCACATCGGGCTCTCTGCTCAGCGGGGAGCCTGCTTCCCCCTCTCTCTGCCTGACTCTCTGTCTACTTGTGATCTCTCTCTCTCTTTCAAATAAATAAATAAAAATCTTTTAAAAAATAAATAAATAAATAAAATAAAAATAAAGCACACTCACCCATACCGTAGAGTAACCATAGGATTTAAAATTACAGAACAGATTTTAAAAAGTAGAAATCTTATTATTAAAAAAAAAAAAAACCCTCACACTTAGTTTTTTTCCAGTGGAACAGTATCTGTAGAGAGTTAATAGAATCGCAGCCTATTCTATACTCAACTAAAATATTGTTCAGGACTGAGAACAAAATAAATTCAGATAATCAAACTCTGGAGTTCCCACTAGCAGTTTCCCATTTTACTTCCTGTTCACAAAGTAATAAAGGTATAAATTTTTGCAAGCATAGTAAAGAAGACAATATGTATTAATAATGATTATATAAAATAATAATAATGTTTAATTAAGGGACAGTCGATACCAGATTTAACCAAATTACTGAACAGCTATAGCACAGAGAATGGAAGATCATGACAAGCACTAAGGATTCTAAGGTGTCTGTATTATTCTACAGAAAAGTAAAGATACTGATCTTCAAACTGCTTAAACTTTGAACTGTTTCAAGTATGTCCTATTAAAATCTTAAGGTAAGGGGGAGGAGTCAAGATGGCGGAGAAGTAGCAAGCTGAGACTGCTTCAGCTAGCCGGAGATCAGCTAGATAGCTTATCTAAAGATTGCAAACACCTGAAAATCCATCGGCAGATCGAAGAGAAGAAGAACAGCAATTCTGGAAACAGAAAAACAACCACTTTCTGAAAGGTAGGACCGGCGGAGAAGTGAATCCAAAGCGACGGGAAGATAGACCCCGGGGGGAGGGGCCGGCTCCCGGCAAGCGGCGGAGCAACCGCGCACAAAATCAGGACTTTTAAAAGTCTGCTCCGCGGAGGGACATCGCTCCAGAGGCTAAACCGGGGCGAAGCCCACGCGGGGTCAGCGTGGCCTCAGGTCCCGCAGGGTCACAGAAGGATCGGGGGTGTCTGAGTGTCGCAGAGCTTGCGGGTATTGGAACGGGAAAGCCGGCTACAGAGACAGAGCCGACAGTAAGCTCGCAGCTCCGTGTTACCTTGAACCGGTCGCAGGCTCGGTGAGCTCGGAGCGCGGCCGGAGGTCAGGCAGACGGGAGTAACTGGGCGCTGTTCTCTGAGGGCGCACTGAGGAGTGGGGCCCTGGGCTCTCGGCTCCTCCGGGCCGGAGACCAGGAGGCCGCCATTTGTATTCCCGTCCTCTGGAACTCTACGGAAAGCGCTCAGGGAACAAAAGCTCCTGAAAGCAAACCCGAGCGGATTACTCACCCCGGCCCCGGGTAAGGGCGGTGTAATTCCGCCTGGGGCAAAGACACTTGAAAATCACTACAACAGGCCCCTCCCCCAGAAGATCAACAAGAAATCCAGCCGAGACCAAGCTCACCTACCAAGGAGTGCGGTTTCAATACCAAGGAGAGCAGCAGAATTCCAGAGGAGGAGAAAGCCAAGCACGGAACTCATGGCTTTTTTCCTGTGATTTTTTTTAGTCTTGCAGTTAATTTAATTTTTTCTTTTTCATTTTTTTTTTTTTTTTTCTCGCCTTCGGGTAAAATTTTTTTTTTTTTTAACTGTTACCTTTTTCTTTTTTAACGATTTTTTACTAGTTTATCTAATATATATATATATTTTTTTACATTTTTCTTAGGTGTTTTCTTTTTTAAAAAAAAAATTCTTTTCTTTTTTTTTTTTTTTTTTTTTTTTTTCCTTTTTTCTTTCTTCCTTTTTGAACCTCTTTTTATCCCCTTTCTCCCCACTCACGATTTTGGATCTCTTCTAATTTGGCTAAAGCATATTTTCCTGGGGTTGTTGCCACCCTTTTAGTATTTTACTTGCCCCTTCATTTACTCTTATCTGGACAAAATGACAAGACGGAAAAATTCAACACAAAAAAAAGAACAAGAGGCAGTACCGAAGGCTAGGGACCTAATCAATACAGACATCGGTAATATGTCAGATCTAGAGTTCAGAATGACAATTCTCAAGGTTCTAGCCGGGCTCGAAAAAGGCATGGAAGATATTAGAGAAACCCTCTCGAGAGATATAAAAGCCCTTTCTGGAGAAATAAAAGAACTAAAATCTAACCAAGTTGAAATCAAAAAAGCTATTAATGAGGTGCAATCAAAAATGGAGGCTCTCACTGCTAGGATAAATGAGGCAGAAGAAAGAATTAGTGATATAGAAGACCAAATGACAGAGAATAAAGAAGCTGATCAAAAGAGGGACAAACAGCTACTGGACCACGAGGGGAGAATTCGAGAAATAAGTGACACCATAAGACGAAACAACATTAGAATAATTGGGATTCCAGAAGAAGAAGAAAGTGAGAGGGGAGCAGAAGGTATACTGGAGAGAATTATTGGGGAGAATTTCCCCAATATGGCAAAGGGAACAAGCATCAAAATTCAGGAGGTTCAGAGAATGCCCCTCAAAATAAATAAGAATAGGCCCACACCCCGTCACATAATAGTAAAATTTACAAGTCTCAATGACAAAGAGAAAATCCTGAAAGCAGCCCGGGAAAAGAAGTCTGTAACATACAATGGTAAAAATATTAGATTGGCAGCTGACTTATCCACAGAGACCTGGCAGGCCAGAAAGAGCTGGCATGATATTTTCAGAACACTAAACGAGAAAAACATGCAGCCAAGAATACTATATCCAGCTAGGCTATCATTGAAAATAGAAGGAGAGATTAAAAGCTTCCAGGACAAACAACAACTGAAAGAATTTGCAAATACCAAACCAGCTCTACAGGAAATATTGAAAGGGGTCCTCTAAGCAAAGAGAGAGCCTACAAGTGGTAGATCAGAAAGGAACAGAGACCATATACAGTAACAGTCACCTTACAGGCAATACAATGGCACTAAATTCATATCTCTCAATAGTTACCCTGAATGTGAATGGGCTAAATGCCCCTGTCAAAAGACACAGGGTATCAGAATGGATAAAAAAACAAAACCCATCTATATGTTGCCTCCAAGAAACACATTTTAAGCCCGAAGACACCTCCAGATTTAAAGTGAGGGGGTGGAAAAGAATTTACCATGCTAATGGACATCAGAAGAAAGCAGGAGTGGCAATCCTTATATCAGATCAATTAGATTTTAAGCCAAAGACTGTAATAAGAGATGAGGAAGGACACTATATCATACTCAAAGGGTCTGTCCAACAAGAAGATTTAACAATTTTAAATATCTATGCCCCCAACGTGGGAGCAGCCAACTATATAAACCAATTAATAACAAAATCAAAGAAACACATAAACAACAATACAATAATAGTAGGGGACTTTAATATTCCCCTCACTGAAATGGACAGGTCATCCAAGCAAAAGATCAGCAAGGAAATAAAGGCCTTAAATGACACACTGGACCAGATGGACATCACAGATATATTCAGAATATTTCATCCCAAAGCAACAGAATACACATTCTTCTCTAGTGCACATGGTACATTCTCCAGAATAGATCACATCCTCGGTCCTAAATCAGGACTCAACCGGTATCAAAAGATTGGGATCATTCCCTGCATATTTTCAGACCACAATGCTCTAAAGCTAGAACTCAACCACAAAAGGAAGTTTGGAAAGAACCCAAATACATGGAGACTAAACAGTATCCTTCTAAAGAATGAATGGGTCAACCGGGAAATTAAAGAAGAATTGAAAAAAATCATGGAAACAAATGATAATGAAAATACAACGGTTCAAAATCTGTGGGACACAACAAAGGCAGTCCTGAGAGGAAAATATATAGCGGTACAAGCCTTTCTCAAGAAACAAGAAAGGTCTCAGGTACACAACCTAACCCTACACCTAAAGGAGCTGGAGAAGGAACAAGAAAGAAACCCTAAGCCCAGCAGGAGAAGAGAAATCATAAAGATCAGAGCAGAAATCAATGAAATAGAAACCAAAAAAACAATAGAACAAATCAACGAAACTAGGAGCTGGTTCTTTGAAAGAATTAATAAAATTGATAAACCCCTGGCCCGACTTATCAAAAAGAAAAGAGAAAGGACCCAAATAAATAAAATAATGAATGAAAGAGGAGAGATCACAACTAACACCAAGGAAATACAAACTATTATAAGAACATACTATGAGCAACTCTATGGCAATAAATTTGACAATCTGGAAGAAATGGATGCATTCCTAGAAACATATAAACTACCACAACTGAACCATGAAGAAATAGAAAGCCTCAACAGACCCATAACCAGTAAGGAGATTGAAACAGTCATTAAAAATCTCCAAACAAACAAAAGCCCAGGGCCAGACGGCTTCCCGGGGGAATTCTACCAAACATTTAAAGAAGAACTAATTCCTATTCTCCTGAAACTGTTCCAAAAAATAGAAATGGAAGGAAAACTTCCAAACTCATTTTATGAGGCCAGCATCACCTTGATCCCAAAACCAGACAAGGATCCCACCAAAAAAGAGAGCTATAGACCGATATCCTTGATGAACACAGATGCGAAAATACTCAACAAAATACTAGCCAATCGGATTCAACAGTACATTAAAAAGATTATTCACCACGACCAAGTGGGATTTATTCCAGGGCTGCAAGGTTGGTTCAACATCCGCAAATCAGTCAATGTGATACAACACATCAATAAAAGTAAGAACAAGAACCATATGATACTCTCAATAGATGCTGAAAAAGCATTTGACAAAGTACAACATCCCTTCCTGATCAAAACTCTTCAAAGTGTAGGGATAGAGGGCACATACCTCAATATCATCAAAGCCATCTATGAAAAACCCACCGCAAATATCATTCTCAATGGAGAAAAACTGAAAGCTTTTCCGCTAAGGTCAGGAACACGGCAGGGATGTCCATTATCACCACTGCTATTCAACATCGTACTAGAGGTCCTAGCCTCAGCAATCAGACAACAAAAGGAAATTAAAGGCATCCAAATCGGCAAAGAAGAAGTCAAATTATCACTCTTCGCAGATGATATGATACTATATGTGGAAAACCCAAAAGACTCCACTCCAAAACTGCTAGAACTTATACAGGAATTCAGTAAAGTGTCAGGATATAAAATCAATGCACAGAAATCAGTTGCATTTCTCTACACCAACAGCAAGACAGAAGAAAGAGATATTAAGGAGTCAATCCCATTTACAATTGCATCCAAAACCATAAGATACCTAGGAATAAACCTAACCAAAGAGACACAGAATCTATACTCAGAAAACTATAAAGTACTCATGAAAGAAATTGAGGAAGACACAAAGAAATGGAAAAATGTTCCATGCTCCTGGATTGGAAGAATAAATATTGTGAAAATGTCTATGCTACCTAAAGCAATCTACACATTTAATGCAATTCCTATCAAAGTACCATCCATCTTTTTCAAAGAAATGGAACAAATAATTCTAAAATTTATATGGAACCAGAAAAGACCTCGAATAGCCAAAGGGATATTGAAAAAGAAAGCCAACGTTGGTGGCATCACAATTCCGGACTTCAAGCTCTATTACAAAGCTGTCATCATCAAGACAGCATGGTACTGGCACAAAAACAGACACATAGATCAATGGAACAGAATAGAGAGCCCAGAAATAGACCCTCAACTCTATGGTCAACTAATCTTCGACAAAGCAGGAAAGAATGTCCAATGGAAAAAAGACAGCCTTTTCAATAAATGGTGCTGGGAAAATTGGACAGCCACATGCAGAAAAATGAAATTGGACCATTTCCTTACACCACACACAAAAATAGACTCAAAATGGATGAAGGACCTCAATGTACGAAAGGAATCCATCAAAATCCTTGAGGAGAACACGGGAAGCAACCTCTTCGACCTCTGCCGCAGCAACATCTTCCTAGGAACAACGCAAAAGGCAAGGGAAGCAAGGGAAAAAATGAACTACTGGGATTTCATCAAGATCAAAAGCTTTTGCACAGCAAAGGAAACAGTTAACAAAATCAAAAGACAACTGACAGAATGGGAGAAGATATTTGCAAACGACATATCAGATAAAGGACTAGTGTCCAGAATCTATAAAGAACTTAGCAAACTCAACACCCAAAGAACAAATAATCCAATCAAGAAATGGGCAGAAGACATGAACAGACATTTATGCAAAGAAGACATCCAGATGGCCAACAGACACATGAAAAAGTGCTCCATATCACTTGGCATCAGGGAAATACAAATCAAAACCACAATGAGATATCACCTCACACCAGTCAGAATGGCTAAAATCAACAAGTCAGGAAATGACAGATGCTGGCGAGGATGCGGAGAAAGGGGAACCCTCCTACACTGTTGGTGGGAATGCAAGCTGGTGCAGCCACTCTGGAAAACAGCATGGAGGTTCCTCAAAATGTTGAAAATAGAACTGCCCTATGACCCAGCAATTGCACTATTGGGTATTTACCCTAAAGATACAAATGTAGTGATCCAAAGGGACACATGCACCCGAATGTTTATAGCAGCAATGTCCACAATAGCCAAACTATGGAAAGAACCTAGATGTCCATCAACAGATGAATGGATCAAGAAGATGTGGTATATATACACAATGGAATACTATGCAGCCATCAAAAGAAATGAAATCTTGCCATTTGCAACAACATGGATGGAACTAGAGCGTATCATGCTTAGCGAAATAAGTCAAGCAGAGAAAGACAACTATCATATGATCTCCCTGATATGAGGAAGTGGTGATGCAACATGGAGGCTTAAGTGGGTAGAAGAATAAATGAAACAAGATGGGATTGGGAGGGAGACAAACCATAAGTGACTCTTAATCTCACAAAACAAACTGAGGGTTGCCGGGGGGAGGGGGTTGGGGAGAAGGGGGTGGGATTATGGACATTGGGGAGGGTATGTGATTTGGTGAGTGCTGTGAAGTGTGTAAACCTGGTGATTCACAGACCTGGGGATAAAAATATATGTATATAAAAAATATATGTTTATAAAAAATAAAAAAAAAATAAAAATAAAAAATAAAAACATAACTGCTGAGTTCATCAAAAAAAAAAAAAAAAAAAATCTTAAGGTAAATCAGTTAAACAATAGAAGAGGAATGTATAATAGTCGAATTAGTAGATGGGGAAAATCAGAATAAAGAAAACTTGAAGCATCCAAAAAGCATAAGGAAAAAGAGGGGGGAAAAGATGCAAACAAAAAAAAAAAGAAAAATAGAAAATACTCAGTGTGATAGGAAAAATAATCCTTAATTCTGGAGACGGAAAGTATTCAGAGATATAAATTAAAACAGAGAACCATGCCCAATGACCCAGCCCTAACCCATACGCATTCCCCAGGCAAGAGTTTGGGGTATAAGGTGGATCTTCACCTAACATTTAACTGAGTCCTGCCTTAGAGCTGCTTGCTGGCAGCAATATTTGCTGACTCTCAATAATTTTTAAAAAGTCACATTTTATTAGAATAACAAGGGATGGCTTACAGATAAAAATGTGAGAGTTAAAATCTCTGCTATCAGGAAAAACGGAAACCAGGGCGAGAACAAATGGCCATTTCCTTTAGAGCCAAAGAGCCAGAAGGAAGATTCTCCATCCTTGTTCTCGCAGGCTTCAAATTACTAGCCTGATTGGCCCAGGGGGTGGATAATTTGATGAATGGGTGCACTAAGAAAGCAATGAGGTAAATCAGGAGGAATGGGCAAGGCTTCCCAAAGGAAAATCATGGTGCCATGATAAAGGAAGAACAAAGAAATTTAAACTGGAAAAAACAAAAACAAACAAACAAAATACCAAAGGTAATTTGACTCTTCCTGCTGGATCTTTGTCCAGCTATAGCAGCAATTTTTATAGATATTTGACTCAAGAATATGCATTTCTAGAATGGTTATTAAATTTTTTCTCCTTCTCCTTAAGCATTTAGACCAGTGATAACAAATCAAATGCCTGCTAGCATCACACAAGTCAAGGAAACAAGTAAAGGACTATCGGAATATGATGATAAACAGGAACTGACTCTCCATCTCAGGAATAAAATATAAAATGGTGAAGGTGAGGAAAAACTGCAAATGCCCAGACCCAGCCCAAGAAAGCAGTGGTTACTCAGCTAGAGCTGATTGTTGGAGCCAGATCTTTTTCAAGAAAAATCAAGAGTCAGGAATGTATGCAAAATAGCCCAATACTTCTCTTCATATCGAATTTTAATTGTTATTCACAACTGATATAATTTTTAAAATACTGTGTGTAGCAATACCAGACAGATCAATTAGACACAATTGCAGGAACAATTCTGTTATTGGTCATCTGTGGATTGTGGATTGTGCCTTGTGGCTCAGTGACTTGTGAATTGCTTTGTGCATGTTAATGGGAGAAAACTAGAAAACTCTGTACTTCTGATTCCCTTGTCCTATCTTTTGGGCTATTATCAGCTATACATTTTTCTGGATGTATACACACACATATATTATATTATATATATGTATATATATATAAAATAAACGTTGAAAGATAACATCACTACATTTGCTTTAGATGGTTAATTACCTTCTGGAGAACTTAAGTATAGAAAGTAATCTATTATTTGTACCTTTATTTTTACATAATTTCTCTTTTTTCCTTGATAGACATTTTTTAAACATATTTAGGTTCACAGCAAAATTAAGCAGAAAATACAAAGTTCCTATACCCTGCCCCCACTGCCCCCCACCTGACATACACACAGCCTTCCTTCCAATCAACGTCCCCCAGGAGAGCGGTACATTCCTTAAAGTGATGACACATGGTCTTCACCCATAGTCCATAGTTCACATCAGAGCTCACTCTTGGTGGTATACATTCTATGGATTTGAACAAATTCTTAAAGACAAATATCTACCATTATATTTTCATAGGGAATAGTTTCACTCTTCTAAAAACTCTATGTGTTCCATGTACTAAATTCCCCTTTCCCCCCAGCCCCGGCAGTCCCCCAGCCCCTGGCAGCCCACTGATCTTTTTACTGTCTCCATAGGTTTGTCTTTCCCAGAATATCAAGAAAACAATTATGGGGGCGCCTGGGTGGCTCAGTGGGTTAAAGCCTCTGCCTTCAGCTCAGGTCATGATCCCAGGGTCCTGGGATCGAGCCCTGCATCGGGCTCTCTGCTTGGCAGGGAGCCTGCTTCCTCCTCTCTCTCTCTGCCTGCCTCTCTGCCTACTTGTGATCTCTTGTCTGTCAAATAAATAAATAAAATCTTTAAAAAATATATTAAAAAAAAGATTAAGGGTAAACATAAGTTTTCAACTCCTTAGGATAAATACCAAAGAACGGGATTGCTGGATAGTATGAAAAGAGTATATGTAGTTTTGTTTCAAACTGGCAAATGCTCTTCAAAGTGGTTTACTGTTTTGCATTCTCCCAGCATTGAATGAGAGTTCCTGTTGCTACACATGTTGAATTTGATATTGTGTAATTTTAGGATCTTAGCCATTCAAATAGGACCTGTACTACTTCCTTGTTTTAATTGCATTTCCTTAATGACAGATGACATTGAGCATCTTTTCTTCTGCCATTTGTCAACCACATTTCTGCCCACTTTTCTGCCCACTATTTAATTGGGTTTCGTTTTCTTATTGTTGAGTTTTGTTGTTTATTTTGATTAAGAGTTCTTTATTAGATACATCTCTTGCAAATGCGTTCTCCTACTCTATGGCTTATCTTCACATTCTCTCTTCTTTTTTAAATTTTTATTGTATTATGTTAGTAACCATAAAACACATCATTAGTTTTTGATGGAGTGTTCCAAGATTCATTGTTCATGTACAACACCCAGTGCTCCATGTAATACGTGCCTTGTTCTCTTGATCTTCAGTCTTTCAGATCTGTGTTTCTAACTGTTGGTTGATATGTTCAGCTATGTAGCCATTGCAAAATTTAAAATTGTTTTCTATTATCAGATATTAAAGACTGTGGTATTTCCTTACATTGTCAAAATATTGACCATAGTTGTTCTTTTTTTTTTTTTTTTAAGATTTTTTATTTATTTATTTGACCGACAGAGATTACAAATAGGCAGATAGGCCGGCAGAGAGAGAGGACGAAGCAGGCTCCCCGCTGAGCAGAGAGCCTGATGCAGGGCTCAATCCCAGGACACCAGTATCCTGACCTGAGCCGAAGGCAGAGGCCCTAACCCACTGAGCCATCCAGGCGCCCCTTGACCATAGTTCTTATTATTTGATTACAGGACCTATCATATTAAAAAAAAGTAATGATAGTTATCTGGTAATCAGTCAGATATATATATTTTTAAGATTTTATTTATTTATTTGTCAGAGAGATAGATAGAGTACAGGCAGGCAGAGTGACAGGCAGAGGCAGAGGGAGAAGCAGGCTCCCTGCAGAGCAAGGAGCCCGTTGTGGAACTCGATCCCAGGACCCTGAGATCATGACCTGAGCAGAAGGCAGCCACTTAACCAACTGAGCCACCCAGGCATCCCAGTCATAAATGTTTTAAGCAAAAATTAAAATTGTTCTTAAGAGTCTCCAAGCTATAAAATGGGCTGAATTTTAACTTATAATTTTTAAAGCCTGCAAAGCCAATAGCTACCTGAGGAAAAATATTCAAAATCCAATAAAATCAAAAGGTCAAAGGAGGAAAGTAGGCTGGTTCCACAGCCATTTTTTTTTTCACTCAACTCAAAAACAAAACTGTGTGTATTAGCACTTAAAGACTATCTTAAAAGAATTAGAATTGATTTCCGCGTTGTTAGTTCATTGTTGATGGGAATATAAATTGGTGTAGCCAGTATAGAAAATAGTATGAAGTTTACTCAAAAAATTAAAAATAGAACTACCATATGTTCGGGGCGCCTGGGTGGCTCAGTGGGTTAAGCCACTGCCTTCGGCTCAGGTCATGATCTCAGGGTGCTGGGATCGAGTCCCGCATCAGGCTCTCTGCTCAGCAGGGAACCTGCTTCCCTCTCTCTCTCTCTGCCTGCCTCTCAGTGTACTTGTGATTTCTCTCTGTCAAATAAATAAATAAAATCTTTAAAAAAAAAAAAAAAAGAACTACCATATGTTCTAGCAATCCCACTTCTGGATATTTATTTTAAAAAATACTAATTTAAATAGATATCTGCACTCCCACATCTTTTTGCAGCATTATTTACAATAACCAAAATATGGAAGCAACCCAAGTGTCTATCAACAGATAAATGGATAAAGATGTATATTCTAGGTAGATTTTTATCCTAAGGTAAGAACCATCTAAAATCTCATTTAAGTAAGCAGGTAGTTGGAGCTCTGACCTGAGATAGATTTTTAGAAACAGAGAAGGTGGCCTAGTAGGGGGTATGAGGAAAAGGAGACCAATTGAAAAAAAGCCCAAAGAAAGAAAAGAAAGCAGGGACACCTAGGTAGCTCAGTAGGTTAAGTGTGTGCCTTTGGCTCAGGTCATAATCTCAGTGTTCTGGGATCCAGCCTGGTCAGGCTTCCAGCTCAGTGGGGAGTCTACTTCTCCCTCTCCCTTTGCCCCTCCCCCACCAGACTGAGTGCAAGTCACGCGCTCTCTCTCCCTCTCTCTCCCTCTCTCTATATATACCTCTCTCTCAAAGAAATAAAATCTTTCAGAAATAAAATAATAATAAAGGAAAGCAAAGGCAGAGTATGGATTATCAGGTCCAAAGAAGGTAAGCAAAAGGCTCCCGGTATGAAATAGCAAAGTAAGCAGCTTGAGATAAACAAGAAGAAACTCCTTCAGGATTGATAGACAGAAAAAGGTAATATTATGGGGGATTTATGGCCTGGCCTTTGGTCAGGGAAAAAGTTATTAATGAAAGTTCAGTGAAACACCTGAAAGTATATTCAACGATCAAAATTTATTCCACCAAATATATGCCATGTCCTCACTGAAAAGATATTATTTGGATTTTAGTTGTTGTTTTCTACTAAGTTTATAAATTTCTTTAAGGTAAATGGGGGGGTATTTAGGACTCAAAATAATCTTTATTTAAATTCTTTCACTAGCAAACTGACACTCTTAATATATCTTTCTAGAGAAAAAATGTTCTTTAAATATATAACATACATTGGGAGCTTATAACAACTTTTCAGCTCTTGTTTGACATTTATTATTTTATCTGAGTGTGGTTGACATTAGTTTCAGGTATAGGAAACAGTGATTCAACTTCTTTATGCATTATACTATGCTCATCATGAATGTTTCAGCTCTTTTAAAAATTCTTTGTTTCTCCTTGGAAATCTGGCCTCTTTGGACCCATCTAATTCAGACATGGCACAGTATCAGTTTGAAAATTTTATGTGATGGTTTCCCTTTAATGAGAAAATGAAACTTCAAGAAAGGGAAAATTTTAAGTCCATTTACTTTTCTTAAAAACAAGTAAAAATGGAATTACAGCTGAAACAAACAAAAACTGTAACATTTGCCCAGAGAAATAGAAACCCATCCTGGAACTGCTGCATAAAAAAATATTAGACTGAGGAGCAACTCAATTTCATACTGTGCAATTTAAATGTATTGAAAGTAATTAAAATGAATGTCATTGAAACTGTTTCTGCACAATGGTTCAACTAGGTCATTTAAATGTTGCACCAGAAAATTCTAAAATTATTTTTAAGCCAAACAGAGGCCTGGAATTGTGAACTACAGAGGCAGGTAAACTCAGGTGATCTCAGGAATAAGACGTAACGTTAGCAGCACCTGCTGCAGAGTGCTAGTGGGAACAGACACAGTGCTGGAAGAGCCCTGTGTTTATAGGAAATGGCAGGTTAGTACTATCAGTTCCCCTATAAAAGGGAGGATAATGTAACTGAACACCAAGCCTGGCTCACTGATGCCAGGAATTTGGGGCAACGATTTCCCCTGAAAGCCAAGCTTAAAAGTATTGGGATGTCACTTAAGAAAGTGTTCTTTGAAATTAAAGTAGACATTTTCAGTGACTTAATAGCATCGATGGTTATGTAATTGGAAGACTATACCAGGGATTCCAAGTGATCTTAAGCTGTATTCATGCTAAGATTGAGAAATGTCTAGGAAAGGACTGGAGAAATTGGGCTACCCAGGTTCTATTTGTGTGAATAATTCACTACTCTTCTGGGGTAGAACTCACCTAGGAGAAAGACGTCAAGATGTATAATAAGGTTTTGCCTTTAATACAGTAAAAAATCTGGCCACCATATTATCTGCCCAGCTTCTGCAGGTGCCCCTGCGGAGCACTAGTACAAGGAGTCTACAATAAAGGAGAGAGTAAAACGGAACAGAACTAATCCTCTAAGCTCACAAAGGAACATTGACTGCCTAGAGACAGAAAAGAATGGAAATGTCTAGTTTGGTTCCATTGGTGCAAGTGGCTGGATGACGGCAGCTTTGGCAAGGGCAGGAGCCCGCATGGGGGAGTTTGCGGTGTGTTCAGAGCTGGTTGAACACTCATGATCTCGCATGTTCACAGCTGTTTTGCTGCATCCCTGGAAGCACAAGCTGCCTCACACACAAATTGCCTCCAGAAATGAAAAGAGCAGAGGAAGAAAATATTAGACGTCACGAGATAGAATAGAGTCTTACTATGGACCATACTCAAGGCAAGCCTTATGAAATCATAAAATGATTTAGAGGTATATTTAACAAGGATATGGGGTACGTCATGCAATTTGAGGAGCAGGAAAACCAAAGAATTTTTTCTGCACCTGGACTGTGACCTTCAGTCGGTGTGGCCTGGAGAAGAAACGCTTTTCATTTAGAATTTACAAGAACCGTTCTGATATTTGCAGACATTTTAAAGTACAGCAAGATCAGAATCAGGAATCACTTACAAACCACATTCCTGCTAGTGCATTGGCAACTGAATTTGAATTTTTTAAAACCATCCAATCATTCCATAACCTTTTAAAAGCACCTGTATCAGGTAATGGGAGCTATACATACTCCCACGGGTCACATTAAGCCACAACCATACCAGAATCCTTGCAGTCCTGGGAGTATTAATTATGCTGTGAACAATACATCTAGAAACAGGTGAGCCTCATTTTACTGGCTGTGTTCTGTTCTTTTGTTCCACAATGACGCGAGCATTTTGTCATTGTGCCTTTTATTAACTTAATACCATTTTGATGGAACGAGTTTTGATGACTACCTTTATTTAGGATATCATTCCAACATTCAAAAAAAAAAAATTTAAAGCAGAACATTTAAAATATTAGTCTTTAGAAAATGAAAAAAAAAATTACTGATGACTCTTACAAGGAAAACATTGTTTTGTGTAGGGGAAGTTGTCCTTAAAAATTACCAGCATCTTCAATAAAAACTTATCAATCTGCCTTTTTTTTTTCCTTAAAGGTTTATTTATTTATTTAAGAGAAAGTGAGCAAGCTATGAGGGGTGGGAGGGAAAGGCAGAGAATCTAGAGCAGATTCCCGGCTGATCCAGAGAGCCCAATGCAAGGCTTGATCCTACGACCCTGAGGTTATATATAACCTGAACTGCAATCAGGCACCCCTATCAATCTACTTCTTAACAAGCATACAAAGATCATGTAGAGGGTTCAGAAGAATCAAAGGGATGTTTAAAGAACTGGAAAATAATAGCTATGTAGAAAGGCTGAGAAAACTGGGATTTCCTTTTGGGAAAAAAGGCAACTCTAAGGAAATTATTCTTTTAAAATAAGAAGGACAGGATGATAACTGGTGTTTTTTCATCTGCGTTTAGAGCAAGATGAGAGAAAAGGATTGGAGGAAGAGCCAAGGGGAGTTAGGCTACCTGTTAGAAAGGATTCCATCTTAATAAGGATGGTAACCCTGCAAAATTGCAGACATTGTCAAATACGTTCCTGTGTGTATTTGATGCAAATAATAAGCTGCAGAATTTTAAATTCAAAAAGCTGTCCAGAGGTTCCTCAAGATCCTTATGTTCGTCTTTAAACAGGGAAAACAAAAATCAGTATTTCTACCACATCATCCCTCTGTCTTAATCATATGTCATTATTACCAAAGTTGTTAGTAATTGGTTTTTTTTTTTTGAGATTTCAATGTGTTTTATTTATCTTAAAAAAATAAATAATAAATAAAATAAATAAAAGTAAATAAATTAGCTGGTTCTTTTTCACATTAATTTGTTTCATTGAATTTAACTTCAGCTTCACTATTCCCTGGTAGATATAGGAAGTAGGGGACAAATGAGGTTAGCAATTTTAAAACATTTTGTGCAGCAGGATCCTTGCTGGTGATAAAATCTTTTGTGATCAGTCACACAGGAGAGCAGAGCTGCTCTGGTTACCTGGGAGTGAGACAAGACAAAGGGGCAGAGGATGGGGCAGAATCCTGTTGATTTCACCCTCCATACCTGCCCTCACTCCCTGCCCTTCCAACAACCCCCAAGACACCCTGGAGGAACCCATATGGCTTTTTGAGCATAGTTTAAAAATCACTGACCCAGATAAGAATGACATATTAACACTCTCATGGTGTTTTATAGCTCATAAAATGATTTAAAGTATATTATCTGTGCCCTTCCTGCCTCAGCATTCAGGTTCTATTTCAGCAAATCATTTAAAAGCATCTGGTAATAACTTTTTAAAGATGACCATAAGTCTAGTTATATTAGTTATAATGAGGAAAGAAAAAAGTAGTTTTGTGTAGAATGGCTTTCTTTCTTGACAAAAATTATGGGGGGACATTCTTATTTCCATTATTTTAGAAAACATGTGAGATGAAAGGAGTTTATATTGGTTAAAAGTACAAGAGAGAATTCTAATATAAAAAACTTTGATATTGGACCAGGGCCAAATCAGGTACACAGTAGGCCCACAAGGCTTTTCAGGGTGCATGAAAATGTTTTATACTTTTTAAAACCAGAATTTAGAAAATGAATTCAGTCAAAGAAAATGATTTAATATATAACATTAACATGTTATTTTGATCACCTCCTTTTTATCCCATTGCACAGGGAATGATTCCTGACCTGCAATTTTGGCAATGGCCAAAAATGAGACACTTGACCCTGGACAGATGAGCCAGAGTTCACTGGTCACATAGACTCCCAGCCTAGGAGAGGAGTGCATTGCACCATTCAGACCCCCACAGAGGTGCACTCAGAGCACAGTGAACACCTGGGGGCTCTGGGTGGAGGTTTTATAATACTAAGAGGTCAGGTGTCCCCTGGTTCCCACAGGAAAATGTAATTGGCTAATTTGAACAAGTCCACAGGCTGGCCAGGAACTGAAATCCACTACTCAGGGATAAACGAGAGTGATGCTTGGGCTCTTTGATGGAAGATTTGGGGGTGGGGGGGTGCAGACTTTGTCCATGGGAGCAGAGTAGGGAGCAGAAATTATGGTGAAGCCCTTCGCCGCCTTCTGTATTTCACAAACTGTCAAGGCAGCACATGATATCGAACTTCAGGGAGTCTTAGACCATACATGTCTTTATACCAATACAGTTATAAAATATTATATTTAAGGGGTTTCTTTTTAGATGGAGGAGACACAAAAGTTCAAGTGCCTAAGAGAGATATAGAACTAGCATGCCCCCTGGCAGTCTCAGAACAAAACAAGTCTCTTAATTAACTTCCATATCTGCAATGATCTTGCTCTGTTCTAAATGTCCAAATTTAAAAATGATGGAGTCCGAACACCCAGAGTTAGTGCATGAAAGACCTCCAGGTGAACTGTGGAGAGTCAGGTTATGTGATCGATGTGATTTTCTTTCCTGAGAAAGTATTATATCTAATCTTGAGCATGTTTCTGAATTGCTCTGAACTACAAGTTCCTTATATTTAAAGATTTTATTTATTTATTTATTTATTTGAGAGAGAGAGAGAGCGAGAGAGTACTTGAGTAGAGGAGCAGAGGGAGAGGGAAGCGGAGTCTGCACTCAGCTGGAGCCTGATGTAGGACTCAATCCCATAACCCTGTGATCATGACATGAACTGAAATCAAGAGTCAGACGTTCAACCAACCAAGCCACCCAGACACCACTACAAGTGCCTTATATTTAAGGAAATATTATGAATATTAGATCAGTAGAGTAGGGAAAACGTCTCTCACAGTGCCCAGCAGATGTTAGTTGGATTTAAATCATCATTGCAATCAAGTCGTCTAACTTTACTGTTTCCAAATATTCTTTACAGATTTTACCTGGTGTGAGTAGGCACTGAAATTTTATTAAATGAGTGGATGGGTAGATAAATTCATGAACTCATATACGCACAAGGAGTCCTTGTCTTCACTCACAGTTTCCTTACCTAGAATGTTCTCGCCACTCTTCTGTGCTTAGCTAAGTTCTGCCCTTCTATAGAAGACCAACTTTCGTCTCAGCAAATGATTTTTTAGTAACCAGTTCCCTTTGATATCTTCTCTAAACTTCTGAAGAATTTATTCTCTAAGGCCCTCTTTTTAATTGAAACTACAACATTTTGGTTTTAATTCTTTAGATTATTTCCTATCTAGGAAAATTGTAGAATTGTAAAAAATATTAAGTTATAAGGCTATACCTTTTTGGGGGTGCCTGGGTGGCTCAGTGGGTTAAGCCTCTGCCTTCGACTCAGGTCATGATCCCAGGGTCCTGGGATCGAGCCCCGCATCGGGCTCTCTGCTCAGCAGGGAGCCTGCTCCACCCCCGCCTCCGCCGCCTGCCTCTGCCTACTTGTGATCTCTGTCTGTCAAATAAATAAATAAAGACTATACCTTTTTGTTTTCTTAGACCTAGGATCATTTCCTGCTCACAATAGGAACTTAGTCAAAGATAAATACCAGTCTTTTCCTTCTCATTCTTGCATTTCCGGCTTGTTTTAGTTGATAGCATTCTCATTCCTCTAGTCATTTAGACAAAATCTCAGAGTTTTCACAGATAAATACAGAATCCCAGGTGTCCTGGAATGAGTATGATCCCTATCTGTCTGAGAGCAGTGTTGCTGTTAGAGAGCAAGAGTTAGAAGTGGAAGAGCAAGGTTCACTGACTTAGGCCACTTGGTCCATGACATCCTTCCTGATGATCCAGGCTTTCATACCCACCTCAGTGTTTCTTCAGACCCTTTCATTCTCCTGCATTATTCCTTCATCATTGACCCTGCTCCATCTTTGAAATGTTTCCCATACATGTTCCAGGTCCATGTCCTCACTACCGAAAGTCAGACCTCCCTTCTGAGTTATTGATACAAACTCAAAGTGGGTTTCTCTATCTCTAGCTTACACATCCCTCCATGTATCCTATCTCTTATGCACTGAATTATCTTCATAAGGCAGTTAATTTTTTATTCAAAAAGATAACCTCTGGATCTAAATTTTCAATTGGTTATTCAATATCAGATTATCTACAGTATAAAAATCCATGTCTAAATCCTTTTGCTTAGAATTGTAGATCTCCTGCAATATTTCAGTAACTATTTTTCCAGTTTTATCAAGTATCATATCACATCTTTTGAACTTGTGCAAACTAGATTCACTACTCTTTGAAAATCAACCAGTATTTCCTGTTTCTCTGACCTCATTCAAGCTTGCTCTTTCTATTCAAACTGTCTGTCTATAAACAGGCCTTATAAATTATATCCTCATCATCCTAAATCCATTTCAAATCTCAAATCTGTTAAGCTTTCTTGTATAACCTTCCAAGAAGTCTGTATCTCCTATTCTGCATGTTTTATGACTTCTATACATGTTGTCCACTCTTTGTTCCACCATATTTCATAATTTATCATAAAATAATAATCATCTGTGTGTTTGTATGTGTGTGCATGCACACACATGCATACGAGTGTGATTTTCTGCTGGATGGTAAAATTCCATTTGACAAAAACCAATGTCTTATTATCCCTCCATCTCTAATAGTGCTCAGAAGCATTCCTTGCCCAAAATGGGAAGACATTGACCGCTATTGAATTCAATTTTTCCTGAACTGAGAAAGGAAAGCCTCTAGGGCCTTAGTATCAGAAATAAAATATTCAATTAGATGTGTTCATCTAAAATGGAACAGAAAGCCAATACATGTTATATGCATTATTCCATTAATTATCTTAATATCCTCCTTCAAATTTGAATGCAGACATTATCTACCCTCATGTAAGAAATTCTGTGGTCACTAGAAGAAAAAACAATAAAGAATAAACTGACTTTTCCTGTAAAACCATTTTCAAATATTTTCTAAGACAAGATATTTCACAAATAAAGAGTTCCATGGATATAGGAGTTTTTACAATACCAAGTTAAAGTTGGACCAATGTTTCACCACAGAATTTCAATATATTTTTAATGAATTGTGAATATCAAACAGAGAGAAACAGTGTATAGAATTCCCTAAGCATATTGTTATACAGAAACCTTTTCTCCCAGAACATATTGCATATCAATGGACTATTTGGGAATCCAGTCTTCATTAGTGTTAATCTATTTCAGTATGACTTTCAATCTATTGTGTAGGCTACATCATTTTTGTAAGAGATAGAACACTTAATTAATAACACACTTAAATGTATAAGCATATCAAAATATCTCTCTGAAAACTTAAGCCAATCAAAACAGTATTTCCCACTGTAAGTCATACTAAAAATTCCTTATACTATCGACAAGGCTATATTTATATGGGCCAAATTCATTACATGCTCAAATAAAATACCATGCTACACTTTTTCAGTACAAAACATCAACTAAACAATTTTCCATAAATGTATGCGTTTTGTGCATGACTTTTGAGTTCATGGAACCTAGCATTTAGGGGCTGAGAAAGACGATAAACAAACTGAAACCATTTAATTTTTAATTATTTAATTTTTACCCAATAAAAATTCCTAGCTTTACACAGACATCAACTTTATTTATAAATATCTGTGTGGATGAGATTTTCCATAATGTTTTCATTATCATGAATCAGCTATATCCTAAAGTCAGTCACATGGTAAGCAGGAGATTCTTGGGCAACGATCAGAGATTAAAGAGACAGCTAATCATCATTATCTAAATACTTAATGAGAAAAAGACTAAAATTTTTTGACTTGGTCATAACAATGATTTAAACATTAAAAGTTGTCTTACTATTGTTTTAGTATAAACTTATAGGTACTGTCATGAATAAGTAATACATTGTGCACCTTGAAAGAAATTTATAGTAGTCTAGAACACCCCCCAAAATTCTTCTCATTGGAGGCACTAGAACGTTAGCCATGGTTATTATTTACTATCATCTCAGTTCTAAAATTAATCTGTAAAATTATGCATTTATTTGGTTTGTACTTAGGGATCATAAAGATAGCAAAATAATTAATTGAGATTAAAACCAGTTTATGGAATAAAAGTGATATGTAATCAACACTTCACACTTCTTGGTCAATCTTCCTAGCCCATGATCTATCATTAGTAGGATTCAGAGATGAGTTAGGTTTTTAGGCTGATTCAACCACAATATATGTGATCCAATCTGAGAGCCAGGCCTACTTTTTTTCACTTAATGCAAGGACAAGAAACTGAAAGATATCCATTAAGGATCCACGTGTGACTAAGTATCGTGTAAGTCTTGGTTTTAGCCTCTGTGTGTGCCTGAAGTATAACATCTATTTTAACAACTGAGGGAAGCCATATTATTCTAGGAAAAGCTATTCTGCAATAAAAATGGAAGAGCAAGGTGAGGCAAAATGATTTTCAATGAGTAATATGAGAAAGAGATAAAAGATGGAGAGAGAGAAAATACTTCCTACGGCTCTGATGACATCAAATTTCTCCTTTGATGTTGTTCCATCCAACATCCAAAAGATGTTACTTTTTTAGGCCCACTTTCAGTTATTGTGTGTTTTGAGCCTCTCATGTATTCCATTGTTTAAAATCTCCATTTTGCTCAAGCTAGTTCAAATGAGTTTATGTTATTTGTCATGGCAAATTTTAAATAATGCATTCACAGAATTAATTTCAGCATAAATGTCATTATTGCAAGTTATTGCCAGTGCAGTCCAGTCAATGACCACCAAGAATACACCCGTGGTTGGATAGGTTGGATTTGATTGCACATTGTAGCCAGGGAGAACACTCCTCAGGGAGCTATGGACCAGTAGAGTGTGTTAGAAGACACTTCATAGAATTCGGACTTGTGAATTGGAGAGCAGCTTTAAGGAAGTTTGATGTCGCTCTGGATTGACTGCTGTCAGGAACTGTGAGTAATTCTGTGATTAGGCATCTTAATACATCTTATCGAGTAGAAGAGAAGACTAGATTGAAGCCAAAGATATAACTAGTAGAGAAGTAGCAATCACTCATCTTAGCTTGTTCTGGTCAAGGTGCATGTGTTCTACATGTTTTGACACGATTACTGAATGATCTTGTTTTCATTTTGATCCATCATGATCGTAGAGTGGCCTAGTCTGATACAGATATTCTATGAATTGTTTCATGTTCAGCTAAAGAGCACCAAGTTGTGATCTGACCTAATCATCAGTCCCTCCTCATTACGGGATTAGTGACACTATATCTGCCTCACGTCACGCTGGTTCATCTTGTGTTGTCCTCCAGACTCTGTTTTTGAAGCTGATCTTCTCTATAGCTGATGCTTACCTTGTTTTGTTCCCATCAGAACAGAAGGGGACATTTTTCTGTCAAGGAATATAACTCTAGTAACAAAAATTGTTAGTCTCTAAATTGTGCTAAAGTTCAAGCATCATATGAAGTATCTTCATCTACTATACTTCTTAATCTCTAAAGCTTGTTCCTTCTTTGCACAGCTTTTTGCTAGTCATAAATATATGACACTTTCTCTAGGACAAGCTGCTCTTGCTAGCTCAACCCTACCTACCCACTCATTTCCCTCTCTCTCTCTGCTCAGTGCAACATCTAGCAGAACTTAATGGTGGGAAAAGGGGGGGGGGCTTTGTATCTCCCAGTTTTTGTTACAAAAAATGTGCTTTCCAATTTGAAAATTTCCTGGATTCAGAAACTACCAGAGGAAGTTTCTCTGGCAGAATGGCCATAATAATGATTTTATGATGTTCTCTGTACAGCTCTACCAAATAGGCCTTTGCTATAAGAGTTTAAGTCTTTTAACTTAATTTAATTGCTTAATAAATTTTTATTCTATTATTTTATTTTATTTTACTTTTATGAAGATGATTTATGCACAGTTTGAATGTCTAAGGGAAAAACTAAAGGACAAGAATAACTTACCTGACACTGAAGTAGGCGTACTACCCACAAACCTGAACCAGGTCACGTATTTCTGAAGATTCTAGCGTTGTTGCTATGGACAGGAGTTCTGAAGTTGGGCTGACTAAAGTCAAACATTGTCTTCCACTTACAAGCTGTATGACAGATTGAGTTATTTAACCTCTCTGTGCTATAGTTGCTTTATCTATAAAATGGAGCAAAGAAGAACATTTGTCTCACAGGGATACCATGAAGGTCCAAAGACAAAATGTACGTAAGGAATTTGCCAGAGCTCCTGGAGCATAACGAGTCCTCAGTAATATGCACACAAAAGAAATACACACACATAAAGACATCTCTCTCTCAATCTCTCTCTCTCTCTCACACACACACACACACTTTTCTCACATAAATAATCTGTTTAATAGAGAGATTTCATAACTTTTAATAAAAATATTTATAAAAAACAATTAACAGCTCATCTTATAGGATAAATATCCATTAATAGTCACAAATTTCCTTCAATTTACAAACACAGACATTTTCTCATCTATTCCTTTCCCAAATTCCTAATCTCTGCTAGATTGTATTAGAATACAAGCATAAAAGCACGTATCTTTGATATTAAGCAGTCATTTTACACAAGAACAGGCTTTTGCAAGTTTGGTATTTCTGCATAGGTTTCCACCGCTGCTTAAACATTTGAAATTGCAGATTCTAAAGAAAAGTAATATCATGGCTTGCCTGGGGTCTTTCACAAAGTAGACATATTTTTGACAAATTCCACACTTTCTGTTGTACTGTGAGAACAGGTCTTTGTGACTAAGAATGAATATAGGCTTCTCTAGGTCCTAAGAACAGTGAAAAAGTAGACTTGTCTACAAATAGGGGTTATAATCACTCAATCAGTGATTTTTGTTCCAGAAAGTTGCTTCCACAGCATTGGGGAAAATGTTACCAAAATAAATCATCCAGATAAAATATTGAAATACATTAAATCTTAAAAAAGAGCAATATCAGATATTGCACTTTCCAAAATATATTACTATTTTATATTTATATTGGCTTTTTTAAGATTTCTCTTTTGTTTTTCAAAGAAAAATGAGTACTAGTTTAGCAGAAATAACAAACATGAGGCAGATATATGAAAAATGAGATAAAGATTCAAAAAGGAAGAATATTCCTAATTATGAGTATTAGGTTATTAGGAATAACCCAATTATGGTTATTCCTGAACCATGTCAAATGAGTGACATGGTTTAAAATAAAGTTTATAAAATGGAATGTTATGAATTTTTTTCGCTTTTTTTTTAAGTACTTCTCAAAAAGGAAGGTATGGTATAAATATATATACATAAACCAATTGTCCAGTGGAAAAAGTGCAAGTCTTGAAGATACTATTACCTTATTAATATATCAGTTATTAAAATAAAAAGTACATTTTTATCAATTATATCTGGTGATATATATTGAAAATTCTCCTTACTTACATTAAGTAAACAACTGGAATTGTATAATCTAAATTGTACCCTAACAAAATTTTCAAGAAATGACAATATAAGTAGTGATATCCTTTCTGATGAAGTTGAGTCTCTTATAGCTAGTGTTTATTAAGTACTTACCACTTCTCAGGTACTGTGCTAAGTATTTTACATTTATCATATATGAATTTTACCCAAGAAAAAAACCCTGTGAAATATGTATCATAGCCGCCATTCCACAATTGAGGTCCTAAATCTCAGTGAATCAATAGACATGCCCAAGATCACAGGAACAGTAGGAGGTGGCAGTTCTATTAAAATCTAAAACTTCTTTTCTTAATCACTAAGCTATAACACCTCTCCTAGGCAGTCGTGTGTTGAATGCTCAGTAAATCCTAAACCTCCATTATCTCATGTACTCTATACAACTACTTTTCACGGGTAGGAATCTACGAAAGATGAGAAAACAGAGTTCAAGGTCACATGTTAGTCAGCTAAGCATATTAATTGCAAAACCAGAATCTAAATGCAGGTTTGTCTAAATCCAGAGACATTCTTGTAATCTGTTATCTGTAATCAGATTACCATCCAATTATTATGCCTGCCTGGAAAAAATAGTATTGTTTTATTCTATCTATATTCTCATTCAGACCAGCATTGCCCTAATAACTGGTAAATATTTTTGAAGCAGTAAATAATTATTACTATTATTATTATGTACTTTTCCACCTCACCTCAAAAGGAATCTTGCAAGCATTTAGAGAGTTGTGGGAGGTGTGTTTTGTTTTGTTTTGTTTTGTTTTGTTTTGTTTTATGTCAAGGGTGTTGAGCTATATTTTCTGAGACAGATTTGAATATTTGAATTTAGGCTTAATAAATGCAATTTAAAATGTAATAGGAAAATTTAAAGTGGAGGAAATAAGATTACATATTTCTGACACAAGTGTGGATACTTCATCACAATGCTAGGCCAAGTGAGAAAGTAATGCAGGAAAATACTATCATCTTGAACAGCCTGCATTTTTTATGTGTTTAGCTGTTAATAGTGGGAATGCAGTCAAAATTATTTAAAAGAGAAACTGGAAACTGGAAAAATAATTAACTTGATGGAATCCTTATATGTTGACTGCTGTTTACACATTATTTCTCAATTTATAGAATCACAAGCACTGCCACTAAGCTACCTGTTAGACTTGCAAGACAACAATATCTCTATCCACAAATTGTATTTCACAAGCAGAGTTTTAGAGAAATTTTGTGACCATAAGAAAACTCCTGGATTAGGAGAAATGTCACACATATGCATACCTTTTCCATGAGTATGGCTTTCTTGTTCAAAAAAAAAAAAATAAAAACCAATGCAGGCAAATACCAAAAATGATATGTGGTTGGGTCAAACCAATGCAGGCAAATACCAAAAATGATATGTGGTTGGGTCACATATTGGTTGGGTCAGCCTGATCCTGGGTCAACAAAAAATGTGCCAAAGAGCATATGAGTGATGCTGAAAAGTAGGAGCATTTAGGAGAGCAACTCTGAAGACCTAATTACTGGGAGGGTATCGGAACAGGAAATGAAAATCATTTAAGTTCTGAAGGTTTATGTCTCCAGGGAAGAAAGTTGCAAAGATATTAACTTAATGGAATGCTAATATGTTTAGCGTTGCTCTCACTGTCTTTGCTTTCCATTTACATAGTTACAGGTGCTCCCACGAAGCTGTTATTTTAACTTTGCAGAACAGAATGCCACTGCCTCATTTTTTATTTAATAAGCATACTTTATTTGAGAGCTTTTGCCTTTAAATGTTACAGAGTAATAGAAGAATCCTGTCTCCTCTACTCCCAGCTTCACGTCACCAAAATGAGATTCTAGTTGCCACAGATTGCAAGTTCAAGGTGCTCACCTTTGAACTAATTGAAACGGGTCAGAGGTCTAGATCTGTGGTAAAAATTACCAGGAGCCATTTCCATGGCCATTTGGCTGGAGACTCAACTCTCACCAAAAAACATCATGAATGTCCTTCACTTATGCTTAGAGCAAGATATCAATCCGACTATTTCCCCCAAAGTACTGTCTGGGAAGTAAAAAGTGTGTTAGTCATCTCTTATGGAGGTCTTAGATTTTACCTTTCTTCGTTTGAGCTGTCAGTACAGCCAGAAGCTCTGTGAGAGCTACAGTACTCTTCCTTCAGGCATGACCTTACCATGTACCTTTCCTCTTGCCAGTGCTGCGTGCTCTTGTGTGCTGTCCTGGTGCTCCCCTGTTGAGGGCTTAGGATGCTTCTGAATACCTATAGGTGAACCCAAAAGGGAGAGAAATTTAACACTCCAGGAGGTACCTTTGGTGATCAATCCCTGCCCCTTGCACCCTCCCAGTGGACTGTCCTGAGACATGATAGAATGTCTCATTAAATGATCAAATATCAAATAGTCAAGACTCACCTACTGGCAGTCAACTCAGCAGCACACCCTTCCATTGATTCTCTCATGAGACCTACTTAGCTCTCCTCGTCCCTTACTTCTGCTCCCTGGGATTGCACTGCCTGATCCAGTAGAAACCACAGGCCTTTGCCTCAGGCTCTGTTTAATCTGGAGAAATCAGACTAAGTCAGAAAAACATAAGGTTCTTCACTGATTCCTTCACAAGGCAAACAATACCAGCTGAGAAAAATGAAAGCTTTCATATCCTCCACATATTGCTTTAAAAACACTTATTGAATGACTATTAAATGTCAAGTAACCTACTTGATGCAGTAGATACAATGGTGCATAAGAAGGCTACCTCAGGGGGTGCCTGGGTGTCTCAGTGGGTTAAGTCTCTGCCTTCAGCTCAGGTCATGATCTCAGGGTCCTCAGATTGAGCCCCAGGGGCTCCCTGCTCAGCAGAAAGCCTGCTTCCCCCTCTCCCTCTGCCTGCCTCTCTGCCTACTTGTGATCTCTCTGTCAAATAAATAAATAAATTCTTCAAAAAAAAAAAAAAAAAAGGTGGCTACCTCAGCACTGGAGACACTCACAGTCCCTTGGAGACATAAAAATCAAGTCAATAAATAATTAGAACTTGCATTACATGCTAAGAAGGAAACAAAACAACACTCTAAGGAAAAAAAAAAATAGCTGAAGGAGGCTCTCTTAAATAGGGCTGCACTGGGGATGTTCAACAGACAGAATTTTCACAGTTCCAGGAAACAGAAGCTAAGTCCCGCTGGTAACCAGAAGATGCTGAAAGTCTATCAGGTAGCTTACAACGTTGTCAGGAAGAATGGAGAGCCAGGCTCTGAGACAAAGCTTTTCAGGACAAAACCCAAACCCAAACAACAAAGTAGCAGCTGGTGATGTTTCTGCTGACCCACCAGGACCAGGATACACCATATCTCCTGCCCACTGATGTCACTTTGGTGTGAAGAACTTGACTTCCTAACCACTGGAAAACAGCTACTGTAGCACCAAAGCCCAGACGTCTCTATTCCTGTCACAACAGCAAAAAGTAAAGCACCGTCCAGAACTTCTGATGGTTTACTGAGAGTAGGTCTGATTAGTCGTCCTCGACACGGATCTGCTTCTTCATGCAAGGAAGCCAGGAATTTGGAGTTCCGATGTTTTTGCCGGACAGGTGAAATTCACAATGTGGGGACTCCCATAAATGCAGAAAGGCAGACATAAGAGGAAAGATGCATTAGCAGAGTATTCAAAGGCCTTGGGGAAGTTTACTGCCCCCAAATTGCTATATAAAGAACTGAGAGATGGTTTATATTCAGAACTAGATCAAGATATAATAGGGCTACGTTAAAGAGAGCTATATCTGGATCATATAGGACAAAAGTAGCGCAGGCTGGGGTTGGACAGCTGGACAGGGTCACACCACGGACGTCAACACATGTTACCCTTTAAATACCATCCCTGTCCAGCTGTCCGCTATTCCGGCTGTTTCCAGTGGTGAAATAATTTGGAGTCCACCTAAACCACAACTATGAACTTGGAAACTCATTTTCTCAGCATTATAAATTCAGGGACCCAATAAATATTCATGTGGAATGAATGGATGGCACAAAAGATGAATTTTCATATAAAGGATTTGGTCTTAAAGTTGGAATATTTTAATAAGACCTGAACATTTTCATTTGGATGCTAATATTCTGAAAATTGTTAGTATATGACTAATAATCACGTTCTCCAACTATTTATGATATTTTGAAAAATAGAACTACAAAATATTTTGTTGCATCCTCCTTCTAGGTAAATCATAACCATATGCATATTTTCCTAAATCACAGTATAAATCCACAACTAATTATTTATGCACCTGATAAATTTGTTGCAGGATTTCAGCATCCATTCATTTTTCTATCACTAAGAATTAGATTTTAAACACTCCTTTCAGAAACCCAAACTTGGGTGATATTTAAGGACAAATAGTGTGTCCTCTTAAAGCTTTGAAGGTATTAATACATGTTGTATGAAAAATGTAATATCATAAAGGTATATCACACAATAAGTATCAATACCTCCAATCTTTTATTCTTTCCAAAATAACACATGGTATAGAAGCATGCAAATCTTTTACATTGAGAAGAAATCTGTGGGTTCTTTTTTCATAACAAAGAATAAACTCAGTTTGAGATAGCTGGCTACATGCTATCCATTTTTTTTTTTTAAAGATTTTATTTATTTGACAGAGAGAGATTACAAGTAGGCAGAGAGGCAGGCAGAGAGGCAGGCAGAGGAGAGAGGAGGAAGCAGGCTCCCTGCTGAGCAGAGAGCCCGATGCGGGACTCGATCCCAGGACCCTGAGATCATGACCTGAGCCGAAGGCAGCGGCTTAACCCACTGAGCCACCCAGGCGCCCTGCTATCCATTTTCTGAACCTGTAGCCAGAGATTACTTACTGTAATAACTAATGGCTACTATTTACTGAACAGTGTCATACACCATCATGATCACATGAGATATCACATTTACTTCTCACATCAGTAATGTGGTTCTTATTCCCATCTTACACATAAAAGAATGATGGTTCACTGTGATTTATGGACTTTCCAAATATTACCAAGCTAAAAATTTCAAAGCAGTGTCACACAGCTACATGAAATACGTGAGATCAGGGATTCCACCAAGGTCCTTGATCAGAAAGTCTGGTGTTCCTTTTACTTTTCCACACTATCACTACAGTAGGAACACTCCTCCATAAACATCTCTACTAGTTTAGAAATAGGTATAAAAATAACTCCACAAGTGGCCACTTTATATTATAACTAGTCAGAGCAACAAGGCAGCTCTGATTCCTCTTTTCATCAAATCTAAACAGAGGCATTTTTTCCCATTTTTCTTCGCGGCTGATGGGAAGGGAGCTACACAGAGGAAAAAGCTGATTCTCTCAGCTACTCTCCTGGATGGAAAGAGCAGTCAAGATGTAAAGACATCTCTAAAGCAGAGTTACTTTCTAAGTCTCCTTGGGGACTTGCCAGAAGGTAGAGTGTGCATCCAAATCCCAGATGTGGAGATACCACACATTGTCACACATCACACACTGTCACTTGATATGTTTCACTGTGTCTTTGGTTCTAATATATTTTATGGTGTCCCCATTCCAAAGCGATGAGAAAGACACAACTCCCAAAAGCATAATCCTCACTAGGTAGTGATTCTCCAAATAGAAACAAGGACAATATTAAGAGGAAAGCCTAGTATTTACTCGGCAATAGCATACACCAGCAACGTCACATGGGGCATCACGTTTATTCCTCACGTTAAATTATGTAGCAAAGGCCCTTCTCCACTGGAAGGGACAGTGGGAGGAATAGCTACAGAGGGCATATCTAGATGCAAGGGCACTATTTGTTGAATGGATGTAGTACGTCCAGCTGAAAATTATTAGCTTACAGCAGCCCTGGTCCCATAGGTCTCTACATTTCTCTGGAAACTAACCCTCAACTATCTATGTCATGACTTAATTCTGGAAGGCCCAGAAGGTATGCCATGTGCATTCACAAAAACATTTGTCTGCAGCTGTAAAATGGCAATGAATTTTTTGTTGCTTTTAATGTGCGGAAACCATAAAGGTGTTCTGTGTCAATGAACAATATCTGAGACGACCTGTTTATCACCAGGCAGCAAAGCTTAAGAAACTCTTGAGGAGACACTGTAACAATTGAGAAGTAAGCAGGTGGGTTCATTTCTGAATTAGGAAGATCTACATAATTTCTTGTCTTCTACTCCTGGCTTCCTAGCACTTTATATTTGTATTAGCTTTTCTTGAGTGATGTGTAAATGTATTACCCACATATTACTTTCAGATGTCACCAGGAGAAGCTATTCTAAGCTGATTCTTAATTTTGCAGATCTGCAAATCTTATTTAGTTTGCCCAGAGGACAGACTTAGGCCAACAAAATTAACAAATACCGATTTCTAAATCATATGCCAACCAATTAATTTATAGGGAGAATATTTATTACTTAGGGACATAAATATTCATGTTTGTATTGTACCATGACTAGAAATTTTCAGTCATTTTGATTTATGATTATGCATTTATCAATATCTCTATGTTCTCTGTAATATGAGTGTTCAGGAAAGTTGGCTCTCCCTATGCTATTAAGAAGAGGTAGGATACAAAATATGCCGACCAAAGACATTTAAGTCATATGCAGTAGAAAAGTGCCAAATTCTATTTGATGCTTAGTCTACAGATAACAACTTTTCAGATGTTTCTATCTCAACAAAATGATAGACATAGACTAGAAAAAATTGCATAGAGAGACATAAATCATTTTCCTCATCTGTGGTCTTCCAGCAATTATATTACAGAATCAATTTAGGTGCTCAGGCAATTGAACTACATCTGTCATTCAAAAGTCTTCAAATGAGAAGCTGATGTAACTTCTTGACTAGCATTCAAAATGAATTATTAATATTATTTTTACTACACTCAGGTCACACTTTGAATAAAGGGCATAAGTGGAAGACAAAAAAAAAAAAAAAAAAAGAGGAAACCAGGTGGGTTTTTTGTGATTTTTAAGTTTCAACCTGCCTTTGTATCCCTACACATTCTCTATTTCCAATAAGTAAGGTATTCCATCATTCACTCCTTCATCCAATTATTACTGTTGTCTCCTCACAGATTTGATGCCAATATTAACGTCTTTGAAAGGGGAAATATTATGAAAGTACAACATATCATGTCTTATACTCTCACCTCATAATATTTTGGCTTATGGTCTCCACCAAAGCATTAATAATCAAAATTGAGAATAATTCAAAACAGAAGAGCTCGACCATAATCTTTTAAAATCAGTTTTATTTATAATTTCTACAGTTTTATTCCTTAGTATCTTTTACTGGAGATTTTTTTAAAAGATTTTATTTATTTATTTGACAGACAGAGATCACAAATAGGCAGAAAGGCAGGCAGAGAGAGAGAGAGGAGGAAGCAGGCTCCCCTCTGAGCAGAGAGCCCAATGTGGGGCTCGATCCCGGGACCCCAGGATCATGACCTGAGCCTAAGGCAGAGGCTTTAAGCCACTGAGCCACCTAGGTATCCCTACTTGGGATTTTTTTTAAGGCACTTTTTATTCTGCAGTCATTCAGTAGCTGAAAACTAAGATAAACATTGAAAGAACGTGACAGATATAAGACAAACCAGGCTTTCTTACTTGCAGGTGGATATCAAGACTTGAATATAAGATACTTGGATATAACTAACATAAAAACAAGCTAAATATTCAAATAAATATTTTCTAAGATAAAATTGAATGACTTGTACCATTATCTCATAACTATTTATATAAATAGTTCTTTTACCATTTAGTATTGCTATTAATGGCAGATCGTGTGCTCTTTTGCCCTACCAGTACTCTACTAACAATGGTTTCAAACATAGTCATAAACATAGTCATAGTCTAGTTTAAGAAAAATACCTGCTATTTTTTATATCATTGAATGTATAAGCTCTGAAGCAGCATACTGAGCACACAAAGAATTATAGCTATATCCTAAAGTAAGATGGATATGTCATTAAGTGAACAAACTCTTTCATAAATTGCCCCTGGGAACTACAGGATCAGTTCTTTTATGTAGGAGATTGGAGATGTCACACTAACAATCTTGTTTGGTCTTCTTAAGTCTACACAATCGTGTTCAAGAACAGAACATGAGCTAAAGACATGTGAAGAAAGCCGAAACTAGCTATCTGTTCTATCACAGCAGCTTCTCATTTTTTTAAAGATTTTATTTATTTACTTGACAGAGAGAGAGACATAAGAGAGGAAACACAAGCAGGGAGAGTGGGAGAGGGAGAAGCAGGCTCCCCACTGAGCAGGGAGCCTGATATTGGGCTCAATCCCAGGACCTTGGGATCATGACCTGAGCTGAAGGCAGGTGCTCAACTGACTAAGCCACCCAGGTGCCCTTGTTCCTGATTTCTTAAATATATTCTCTATAAATGAATCATGTCTTAAAACAGATGAAGAAAGTCCCCCAGCTGAATGGTCCCCCATCTAGCACCATTGCTGATATCAAAAAACTTTCCCTCACAGCCACGGAAAGAGTGCGTGGGCTGAGTAGGAGCAGAGATCACCCGGCTCAAAGGACACCGAAGCTCTCCACACCTCTGCCCAAAGGCTGACCCGACCACACGGGTCACTCAGGAGAGAAAGTGATTGAAGAACTCAGAGGACACCTGTATGATTGAAACTATTCAAAGTCAAGAGTCTGCCTATTCTTTCAACCATATTCCAGCACTCCCAGGATATAAAATGTGATTGAACTGAACATCTATTCGGCTGATCATCAGGAACTATGCTGTTAGCAGGAAGGAAGACAAAACATGGATACATATGCCTGAAGTTTATCAAAACGTTACATTCCCTATAATGCAGTTTCTTGGCAGTACAGAAGTGGAGCAGCCTAAAGGAACAGAAGTTGTGGGAGGTGCTGTCAGAAAACTCAATTTTCCAAGACCTATCAAGAAATCGGAAGGCCAGAAAATTCCTCAAGTTGAGCTGCAAATACCAGTACATGGAGTCAAAGTTCCAGAACCGAAAACAAAGGAAGGCCAACACAATTTCCAGCTTCATAGAATATTATTTTGTGCAGATGACAAAACTGACAAGAGGATATTCACTTTCATATGTAAAGATTCTGAGTCAAATAAATATTTGTGTTGTGTATTTGACAATTAAAATTGTGCTCAAGAAATAACTTTAGGAATTGGCCAAGCATTTGACCTGGCATACAGGAGATTTCCAGAATCTGGAGGAAAAGATGTTGAAACAAGAAAACATATTGCAAGATTACAGAAAAGAATTCAAGACTTAGGAACTGAAAATATGGAACTTAAAAAAAAAGTACAAGATTTGGAAAGCCAGTTAAGAATAACCTAAGTATCAACATCTCCAGCGTCAGTGTGACACCTAAGTCACCCTCCACTGACATCTTTGATACGATACCATTTTCTCCAATATCATACACATCTTTGACATCTACTCGCAATGGGACATAGCTACCTCCAATACCTAGTAGATCAACTGAGATCAACGGAACTCATTTAGAGCAGAACCCTTTGACCCATTTAACTGTGGAGCAGGGGTTTTCCCTCTCAATTTCCATCAGTCAAAATTAGAGGAGATGCAGGAGTGATTCAGAATGCGACTAACTCCTGGAAGGCACAGTCTTTTATCTTGAAACATGAGATAGTAGGTGCTAATGTCAAGAACAAGAGATCCAGATTTGTGTTAAATTTGTTTTATATGCATATACATCATTCCTTATTAGTTTATGACAGGTAGTATATGTGTGCCAATATATTTTTTAAGATCTTTACTTTTTGAAAATTATTTTAGTAGAATGTCTTCCACTATCAATCTATAATGTTTATTTTAAAAACAACTCACCGAAAAGTAAGTCATAATTTAATGTTCCTTTCTGTTTCTCTTGTAGATGAATTTATAATCAAAAAACAAATTATCCAAATATCTGTTTTTGTCTGAGTTCTGAGTAATTAGCATCTTGAAATTTGTGTTCATTTTCCAGGCTGATAGGTTATTGTTGACCCCCAAAAGCCATACCTTGATGATACCTTCCAAAGTGTTTTTTTTTATTGTGTTATGTTAGTCACCATAAAATACATCATTAGTTTTTGATGCAGTGTTCCAAGATTCATTGTTTATGTGTAATACCCAGTGCTCCATGGAATACGTGCACTCCTTAATACTCACCACCAGGATCCCCCATCTCCCCATCCCCTCCCCTCTAAAATCCTGGTGTTTTGTTTTGTTTTGTTTTTTATTTCTTTTCAGCATAACAGTATTCATTGTTTTTGCACCACATCCAGTGCTCCATGAAATCTGTGCCCTCTCTAATACCCAACACCTGGTTCCCCCAACCTCCTACCCCCGCCCCTTCAAATCCCTCAGGTTGTTTTTCAGAGTCCATAGTCTCTCATGGTTCACCTCCCCTTCCAATTTCCCTCAACTCCCTTCTCCTCTCCATCTTCCCTTGTCCTCCATGCTATTTGTTATGCTCCACAAATAAGTGAAACTATATGATAATTGACTCTCCCTGCTTGACTTATTTCTCTCAGCATAATCTCTTCCAGTCCCATCCATGTTGCTACAAAAGTTGGGTATTCGTCCTTTCTGATGGAGGCATATTACTCCATAGTGTATATGGACCACATCTTCCTTATCCATTCATCCATTGAAGGGCATCTTGGTTTCTCAGAGTCCACAGTCTCTCATAGTTCATCTCACCCTTCAATTTGCCCCAATTCACTTTTTATTTCCTTCTCCTAATGTCCTCCATGTTACTCCTCATGTTCCACAAGTAAGTGAAACCATATGATAATTGACTTTGTCTGCTTTCAAAGTCTTGAGGAGATATACCAATGCCAAACTAAATATGTTCTATATTTAAACCAATAAGCATGTTGCCATGCATACACAGATGTTATTTTATGTATTAAATGTTCATATCACTGGCAAAATGTAAACTTCAAATACAATTCCACAGGTCATTTTTAGTGGGTAAAATAAGCAAAAGCAAAAATATAATTTTCAAAATAATTAAACCAAATAATTATATTTATTAGTAAAAGCAAAGTAATAATGTTAGCTTTTATCATTGGTTTACTCTTAATCTTTTATTTCATAAATAAGAATAATGGAAAAAACAAAAATTCACTCATTACAAAACACTTAAAATTTAATTTCTTATGAGCTATGTTTATTGCTAAACATCTAAACATCATCTGATCTAGTCTTTAAAAAAATCATTTGGAATATATGTTATCTATAGTTGCAATATCTATTACCCACATTTACTTTACCAAATACATTTTTTTCTCACTGAATAATATTATTCTCATATTTCCTCCTTTGATAAATATTTTCTCACCAAATTTTATTTTGTGATACCCCATTAATTTTGATATTTTAAAATCTGTAGCAATTATTCTTTATGAATCATCAGTATTATTTAGCAATATTAATTTGTATTTGTTTTTGTTGAAGTCAGAATTCCATTTTTTACAAAAATCAAGTGGCTTCTCAATTTGGGTTAACATGAACAATAAAATTTGCTTGTACTTAGTTCATAATGTGCTGATGAACTCTGTCCTTTAAAAATGTTTTCTATACCTTTGCCTATTATGTAATGGACTTTAGCTGGTACTCAGTGCAAGAAGAACCTATGATTAAAATTTATAGTTTGGTTCATTGCATCATAAAAATAGATTAAATTAATGAAAATGTGAGCTTAGACTGGGGTAATTCTCAAAAATAGAGTTTTCTTTTATTTTTTTAATTTTTTAAATTTTATTTTATTTTTTTCAGTGTTCTAAAAATTCATTATTTATACACCACACCATGTTTTCTTTTTTTTTTTAAAGATTTTATTTTATTATTTGACAGACAGAGATCACAAGTGGGCAGAGAGAGAGGAAGGGGAGCAGACTCCCTGCTGAGCAGACAGCCCAATGCAGGGCTTGATTCCAGGGCCCTGGGATCATGACCTGAGCCGAAGGCAGAGGCTTAACCCACTGAGCCACCCAGGCGCCCTTTGAGTTTTCTTTTATTCACGGGAATTTTTGTCAAATGCTTAAGGTATATATTCACTAGGAAAAGAAATTAAATACACTTATGCAATATTATATTTGTTAATCTTCAAATCCATATTTGTAATCTACAAATCTATATTTGTAATAATCTTCATAATGTTCTATGATATATATTAAGCCTTATTTGTTTTCTGTTATCTGTTAAGTTGTATCTTAATTAAAGGTTAGTATATGTTTCATAAAGAAGAATCTTTATAATTTTTTGTCATATAGTGTTTTAGAATTTGTATAATGAGGATGTTAGAAGTTGTATCAATGACTTTTTTTTTAACAGACAGAATTTGTATTTTTATTGTACTTTAAATGCTTTATGTAATAGGTATATATTTGGTGGCCCTTTATCACCAATGGTAACACAATAGAGTACTAATATGGTATTTGCATGCTTAAATATGTCACTTTACCAATTTTTAATGGTAATCAATTCTGCTACTGGCATGACTGAAGAGTACTAATTGGTCATTAATTATGAACTTTTGTTTCACCAGTGTATTTTTATAAAGATCCAGTTGAAAAATTGTATTTCTATGTAAACTTAATGATACATTTGATTTTGCTGAGAATAAATGATTTTTTTAAAAAAGATGAAGAAGGCCACTTTCTACAGAAACAAAATGATCACCAAAATAATGATTAATGCTATATTTTTTTAAAGAAGATAGTTCAGATATATATTGCTTTCCTTTTTAACTTTCTCCTAACTTGTGTTTATTGAAAAATAATTGTTATTAATGTAAGGTATCTCGGTGGCTCAGTTAGTTAAGCATTTGCCTTCAGCTTGGGTCTTGATCCCAGGGTTCTGGGATGGAGCCCCATGTAGCACTTTCTACTCAACGAGAAGTCAGCCTCTTCCTCTCTCTCTCTGATCCTCCTATGCCTGTGCTCTCTCTCTCTGTCTGTCTCAAATAAATAAATAAAATCTTAAAAGAAAAATTATTGATATTAATGTATATGTTAACATGTGTCTGTATCTGTATGTATTATATTCTGAAGCTCGTGGCCCTGTTTTCCCCTTGCTTTTGCTGCTGCACATTTCAGTGACTTCCTCCTAGACCATGTTTGCCTAAATATTTGGCTGCATTCCAAGTCCCATAGAGGAGTTATATTATCACATTGTCTTCTAATATGTGTTAAATCAAATATTTAATCTGTCTAAATGCTACAAAGGCTGATGAAATGGTATGGCCAACGATCACTTCCTGAACTCCACACCCTCAAATTTAGGCTTAGAGAGTTGAGTCTTTATGGACTGACTCCTTTAGTTCTCCTGCTGTGTAATGCTTTGTAAGTAATTCTTAGACCTGACATTCCCAGGAGAAGACAAACCCTGCAGTCTGGGCGGTTTTCTTGGATGGGGTTACTCTACAGAGAAATAGTGTTAAGGAATCTCTCTAGAACATAGATATTTGTCTGGACATTGGGTTTTAGAAATGAGTTATCCTCACATGTGTTCTGTCTTGATCCCCATCTCACTCCTACTGCCTGAGTTAAAATGAATTAAATTTTAATTAGTTTCTATCATAGCTTCTATCATATTGGTTATAAAATGTGTTTGGCTTTCTTAAGAGTTTAGCTCTTCTGCAACTAATTTGAAATACTCTGCTCCATTAAGAGTGACTTCTACATTTAGATCAGTATATGACTAGTGTAGAAGTTTAATTTTATTCTATATTGAGAGCACTTTTTGAGGATCAACATATTAGAGATTCTTTGGCTCTCTTTTTTAAATAAATGGCATTATAGTATATGAGTAAGACAGGGAAAGTACAAAGTAATCTTGGACAAACTTGTGGTGCCATGAAGTAAATGCATTTCTCATTTTTTAATGATAAAGACATGTCCAAAGGAACAAAAGTCAACTCAAAGGGACTTCCAAATGCCAAATCTAGGACAATTTAAGGAAAAAAATAAGGTAATGATAGCAATAGACTATAATGTATAGAATAAGCCAAGTATCCATGAGTTATTAATAACTATAAAATAGAATATAGAGATAGAAATAAATTAAAATTGTATAAATAAATAATTGAAAGATATAAAGTATTTAATAAAAATAAACATATTTATTTAATAATTGACTAAAGAAAAACAAATTATATAAATAATTGAATTATAAAATAATAAAATACAAATATTTAAAAGTAAATAATATAAATATAAATAAATAACTGACATTAAAAAATGACTGAATAAAAAGTAAATGAGGGAAAAAGGAAAACTCTTCTTTACCATGAAATTCCAAACAATATACTTAGAAGAAATGATGAAAAGAGAAAATTCATTATTTAGCAAGTACCATACTAATAATTGTTTTAGGCAAGACTCATCAATAGATGATAAAATTAGTGGGCAAAAATGATGAGACACAGTATTTACATAGTCTCCAGTTATATCCCCTCAAGAAATTATTAATTACAAGGAGAAAAAGAGTCACAGTAATTCTCCAGTGGAGAAACATGGCAGTCATCGTCTTATCCAAGTGATCAAAATTAATATCATCACCAGTGAGAATATTAACACTATGTGTCTCTGGAAATGATGCTGCACAGAGGGCACAAAAGCCCTTCTGTACATTTTTGCCAAACCTAAACTTAATCAGGAAGAAACATCAGACAATCTCACATTGAAGGTCATTCTACAAAATAACTATCCAGTACTCTTAGCAAGTGTCAAGATTATGAAAGGCAAAGTTGAGAAACTGTTCAGGATTAAAGGAAACTAAGGTGTTGTGACAACAAAATGCAATATACGACTGTAGATCAATGCCTGAAAATCAGATATAAGACATAAGTAAGACAATCAGCTAGATTTGAATATGATAGACAAATTAGCTGATAGCATTACAACGATATTAATTTCATGGGTTTGAGAATTACATTGTGGTTATCTAAGATGAGAGCATGTGAAAAATCTATATTAAGAGTATAGAAGAATATATTAAAATTCTCTGGTTTTTACAAATCTAAAACTATCTCAAAAATAAAAAATGGGAAAATATTTTAAAAATCATAAAACAAATTTCTGAACTCCAACACGTTTGCAACTTCCTTTTTTTCAGGACCCAATTCATGAAAACCATAGTTTAGGTAACTGTGGCATATGCAAGAAACTCTAGCTACCATTATCTACTTTTAACTCTCACCTAGACTATTACAATGGGCTCCTAGAAATGGCTGGTTCATTCTTTATACTATATCCAAAATGAGCTTTCCAAAACCTAAATATGATTATGTCACCTGCCTCCCACCCATGACCTTGAGTTTCCCTAAGGGTCAAGATGCCATCTGCCCTCCAGTAAGAGTTTTTACAACATTTCCCCTTCTCATGCTGTGCCTCTTTCTCTTCTTTGCTTATTAATACTAATTTTTTAGACACCTGCTAAAGCCTTCCCTGACCTTCCTGACTTTGTCTAATACCTCTACCGTAGACACAGTAACATAAAATCTGTGCTTTTTAGCATCTGTTAGGATTAATTTTACTTGTTTGTGTGGTTATTTGATTAATGTTTGCCATTCTCACTGCACTGTAAACTTTATGAGAACTTAATCAAAGTTTGTCTCCAGGATGTAGCCCAAAATATAGCATTTAATAAATATTTGTTGGATAAAAGAAATAAATAAGCTGTATATGTATATGACTCTTCCAAAATTTTGAAATATGCTTTTTCTAAGTTGATACTTTTAAAAAGCATAACTTTTTTTTAATTTTTAACTTCACCAAATAAGAGTATAATTTAAAGATATTAACATTTTGGCTCTTCTTTCTATAAACACATTTTCTGTGTCTGACATAGACTTTAGGAATTGTATAACACAAGATTTTTCCTGAAATAAGTAAGGCAGAATACTGGCAGGTTGAACTTAATATTCTCACTCCCTTCCAAGAAAATTTTAGTGGATTACTTCAAAATAGATGGTCTTATATAGAAAATAAAAGTAGAAGCAGAATGTCAGAAATGAATATATAAGTGTTTCAGTAGAATGATCAGCTTGGTGTACTAAGATTCACATTTGGTTTAGAGCTTCAAGGCCACAAAGGCAAAGGGAAAAATCCATTCACACAAGGAAGACTCATATTACTTATTTAGACCGATCTATATTTTCTTATTCTTGGCACTATGAAGTTAGCTTTTATATGAAAAGTAAAGTAATAACTCTGGGTCCACTTGGGAGTCTTCCTCCAGTCTGGTGTCCAGCAAAGCTGGATTAGAATCCTACTTTACAAACTTACAAAGCTTGTAAACTTGAGAAAATCACTTCTGTGTGAACCTCAGTTTTCTCAGTTAAAATAGAATGATTGGAAAGAATTTACTATAGAGGGTTTTGAAAGGATTCAAAGAGATTATGCACGTACCCTTAGTACATGCAGTCCATGTGTATCTAAGTGTACTCATCTCTGTGTCTGTTTCTTTCCTTTATAAGCTTTCCAGTTCTAAAAAGCTGCTTGAAAAAATAACACATTATGGTGGATAACAGGAGTTTTTGAAATTTATTGTGAAAAAAATGGCCTTTATATTTAATTTTTTTGTTTGTTTTGTTTTTATTTCAAGCTTCACATGAAGGATTCAAATTCAGAATGTCTAAGTGGCCACACTTTCAGTTTATTGCCCAGCAGTCAGGACTCTCCTCTATTATCAGATAAGACATTAATTGGGATTCTGAGAGTTCTGTTTCCTGGATAGGAAAAACTGAAGGAAGTTGTATGTGAGGAGGAGTAGATGACAGAAACCTGAGATATCTGGACCAGGGGAGAAGAAGCCCTGGGTTTCCATGCTTATAATTTAACTTTTTGTGTTGACAAAAGCCAAAGATATTCAACAAAAGTACCACACTGGCCTCAAAGTCTACTCAAAAAAAAAAAAAAAAAAAAAGATAAAGATAATGGACAAGAGGGAATAAGAGGACTTATGTGAAGGCTGTGGACTGAATTGTGTCCCCCTAAAAGTCATTTGTTGAAATTCTAACCCTCAACATAACTGTACTTAGAGATAGAACATTTAGAAGGTAATTAAGTTTCAGTGAGGTCACTAGAATGGGTCCCGGATCCCATGGATTAGTGTCCTTATAAGAAAAGAGACCAACCAAGAAACAAAGAGATTCAAATACAAAGAACAAACTGGTAGCTGCCAAGGGAAAGGTGGGTAAGAGAATAGGTATATGGATTTTAAAAGAAGTAGAGAACCAGAGACTCACTCTTATTTCTCCCCTACAAAGTAAAGACACAGCCAGGAGGTGGCCATCTGTAAGCCAGGGAGAGCTCCCACCAGAAACCGGTCCTGTCAGACTTTGATCTTGGGTTCTAGCCTCCAGAGCTGTCAGAGAATAATTTTTTTGTTATTGAAGCCACCAGTCGCAGATATTTTATTATTCCAGTCCTCTCTGACAATACAGTGAGGAAAGTATTTGACTTTATTTTCACCCCAAAAATTCAATGAGAGCAATTTGAAGTTCAGTGGGAGATATTTGAGGGAAAAAAAAAATTATGAGAGTTAAAATAAAAAATAAAATAATTTACTCTGATAAGATAAGGAAGTCAGTGAATACACAGTGCAGAACTCTCCAGTTAGTATGTTTATTATCAAAAGGCATATGTTTTATTACCAAAAGTGATGCAGGCAGCACTTGCTATATGGAATATTTCAACCATCCTATATCTCGGTCTTGGAGCATGTGCTCTTGTTTTGGCTAGATGTCAAAGTAAATTTCTCTCTGTCTAATTAAAGGTATAGCTAATTTATTCCCTTTTGCAACACAAATAACAAAGTTCTGATTAATCAGCTCTAGAACAAAAGTAAACCTTCTGCTACACTTAATTAAAAATCAGATTTCTCTGGAGAGTTGATTACACCAGGGAGTTGGAATATGCTGCTGATAAATGTGTGTTGCTTGCAGGACAATGCTAGAGACAGACATTGGGGACTTGTGCATCAGTATAAACAAGAATATGCTCAAACATTCAGTTAGGTGCCTCCACATTTTTATTCTCAACAGGGAATGGGTGTAAAGAGAGAAGCCAGGGGAACCGTCAAGAATTTTTAAATTATTGAGTCCTGAGTTTCCAGTCACAGTCATTATTCAGAAAATAGCTATTCAGGCGATTTCCAGGAAAAGAAAAACCAGGTGAGTTATTTTATACCCAGAGATGGCATGGCCACCATGCAAAGTCGAATTTAAATGGTAGGGAGAGATAGCATCCCGATATTATAAAAGTATAAGAATCAAAATTACTTTGACATGCCTGAATCTAACTGCTTCTAGCTGTTCCATCAGGAGCAGCCCTTCACTCTCCAGTCCTGTGTCCTTGTGTTAACCTTTCACTTCCCATTTCTGAAGAGAAGATATAATCTCAGGTAAGGGACCACTGAAGATGTAACCTGCCTTAAGGCAGAGATCAAAAGATCTAACTGATACAGAGAGCAGGGAGATAACATGAAGGAGAAAACAGGTTTGATACAAAAAACTGGAGAGAACGGAAGACTGTGATACACTAGAGAGCATAGATCTTCTGGTTGGTGGTGGGTGGGGGCCTGGAGAACTCTCCAGGGTCAGGATGTTGCACCACACATTTGGGAATATTCGCATGATGTAACCTGGTTTTTCAAAAGAGAATGGAAAACCATATTTTAATATAAGATATTCTAACTTTACATGTTTATTGTAATTACTATAAAATTATGTTTAGGTATAAAAAGCACTTCTACCCGCATTATTCAGCTAGTGCGCTGCCATCTCCCCCCCACCCCCGGCTTGGTGATCTGTGCTTAAAGGACTAAAATTAAGCATTTTTTAAAATCTTCCTTCATAAAGGCTGCCTGATATACTAGAAAGAATTCTCAACTTGGAACTATAGAATTGCCCCTGATGAGTGAATTATCTGTTAGGTCCTAGAGGTATGACCATGAACCTTAGGACCTCCATCTAAAACACTTGGTAGATTGGACGATTTGTGTCTCAGTTTCCTTTCAACTTCAACATTTCTAGCATTTCAGCAGTATGAAGAAAAGAAGTTAAATATCGCATCATCCAGCTCCTGATCCAATGATGAAAGTATGTTTACAGGACCTACTTTATAGTCACATATTTGAAATTTGAAGGAATGTCACTCCTAGTTTTCGCTATATTTGTCAACATGGTATAAAGTATCTGAATTTACAAAAATATCAAGGAATAAGGTATCTAATAATTTGAACTAAGGAGTTTACTTGTCTATATTCACTTGAAATAAATAAAATAATGAATTAACTTCATAAAAATATGGAGATTGTTGAAACCACAACTTGTCATCTTATTAGAATTAATTTTTGCCCTGGAAAATTATTTTTAAGTCATGTATAACTTCAATAAATATTACTGAGTTCCAAACATTAATATATAAAATTTCTTATCCCTCAGATACACTCAAAGTCACTGAAACAGCAATAATTTTAATTTTCATTCATAAGAAATTTACTTTTTGATATTGTTAGGTTTGCTTCCTAAGAGTAAGAGCAATTAGCAAGGTCACTGGCTATCTCAGTGAATCCAACCCCTACAGACTTTGTGATATAAGGATTTCTTTTTATAGTCAAAGGCATAATGATCATTCTACTAAACAACAACAGTAGTGCCTTATACTTACAAAGCATTTTTTTCGGTTTGCAAAGTGCTTTCATGCATTAAGTTGAATCTTCACTACTATATCAGGGGATATTTATGGCAATAATTATTATGTTCATAAGGAAGATACAGAAACTTAGGCTCAGAAAGCCTTTGGTCATCTAGATAGTGCTGCCTTAGCACTGTCTAATGAAACTTTGTGCAATAATCAAAATGTTTTATGAACTTTCCTTATGGTAGCCCCTAAGGATATGTGGCTATTGGGCACTTGAAACGTGGCTAGTGAGAATGAGAAACTAATTTTTTATTTTACTTAATTTTAATTAACTTATATTTAAATTATCATATGTGGCTAATGGCTTCTCTATTAGACAGTGAAGATCTAGAAATTACATATTCATTTTCTTATTAATCTATCTTTTTTCTTTTCACTTTGCATTAAGTCTTCTAAATTGACCCATACTCTGCTTGAAATGTCTTTCATATCTCTCCTTTACTTACCATTTTCATTTCTAATAACTGATCCAGATCACTGGACACACAAACACTGTAGCAGCCTGCAAGGTGATCTCCATTTGTGCAAATATCTTCAAAAAAAGAAGCCATACTCAGAAGACATGAACAAATATTTCTCCAGAGAAGGCATACAGATAGCCAGCAGACACATGAAAGATGCTCAACATCACTCTTCATCAAGGAAATGCAAAGCAATACCACGATGAGATATTATCTCACACTGGTCAGAATGGCTAGAATCAAAAAGACAAGAAATAGCAAGTGTCGGCAAGGATGTGGAGAGAAAGGAACACTTGTGCACTCTTCATTGGAATGCACATTGGTGCAGCCACTGTGGGAAACATTGTGAAGTTTCCTGAAAAAATTAAAGGTAGATTTGCTGTATGATCAAGTAATTCCCCTACTGGGTATTTATCCAAACAATACAGAAACACTAATTTGAAAAGATATTTGCATCCCTGTGTTTATAGCAGTATTATTTATAATAGCCAAATTATGGAAATAACCTAAGTATCTATCAATAAATAAATGGATAAAGGAGATGTGTGTGTGTGTGTGTGTGTGTGTGTGTGTGTACAGAGAGAGAGAAAGAGAGAGAGGAATATTATTCAGCTATAAAAAAGAATAAAATCTTTCCATTTGCAAAAACATAGATGGATCTAGAAGGTATTTTGTGAAATAAGTCAGAGAAAAATGTATACCATATGATTTCACTCAAATACAGGATATAGGAAACAAAAAAAAATAAACAAGAAAAAAGATACAACAACAACAACAACAACAAAAACAGACTCTTAAACATAGGGAACAAACTGTTAGTTACCAGAGGGAAGGTAGGTGGGGAACAGATGAAATAAGTGCAAGGGACTAAGAGCACACTTATCATAATGAGCACTGAGTAACATACAGAATTGTTGGATCGCTATATTATATACCCAAAACTGGTATAACACAGGATGTTAATTATACTGGAATTAAATTTTTAAAAAAGAAACAAGCCATACTTCCAACAGCTGTCTTTGGCCACCATAATGCTGCATAACAAATAATATATCAACAAATTTAAAATGTAAGCATGTATTTAGCTCACAAGTCTGCAGATCACCTGAGGATTTGGCTGCCTTCAACTGGATTGAGATGAGTGGTTTTACAAGTCTCAGATGGCTTTATTCATGGGTTTATAGCCAGCTGGGAGATGCTGATCTTAGCTTGGTTCAATTGGTGGCAGCTCTGTTCCACTCATATTCCATCTCCCTCTTGCAACCGATAAGGGAGATGCAATAGTTTGTTCCAGGGGTGGTAACAAGGGTGAACTAGAGCAGATAGAAGCACAAGAGACCCCCTGATGCCTAGGCTTAGAACTCCACCACAATCATTTCCATGCCATTCTATTGGCCAGAAGAAATTATCTACCCAAACATACAATCAGGAAGCAGAGAAATAAACTGCCCATGCTGTGAAGCCAGTGCAATAGTCCCTTATAAAGGGGACATATTCAAGGAGGGGTGAAAATGTCATGGCCACAACACTTGTTTATGTCTGTGTATTCCTTGCACTTTCTATTCGTTATTGTAGAAAAACAATATCAGGACAAAAACATTTCAAAATGAAAATAGCATCACCTGAAGATATCAGTTCAGTATTCACCAAGTCATAGTCATCGTGAATGCTTATTTGTTTCATGATTATAGTAAGGGGTTGATTACAGTAAGGGGTTATGAAACAGACATGAAGAGTTCAGAATTCATTAATCCATATATTCACACACTACAATAGCATCTCTGTCATTCTGCCACCCAGTGAGTCTCTTTTAAAAACCTATTTCTAATAAAAAATAAATCTATTTCTTAGGATCTTGATATCACACATTCTTTGAATGTAGAATGCTCAAATTAATCTTGACCCCTTAGTGATATTGTTTTTCTCTTCCTCTAAAATATTATTAAACAATAACGTCATATATCATGTACATGTCATTTTCTTTGGGGGATCTTTTTAAACTCTTAAAAACTTAAATTAGAATAATAAAATATATGAACAGATCTATATTTACCCTAATAACAAAGTTAAAATCTCTTTCTGTTCCTTTTTCTCTTGGGATTACATATCATTTAAGCTAAAATTTTCAAGCTTAACTTCTTCCTTAAATATTTTCTCTTTTAACTAGGGCTCTTAGGAGTCTTATTGAACCACATGTTTATGTATTTTCCATCACATTTTGTCACATCTACTTGAGTGTGAAGGAAAACTTTATGACAGATCTATCAACAAGCAGCTTTTAGCATAAATCTGAGGCATATTTTAAAATTAGTTGCCTACTTAACCATAAATGAACCATGTTTGTGTATGTTAAAAATAATTAACATCCTTAAAAGGAATCTTAGGTTGTGTCTTTATGACAGTTTAGGGAAAACTTAAAGAGTTGATTGCTAAAGAGCTGTCACCGTACAGAAACAGGAGAAAAGGATAGTGAGAAAATTCTAGCACAGAGTTATCTAATAGGAGGGCTTGGAAATGGGGTGCTTCACAAAGACTATTTTCTTGTTAGTTGTGTTTCAGAAGAAAACTTGTTTAATTATTGTTGAAAATGGTGGGGAATTGTACTTTTTTGAGTTCTATAAAATAAGTGCAAAAAAAAATTCTTTGGTTTAGTTATTAGGGTCCCCCTTTGTACACTTTTATTGTTGCAGGATAGAATGAAATAGTAAATCAAATTATGCTGAGAATATTGATATCAAGACATCTTTGAAAATGCTTACTTTTAAAATAAATTATTGAGGGATGCGGGTGGCACAATAGGTAAGCATCCGACTCTTGGTTTCAGCTCAGTTCTTAATCTCAGGGTCAGGTTCCACAATCAGCACAGACTCTGCTTAAGACTCTCTCTCCCTCTGCCCCACAATCCCCCCCCAACTCTCTCTCTCCCTCTCAAAATAAATAAATCTTTAAAAAAAATAAAGTAAATTATTGAAAAAAATAATATTTTTGTCTTCTTCATCATTCTCTAAAAGTAAAGGAAGAATAATTTAACTTACTAAAAACCTGGGTACTTTCCAATGATATTTTACCCAAATGCTTTTGAATATAAAGCAATTATTTTAACCTGAATGAACTAGAATGAATGACAATAATGGTTTCTTTTATAACTTATTTCAGAAGAGTCCCATACAACATAATAATGAGTTTCTAGTTTCAAAGACATATGAAGTACATCAGAATTTTGGGCATGAGAGTTGACACTGTTCTACATGTGATTCAGACAGAATTGGACATGTCTGGAAAAAGTATAAACAGGGTCTAGCACAATTCCATTTTGTGAGTCTTTTGGGTAAAATAATTATGACAGGGTGAAGAGGGAGTAGTAGAATGGATTGAATCATGGATTTGAGTTCAACTCCCATGGGGAAAGTGTGTGTGTGTGTGTGTGTGTGTGTGTGTGTGTACATACATGCCTATGGATCACAGATTAAGCTAGGACTTGTTCATTTGACTTAAAAAAATTGTTTTCTTTTTTAATCGTCTGTTAGGTTTTTATAAGTAACGTTTCTTTTCATTTGTATGATTTAATTAATGTGGAAAGAACTGCCATGTGATAGAAATTAAAAAGCAGGATTCTTACTGAGCTGTGCCAGCCCCATCACTGATAGTTCATTAGCCTCCTTGAAGCTCTGTCTCCTTATCCATAACCTACTTTTGAGTGGATTACATGTAATATACATCAATTATCTCAGACAATTGTTAAATAAATATTGTTTTGCCATATTTTTTGAGAGACAAGTTTCTTCTGCATTACCATTTTTAATATAAGAAATTACTCAAAACTTGGTCTCCAAAATTTGGTATGGAATTTGATTTTCTGAACATCTAGCTACTGATATCAATGAATTTTATGGCAGAGTTGGTAAAATAGGAAGTGATTCATGATAAAATTGAGCACAAAAATATAAGATCTTATGTAGTGAGAAGCTGGAAGACCATCAATAGCATGAAATCATTTTAAGTCAGACTAGACAAAACACTTAGTATACTTCTGCTGTGTCATATAAAGAAAGTAAAGGTTTTGGGAAAATTATACCCCCTGCATAAAGCCAATATGTTTCTTACAAAAGTAACTATAAAATTGAATTCAATATGGTGACTTTTTGCACAGCCATAAATTACTTTGTTCAAAACCACTATTAACAGTTAATTCTTTTTAAAACATGCATTCAACATAGGAATCAGAAAAATGCATCACATGTGATATTTTTAATTAAGGTTTTTCCATTTTAAAAATAGACATGCTCTAATTATGGAAAATACCAAAGAAATGTACTAAAAATTTTAAGAAGGAAAAAAATGTCCCATGAAGCAAACACAATCACAATTAAGACTGCAGCTTCTATGAATTTGGTAGATTTTTCTAACCAGTCTTTCCTTATATAATTATTAAAATATACTTATTCTCTAGGTAGATGTTTTCCTTCCTTTCTTCTTTCTCTTTTGCCTTCTTTTCTTCTTTCTCTTCTCTTTCTTCACTTATTCATCCCTTTTCCAGTTTCTTCTTCTTTCACTGATCATTGAGATTTTGTCAATTAAAAATATTGTTGTGTAGCATAAAGTCAGAAACCACAATTGTCTCAGACCTATGTGAAATTAAACTTAATAGAAACCAATTCCAGGTACCAAACTGTAACTAGAAAATCTAACTTTTCTTTCAAAAGCATTAAAAACAATAAAATACTTAAGAATAAATTTAACAAAGGAAATTAAAGATTTGCACAATAAAAATTATAAGATTTGATTGAAACATAGAACATTTTTACTATGTTAAGCACAACATAAGAGTACTGCTTACCATCTTCTAACAATCCATGGCCACTATCTAATACCATCTGTGATGAAGGGAAGATTTTAAAAAGGGAAAAGAAAATCAGAATTTGTGGTCTGCCTATTATGCACCAAAGTTTCAGGATCACTATGGACCTACTTAAAATCTTCACTGGCCTGTATCTATTTTGACATGTATTTTACCAGAATACAGAATAAGGAATATAGAATAAAGAATAAAGAATCTCTCTTTATTAGAGAGATGATAAAGGTAACCTTTATTAGGCACTTATGTGTCCAGATCCTTTATAAATATAGTGTGTGTATGTGTGTGGGTGTATACATATATTTATTTTTTTTTCCATGATTAGAATGTTGGAATGTGTTCTTTGTTTCTACATCTTTGTTGAAGTTACTCTCATCATGGGCATGAATTGTTAGTCACTAAATCTTTCCATACTTTTTAGTTCTCATCAATACTGAACACTTTATGGCATTTTGATTATTCCCCCTCCTTTAAAAAAAAAATCACCTCTCTTTTCATGATGCCATTCTTTCCTTGGTTTGCATTCCTGCTTTCTGATTATTTTTCCTTAATTTCCTTGATCATGTGCTCTTTCTCTTCCCACTCCTTTAATATAAGAATTCAGCAATCTTCTTTACACTCCAAATATTATCTCCAAATAAATCTGACCTAACAAAAGGTTGCAGCATTAATCTGTATACTAATGTCTGGAAAATATGCATAGAAACTTCTACCTCTCCCTTCCATTCATTTAGTAAACTACTTACTACCTACTACCTACTGGACATCCCAAAGGAATTTTATATTCAACTGTGTCTCAAAAGAACTCATTATTTGATCTCAAGAAAACCCCCTGTATTCTTTATCCCAGAGTCTAATATGACCATACTCAATGATTCAAGGTTGGTATTTATTTGTTATTTTCCAGATCTCCTTTATTCTCATGTCCACAGCCAATGTACCAAAAAGTCCGTATGATAGAATGTTACCCTAACCTTCTATCTGGTCTCATGGAATATTTGTCATCATTAAAATCCATTCTCTAAACTGCCTTCAAAACAAATATTCCTAAAACAAAACAGGCCAAATTACTCCTTCCTTGAAAATAATCATCGGCTTCCTGTTATCTGCAAGTTTGTTAGAACTTAACAAACTAGAACCTTTATGGAGTAGTGTTTGACTACCTCTCTAGATCTGTGACCTCTAGATACCAATTTCTTGTGACTACATGTGCCTTTACACTTTCTGCCCATTCTGCTCAGGATATACCTGTATGTAAAATGTTATCTAATACAAAAACAGTTATTACCCCTTTTTCTGAGAGTTTCCACTTCACTCTAGTACTTCTGTGTTTGACGTTATGATATTAGCACATTATCTGGTCCAGCAACTGTGGTTATTAGTTTACATTTCTGTTCCTTTCACTTACTTCATAAAGCAGCAGTACACAGTGCAATGTATAGCACGTAGTGATGTTCAACAAATATTTTTTGAACCATACTGAAATTTCATCAATTTCTGCAAATATGAAGGGAAGAAGATGTTTCTTCATGGTGCTATAATAACTGGTTGTCACTCAAATCAATGACAGTTATAATTCAAGTTAATTAAAGGCCATGATGAATCAAAGCAATCAGTTCCTACCAAGTATGTTTAACTATTCAATTGGTTTGTCATGATAAAAACATAACTTCATTTTAGTTGAAAAAAAAATCTATGATTTCAGAGGAGAAAACTCATATTGTCTTGATTGTTTGACATTTTCTGGTAGCTCTGATGCCATTTAAATAGACCTTGGATGGCATGGCTTATCTTACTTTCCTTTTTTGGCAGCAAAGAAACACGGAATGACTGGAATACCCTATCATCTAATGTTTCAAGGTAATTATTTAAGGCCTGTAGCTGTCATTGTAATACTGAACTTCCTTCCTCTGTTTACCCAGGAGAAGCACACTGACATTCATCACCATGCTGCAAGGTGATGTTAGCTTGCAAGTGTCATGTTCAAACTTTTAAATGTGTAATGTTTAATTTACCTTAGTTTGCTTTAGAAATATTTTATACTTAATCCCTTATCTTCAACTTAGACAACTAATTGCTTTTGAAAAATTACACTAGTCAATTTCATATTTCACTATATGGTAAATGCTGATAAGTAACTCTCATTTATCAATGATACCCAGCTCTACATTAAAAATTTTCAAGACCTAATACTCTCGGTAACAGTTGTCTTTGGTGATGCTCAAATTAGGTATTGAAGTTGAGCTGTATAATAAACTAGATTAAAAGTACAAAAATGGAGACTTTTATTAGGTTGAAAATAAGAAAATGATGTATCTAAGTATATCACATATACTTAGATGGAATAAATGTCTTTACATGGAAAAGATGTCTTTACATGGAATAAATATTTCACACATAAATAAAATGATGGTTACCTTTACTTGAATGACCAAAATGAACCAGTCTTGTTTATTAATAGTTACTTATTTTTTTATTATTTTGCTTCTTAATAAATACTATACTTATAACATTTATATTTTTAAGTGCAGTTATAACTCTCTACACAGATTTTTTTTAAAGATTTTATTTATTTGACAGAGAGAGAGAAATCACAAGTAGGCAGAGAAGCAAGCAGAGAGAGAGAGGGGAGGAAGTAGGCTCCCTGCAGAGCAGAGAGCCCAATGCGGGGCTCAATCACAGGACCCTGGGATCATGACCTGAGCCGAAGGCAGAGGTTTTAACCCACAGAGCCACCCAGGTGCCCCTCTACACAGATTTTTAACCAGTGTAAAAAATGAGACACAGGGGCGCCAGGGTGGCTCAGTGAGTTAAAATCTCTGCCTTCTGCTCAGGTCGTGATCTCAGGGTCCTGGGATGGAGCCCTGCATCGGGCTCTCTGCTCAGCAGGGAACCAGCTTCCGCCCTTCTCTCTGCCTGCCTCTCTGCCTACTTGTGATCTCTGTCAAATAAATAAATAAAATCTTTAAAAAAAAAAATGAGACAGAAATGCAGCTGAAGAACAACAAACTAATGGTTGCCAGAGGGAATTGGAGGTGGGGAATGGGGGATGGGGAGTGGGAGATAAAGGCTTCCAATTATGGAATGAAGAAGGCATAGCAATAAAAAAAGTCCAGTAAGAGAATATAGCCAATGGTATTGCAATAGCATTGTATGGTGACAGATGGTAGTTACATTGTGGTAAGCATAGCATAATGTACAGAAATATCCAGTCACTATGTTGTACATCTTGAAACTACTCAAGAATTTATGTCCACTATACTTACATTTTTTAAAAATTTAAATAAAATTAACGAGGCTGATCCTAAAGAAAACAATATGTGAAGAGATTATACAGAGTATTACCTAAGAGTGGATTAAGTGCAATTTTAAACTACATAAACCAGTTCCTTTTGTTTTTGTTAAGACTTCACTCATCTCACCATGAGCAATATAATAGGCTTCTCTAATTTCCTAATACTAGACTCCCAAAGTCAGCTCAGAATTGGATATTGCTATAATATGGATTTAATAAACAAACCTTAGTACATCTTTCTGTTTAAAAATATTTCTGTTTAAAAATCTTTGATAGTACATCTCTCTATTGCTTATAGAACAAAACTGAAATCCCTTATCATAGACATAAGGATCTTCAAATACTTCTACAGTTCACCTTTCCAAACTAATCCCTCTTCTTTGTTCCTCCCTAATAAGAATAATAAGACTCCCAAATGTTGAATTTTCTTGGCCATTTTCAACCATAATATATTTTTCTTCCTCTTCTTTCTAGTACAACTGACATACACTGTTACATTAGTTTCAGGTATATAACAAATATGAAGGTTCCTCAAAAAAATTTAAATACCATATGATTCAGTAATTCCTCTAGTGGATATTCACCCAAAGAAAATGAGAACAATAATTCAAAGAGATATACGAAAACGTATGGTTATTGCAGAATTATTTGCAGTAGCCAAGATATGGAAAGAACAGAAGTTCCCATTGATAAATGAATGGATAAAGAAGATGTATAGATGTATAATGGAATATTATACAGCTATTAGAAAGAGGAGATTGTGTCATTTGCAACAGCATGGATGGACCTGGAAGATACTATGCTAAGAGAAATAAGTCAAACTGAGATATCAATCATATGTATAATCAAAAAATAAATGAATAAGCAAGCAAAAAATCAGAACCAGATCTACAAATATAGAAAACAAACTGATGGCTGTTAATCATAGTCTATTCTTATTTATTCACCTTTATTTTTTTCTCCAAAAAGAAAAGTATTCATCTTTCTCAATCACCTTTCCCAAATGGTAGCTCCTTTGTAAAGCATTTGGCAACAAATCCAGGCAGATCAGTACACCACTTTTGTCAACTATAAGAACATGTATCTTCTTATATCACAATGGCTTTATTTTTATTCTTTTATTTTTATTTATTTTTTTAATTTTTTATTAACATATAATGTATGATTATCCCCAGGGGTACAGGTCTGTGAATCGCCAGATTTACACACTTCACAGCACCTACCATAGCACATACCCTCCCCAATGTCCATAATCCCACCACCCTCACCCTACCCCCTTCTCCCCAGCAACCCTCAGTTTGTTTTGTGAGATTAAGAGTCTCTTATGGTTTGTCTCCCTCCCAATCCCATCTTGTTTCATTTATTCTTTTCCTACCCACAAACTCCCCCACATTGCATCTCCCCTTCCTCATATCAGGGAGATCATATGATAGTTGTCTTTCTCCAATTGACTTATTTCGCTAAGCATAATACCCTCTAGTTCCATCCATGTTGCTGCAAATAGAAAGATTTCATTTCTTTTGATAGCTGCACAGTATTCTGTTGTATATATATATACCACTTCTTCTTTATCAGTTCATCTGTTAATGGACATCTAGGTTCTTTCCATAGTTTGGCTATTGTTGACATTGCTGCTATAAACATTTGGGTGCACATGCCCCTTCGGATCACTACATTTGTATCTTTAGGGTAAATACCCAGTAGTGCAATTGCCGGTTCGTAGAGCCCCTCTATTTTCAACTTTTTGAGGAAACTCCATGCTGTTTTCCAGAGTGGTTGCACCAGCTTGCATTCCCACCAACAGTGTAGGAGGGTTCCCCTTTCTCCTCATCCTCGCCAGCATCTGTCATTTCCTGACTTGTTAATTTTAGCCATTCTGACTGGTGTGAGGTGGTATCTCATTGCGGTTTTGATTTGTATTTCCCTGATGCTGAGTGATGTGGAGCACTTTTTCATGTGTCTTTTGGCAATCTGAATGTCTTCTGTGCAGAAATGTCTGTTCATGTCCTCTGCCCATTTCTTGATTGGATTATTTGTTCTTTGGGTGTTGAGTTTGATAAGCTCTTATTAGATTTTGCATACTAGCCCTTTATCTGATATTTCATTTGCAAATATCTTCTCCCATTCTGTCAGTTGTCTTTTGGTTTTGTTAACTGTTTCCTTTGTGGTGCAAAAGCTTTTGATCTTGATAAAGTCCCTATAGTTCATTTTTGCCCTTGCTTCCCTTGCCTTTGGCAATGTTCCTAGGATGAAGTTGCTGCAACTGAGGTCAAAAAGGTTGCTTCCCGTGTTCTCCTCAAGGATTTTGATGGATTCCTTTCTCACATTGAGGTCTTTCATCCATTTTGAGTCTATTTTCATGTGTGGTGTAAGGAAATGGTCCAGTTTCATTCTTCTGCATGTGGCTGTCCAATTTTCCCAACACCATTTGTTGAAGAGACTCTTTTTTCCATTGGACATTCTTTCCTGCTTTGTTGAAGATTAGTTGACCATAGAGTTGAGGATCTATTTATGGGCTTTCCATTCTTTTCCTTTGATCTGTGTGTCTGTTTTTGTGCCAGTACCATACTGTCTTGATGACAACTTTATAATAGAGCTTGACGTCTGGAATTGTGATGCCACCAACTTTGGCTTTCTTTTTCAATATTCCTTTGGCTATTGGAGGTCTTTTCTGGTTCCATATAAATTTTAGGATTATTTGTTCCATTTCTTTGAAAAAAAATGGATGGGGCTTTGATAGGGATTGCATTAAAAATGTGTAGATTGCTTTAGGTAGCATAGACATTTTTACAATATTTGTTCTTTCAATCCATGAGCATGGAACATTTTTCCATTTCTTTGTGTCTATCTCAATTTCTTTCATGGGTACTTTATAGTTTTCTGAGTATAGATTCTTTGCCTCTTTGGTTAGGTTTATTCCTGTTATCTTATGGTTTTAGGTGCAACTGTAAATGGTATTGACTCCTTAATTTCTCTTTCTTCTGTCTTGTTGTTGGTGTAAAGAAATGCAACTGATTTCTGTGCATTGATTTTATATCCTGAAAGTTTACTGAATTCCTGTACAAGTTCTAGCAGATTTGGAGTGGAGTCTTTTGGGTTTTCCACATATAGTATCATATCATCTGCAAAAAGTGATAGTTTGACTTCTTCTTTGCTGATTTGGATGCCTTTAATTTCTTTATGTTGTCTGATTGCTGAGGCTAGGACTTCTAGTACTATGTTGAATAGCAGTGGTGATAATGGACATCCCTGCCATGCTCCTGACCTTAGTGGAAAAGGCTCTCAGTTTTTCTCCATTAAGAATGATCATAATGGCTTTTTTGTTCTCTTTTATCCTTGGGCTATGAGTTCCTCGTACTTCTTCTTGTACCTCTTGTGCCAAACATGTAGAAAGTACTCAGAAAGTGTTTCTTGAATACATACATGAATAAATAAACAAATGAATGGATGACTTATACTCTGTATGTGTGTTCCAGGAGGAAATATGGAAATATGGTTCATGCATAACACAAGGTTCCAACAGGTATTTATTAACAAAGTGAACATTTACCAAGGCTTGTCATAAGGCATAATGAAATAATCTAGATACCAATCAAACTCTCACAACCCTAAGCTCAACAGGACAAAGAGAGAGAATAGTACCTAGAAACAAGAACGACAGAGATTCATATGGAGTGAAATGTCTTGAGAGGAGAAATGACTCTCAATCAAGGGACAGAGTGCTGGAGACCACACCAAGGAAGTTAACTATGGAATAAGTACCCTGACTCTATTCTATTGATTCTCTTTAGTCTCTTGGTGGTTCTTAATGGCAGATCTGAACTAGAAACCTCTTAGAGACTTTTAATGTAACCCATCTTTATTTGTGATCCAGTGATGATCAACATGGAAAAGGATGGGGAGTAGTTCTAGAGAGGCAAATGGAGACATCCATGTGTGACATATATGTTTCAAGGTGACATAACATATAATATATTATACATAATATCATCTTGAGGGATAATCTAATGAATGTTATCTTTGCACCCTGACAAGGTTCTGAATAAATTGGGACTTAAAATTTACCTTTTTGTGAGGAAATCTGGAAATCAAACTACTATTTTTCTTGTTAGAAGAGGCTAGATTGAAGAATGTGACTTTAAGTTTATTTTCAAATAGGTTTGCAAATACTAAGTCTTAAATCTGAAAGACTTACTCATTTACTCATGATGATCTAAACTGGGGTGGTCTTATGTGGTACACATGTGGTACAGCAGATTCTATGCTCTTTTCAGGCAAATTGATTCCAAAAGAAAGAAGGACAGCATTAAGCAAGAATATCTAGTTTTTCTTTTCAAATTTAGAAATCAGATGTAGTAAATGCTGAGATGTGTACTGTATAATTATGCAAATTCATGTGTAATATGTATCATGATTGTTTTCTCTCCTCATTCCAGACTCCCAGCCATCAAATGGGAAGAGAAAAAACTCCTAAACTTCAGAAGAACAAAGGAAGTTGTAAAGGAAAAATGAGGAATGGCACCAAAATGGTAGCAAATCCCACCTCAGGAAGCTGGGAGATTGAATGTGTGTCCTCTGCCATCAGTAGTCATTCTCCTGACCAAATCTGCTTCTGTCAGATTGCTGAAATGGGCATCAACAAACCAAAGAGTTTTGGAATGGCTGCCTCTATTCTACAAGTCCTTGTCAACCTTAGGATCTAGGATGATCCTTATCAATATTTAACTCGGATTGATAAAAATCAACAGATGATGTCAAACATAACATTTAGATGGATCTGAAATGTGAAGTTGTAACTGGGACACAGTATTGTAAAAGGGCCTGGTTCTGGTGGTCCCAAGCAGATGAGCTTTAGCCACTCCCTGCTGACAAAATCCAAAGGCAGAGAAGCAAGTGATGGTGATACCAGAAAGAAATTTATTTCCGTGAGACCAGCACAGGGAAGACAGCAAGCAGACTAATGTACCGAAGACAGTCTCCAAAGTGCTGAAAATACTTCTGGGTTTATATAAGGAAAATGTGGGACAAAGGTCAGTGGGTGAGTGTAGCTGAGCAGTGAAGGTCAGATCTGTCATAGCTGTGGATCATTGCCATGGGGTCAGTTACACTGAGTCTGGCTGGCTCAGGGCAGTCCCTATCAATTGAGTGGGTAGTTTCAGTTCCCATCATGGAATGCTTTGCCCACTGGGTCCTTTGCCTGACTTAAAAGATAAGCAGAAAAGAAGTTAATTAGAAAGTACAGACTGAGGTCAAAATGGAGGTAGTCTTCCTTCAAAGTCACATCTTCAGAACTCCAGCTAGCCCAACCCTGATCACTCAGCCTTGTCAACAACACAACTTACATTTAATGTTACTGAAAAATTTTAGACCCTGTATACAGTATCATGGTGATGTTGTAAGTAAAGGAGGACAGACACATAGCAAGAATCCCTCCTCATTGAATCAAGAGCAGAAAAAACATATATTGACTTTTAATGATATACTTATCTATATAATACTAGAGTACTGTATCTGGAAGAGATTATGCTGAATGAAATAAGTCAAACAGGGAGAGTCAATTATCATATGGTTTCACTTACTTGTGGAGCATAAGGAATAACAAGGAAGACACTGGGAGTTGGACAGGAGAAGTGAGTTGGGGTAAATTGGAGGAGGAGACAAACCATGAGAGACTGTGGACTCTGAGAAACAAACTTAGGGTCTGGGAGGGGAGGGGGATGAGAGGTTGGGTGAGGCTGGTCGTGAGTATTATGGAGGGCTCATATTGCATGGAGCACTGGGTGTGGTGCATAAACAATGAATTTTGGAACACTGGGAAAAAATAAAATAAAATTTAAAAAATATTTGGAAGGACATAGTCTAATTTTTTAAACACTGAATAGTTGTAATACTGACATTATATTTTTAAATTATTTGCCTATCTGCCTTTTTTATTTGATTTATATTGAAAATGTATTATGTGTGTATTTTGGGGTCCTGGACCCAATTCCAATGTATTCAGGGAATTTACCTTCTATGCTACCACCTAAGCAATGTTCCAGACACACCAGCAGGGTTTCCTACAATTCAGTTCTGAACTATCTACCCGAAGACAGCATCAGATTCCACAGAGTTACCCTACAAGACTATCCTGCTCCCACTGCAAAGGCCAGTTGCAAACCCAGGTTATCACCTATGCATTCGACTGATGATCTATAGATAGGAGATTCCAATGCTTCCCGGCGTGGGTTCAATCTAGCTAGATGCCTCACAGAACTCAGAGAAACATTTTACTTACTGGATTCAGTTTGTTAGAAAAGAATATGATAAATAATATAGAGGAACATCCAGATGGAGGAGGTATGTAGAGCAAAGTATATGGCAAGAGGTGCAGAGCTTCCTTGTCCTCTCTGAGTTTGCCACACTCCCCAAATCTCCACATAGTCACCTGTCCAGAAGCTCTCTGAACTTTCTTCTTTGGGTTTTTAACGGAGGCTTCATTATGTTAGCATGATTACTTAAATCACTGCCTTTGGGCAATTGATTCAACCTCTAGCCCCTCTCCTCTCCCCAGAGGTTGGGGGGTGAGGCTGAAATTTCCAACCTTCTATTCAAGATTGGTTCCTCTGGTGACAAACCCCCATCATTAGCTTCTTTCCAAATGTCACCTCATTAACACAAACCCAGTTGTGGTGAAAGGCTTATGAATAACAAGACACACATTTCACTTTTATGGTTCTGAAGTTTCTGCCCTCTACCCCCCAACTGAAAACAAGAGACTACATAGTATAACAAAAGATACTCCCATTGCTCTTATTGCTCAGGAAATTTCAAGGGTTTGGGGAGATGTGAGTCAGAAACTATGGATAAAGACCAAACACATATTTCTTGAAAGTGTTATCAGCAAAGCTAATGTTATGGCAACATGCCTAGGGGCTATAAATCATAATAACCCAGTGTGTAATTTTTTATTTTAAGAAAATCCCATTATTCTCATTGTAATGGCACCTCAGAGAGAAATTATGGTTTAACCCTTATACTGTCAGACTTTATAGAATACACAAAAACATTGGTAAAATTTTATATAAATTCAAAAATAGGTATAGTTGCCTGAGAATGGGCCTGAATTTCAAAACTGTGAGTTTTTTAATTCATCCTCAGATTATTTTTCCTAGAAAAAAAAAATCTTTTGATTGGTCATTTCAGCTAAACACTCATTAAAGACTCTTTTCAGAAATGAAAATACTTGAGACAATTTCATTCTGACACTGTGTAAAGCTTTGTAATGGGTAGCCAGATCTGATCAACTGTCGATCATTTCCCTTATGTAATAAGTGCTTCTTTATTGCCAATGGTTTGAAGTCTCCATCCCTGTCTATTAGTGCATTAGTTCTTGCAGAATTAGACCTACTCTGTTTGAAGAGTTGTCTAGGGTAGATGGAACATAGAGATGGGGAAAGTGCCATAGGGGAGTAACAGGTCTTGCCTTCACTTTGCCCTGTAAGAGAAATGGTGCCAACAAAAGGGCTGGAGCTTGGGATAGCATGATTCCCACGGCTCTCACATGCTGTATTGAGAGAGAATGCATAAATTAGACTTTAAGAATAATAATATATCTAAAGTTTATAAGAGTGCCAAAGAACAAAAGCCAGATGTCAGCAGATTGAGCGAGGTTTGCCTAGAAAAAGGAATATGTTGATAGTCTCCCAGCCTATCAACCTACAGTGACACTCATTGTGAACTATAGACATAATTTCTATTACTCTGAACATTCAGTGAAGTCAAGTTGAAAGTTAGAGCTTGGACTTTCTATTTGCACATAGAATTACAAATCCATCTCACCTAGGCTTGAGCTGGATCCCTTTCATGAGGTTGGAGTGGTAATGACAAGAGCAGTCATCAGTGAAGGACAGCTGTGCCTGAAGAGTGGTGATACCACCACAGCCATCATCAGGAGAGCCAGCATTGTGGCAGCATGTCTGGGGGCTGAGGCAGAATAAGTGGGAAACTTATTTCTGAGCACTCATGTGACAGCTATCTGTGGAGCTCTTAGAAATAGCTAGAGGACATGTTGAGAGATGCTAATTTCTGTCATTCAAACACATAAGGATGATGCCTTAGAAATTGGGATATTTAGAGTTATTTATTATGATGTGTGGTAGTCATAAGCTGGTCAGGCCAGAGAACATTTGGGTTACATAAACCTCATTTGTTATGCAACACAGGCTATATGAACTTCTTTTTCATTTTTATAACCCAACACAGAGAGATGAAAATTCTATTCTAGCTATTTTATCCCTAAGGGGGTCTCTCTGTTTTAGAAGAGGTTTTGGAAACTGCTATTTAACAAGAATATCTCTTCTCTAAAATAAGTTACTTTGTACCCTAAATAAATTAGTTTAATATGTGTATGGCCAATTCTTGCTTTATGAACAGAATCTTGGCTGATGGGTAAGCCAGTTAATTTGATAAAACTAATCAATTCAAGGAACAAAATAAAGGAAGAAATTGTCAGTCGATTCAGTCAGAAAATAAATTGGTGTTTTTTCTTGAAAAGTCCATGGAGAATAAGATAGCTGGATTTTATCAACCAAGGTAACACTGATTTTACAAACAAAAAATACGATACCTTGATCTCATACATTTTACGAAATATATGGTGACTAGTGTAGTCACTTGAAGACCACAAAGCTCTCTGTGGAGTGGGGATAGGGGGAGGGTGGGGTAAAGAAGAGGAATCAGAATGAAAACATAATAATTTTGATTATACATTGATTAGAAAGTATTTATGATGGAAGGGATGATATATGAAATTGTGGTACATGCTTTATAGCTGAGACCAACTTACCAAGATGTCTTCGACATGATTGTCATGTATTCCTTTTAGTATTCTTTCAGTTAAAGTAGTTTTTTTCAAACACTCCATAAAAAGGTAGCTGGTAGCTGTTGTCAGTCCACACTCAGATATGTGTAACCTCTCTTTTTATTTTCCAGTCTTCACTCAAAGAAGAGGCCTGAGTCAACTTCGCTGTTAAAAAAGAATCAAAGAAAAAAAAAAAAAAAGTCAAAGCGACATAGGATTTGAGGGAATGTTTTCCTCTACCCCAGAGAAAATATATTCAACATATTTTCAGTAGAAAACATATGGTTCAATATATAGTTCAAACAGATCAAGAGAAGGAGGTTTTTAATGATATCAAGCACTTCAAAAATGCTCATTAATATCTTAAGTTGGAAAGAAATAAAGTAAATAAGTTATAATGTGGAAGGAAGGAAGGAAGGAAGGAAGGTAGGTTAGCAGGGAGGGAGGAAGGAAGGGGGAGGAATGGAAGGCAGGAGTGAGGGAGGGAAGGAAGGCGAGAAAAGAAAGTCTTCTTCCTTTTTTCACCTCCTTATCTCCTCCCCCTCTCCCCCCCAAAATAGGTCTGCTGTTCTTCCTTGTACATTCCTAATGTTGGCTGAAGGCAACTTCTCTCCCAAATCTGAAACATGAGTCATTCAAAATTTCTTCATCTTCTGGGTCTCACCCACTCTGCATTGACCCTTCTCTCCCCACACCCAACCACTCATCACATGTAGTGAGTTCTACCTACTAAGCATCAGAACCCACCTTCTCCTCTCCAAGGGACCCTATCTAGTTATGTCCCTGTCACCTCCTTCCTGAACTGCCATGACAGTTTTCTATTCTTTTTTTTTTTTTTTTTTTTTTTTTTTTTTTTTTTTTTTTTTTTTTTTAAGATTTTATTTATTTATTTGACAGAGAGATCACAGTAGGAGAGAGGAAGGGAAGAGATCACAGAGAGAGAGGAAGGGAAGCAGGCCTCCCGCTGAGCAGAGAGCCCGATGTGGGACTCGATCCCAGGACCCTGAGATCATGACCTGAGCCAAAGGCAGCAGCTTAACCCACTGAGCCACTCAGGAGCCCAGACAGTTTTCTATTCTTTACAAAAGAAGAAAGAAGAATCCAGGACAGCCTTTTTGATCTTACCTCTCTAGCCCAGAGTCTACAGTGCCAATAAAAAAAAAAAAAAAAAAAATTAAGCAATATTTAGGCAAAATACAGAATATCTGTCACTACAGGAAGTAAACCCTTTATCAGCATTGAATGACCTCAGTGTAAGATTATTAGGATAACATATAGGGCTTTTTAATTTCTTGTCCCCTGACTACCTCTACAGACTCCTCTTTCACCAGCCTCCCTTCTAAACTTAAATCCAGCAACTCTAATCTCCTAACATTTCAGAAACATGCTATGTCATTTCAAGTTTCTATGAACACCCTTCTGTATTGTGCTTACACTCATCCAACTGAAAACTGCCCACCTATCTTCTAAATCCCAAATCAATAGTTCTCCCTTCTACAGTGTCTAATTTCCATCATCCCAAAAGTAATCATCACTGTTAGAGTCAAACAACATGAAAGGGTAAGACCCGGGTTGGGTCTTTCTGTAACTATACAATCTTGCATAAATCATTTTGCATCTCTTTACCTCATTTTCCCCACTTGCAAAATGGGGACATCTGTTGCAAGGCTCAGCAATTCTGAATACATGATGAAGAGTAAATGCTCAACAAACTTTAGTCATGAAGTACATGTGCAGAATGATGTAGGTGTTAGTAGACAGTGAGCTTGTTGTTTGCTACACTACTCTGTTTCACCGCTGGAATATGAACTCTTTGAGGAAAGAGACTTCGTGCTATTCCAAATTTCTCGATCTCCAAACTCTAATACTGTGTCTCCATTTAGTAGTTTTTCAATAACTCTATGTTGAATCAATGTGTAAAATGATGAATATTCACTACTGTAATAGATATATTAGTGTGTGGGAACCAAAAAGAACTCAGCTACTCCCTCATGACAAGAGAATCCTTTATGATAGACCTTTGGCTGATCTCCAGTTGCAATAACAGCACATTTGTAAGTCAATATTCTTGGATACCACAAAATAACTTTGTGAAGGTCAGAGAGTGGGGATTGATGTAGACAGAGTATTTATAAGTCTGTGATCAAATATACAAAGGTAAGGAAGTTTCCATTTTTGTATCTCCTGTATCTTCTCTCTTCGGATCACCTCTCTCCATGTACGTGTAGCAGGATGTCTCTAAGACAAATTATACTATCTTCTACTTCTAATTATAGCATTTATAATAATAGACACATTAACCAGGACTTTTCTCTTTTGTGGTGATCTGGATACGATGATCTGGTCTGCCAGTCTAAATGAGCTTCTGCTGAATATATTCTAGTTTCAAACTCTTACAGTTTATAATTCTTGGTGGCTTCTTATATACACCTGCATTAAAGAACTATTTTTTAGACTATGAGCTATCGGTTATTATATTATGTGAACAAAAAAAAAATAGAAACTAACAATAATTATGTGCCCATTATGTGCCAGGCACTGTGCTGGGTAATTTACACATGCTGTCTTGTTTGCTTTTTACAACACAGATAATTATTTTATCCCTCATTTACATATGAGGACACTGGGACCTATAGAGATTAAGTAACTTGTCACAGAAGTTGTAATTAACAAAGTAAATTAATTAACCAGTAAAGCTGATCATTTTGTCTCTAAATATGAAGTAATTTTGCTGTTTTTAACCTTAACAACTAACCATGCATCCAAGAAAGTGTTAAGACATTAAGCATGATTACAATATATAGGCTTTGCGTTAGAGTGGAGCCAGATAAGAAGCAGGGTGATTGGTGAAGTTGATCTAATCGCTAAACACAGAGTAAAAATATTTCCCTGTTTCAGTGGAGAGCCCAGTAGAGAATCCAACAGAGCTATGTTCAATGCTATTATCTATCTATCTAACTATCTCTCTCTATATATATATACATATACACACACACACATACACATATATATACACACATATATATATATACATAATACATATATATGCACACACATATATATGTGTGTATATATATATGAAAACATTTGGGAAACACATGAAAATGGGAAAAAATGTATTATTTGACCAAAAAATCATTTGTGTCCTTGGAGTTTGTTTGTCTTGCTAAATCCTTCTCCTCCCCAAACCCTCAAAGGCCCCTGCTCTACCAAGCGCACACTTTAACAGTGAACACTAAAAGAATTGATTCATTCTATACTAAATGTAAAGAAAAAATCTTTGTTTATGAGCCCAATGATTGTAAAGTTCAGAGTTGGCTCCTTAGCAGAATAGAGAGCTATGTTATTTTACATTGTCTAAGTGCTTCTAAAGTTGAATGGAATCAGGGTAATCTAATAAAAGACTGCAAATAATACATATATTTTATGTGGAATGACAAGAGTTGATCAGAATAATATTATATATACTCTACAGTAATGATGAAAGATTCCTCTAGCTCTTGGATTATTACCTAGTATGTGAGACATGCATCAGACATTAAAGACCATTGATTAGACAGAAATGAAGCTGGTCATTGAGCTGGGGATTATGAAAATTGTCTCTCGTTTCTTACAGAGCACACTGGGTAGAGTTTAGAATGTAATGACCTATGATTGCTTACATATATCATTTCATCTTTCATATTTCCAGGGAAGAAGAATACAAGTCTGAAGTTAGTATCCTTTGTGGAAATATTTTGGGAACATTCTGCTGCTTTCCTCTAAGTACCAAAGGAGTATAAGTAAAACTTGCTATTCTAGGAAACAGAATACTTGATCTGACTCCAGTGAAATTGCTAATGCAGGAAAATGTTTCTCCACTAATTTTAATCACAGCACCAAAATGCACTCACCATTGTACAGTCCTCAGAACTGAACTGATTTGATTTCCCATGACCAAGTCAGGGCCTAAATTTTTGTATATGTTTAGTAATATTTTACCATGCCATCCTTATACATTAAATCAAATTGTGCAAACACCAATCAAGAATTTTGTAGAACACTACAACCTTTCTTAAGGTAGGTAAAGCCCATCAAATTGAGTAGGATTGGAGGGCTGGAGTACAGAGTCCAGGACCTATCTTTACTCCTTTCCTGCATGGGCCCAACATTTCTTGATGTCTCAGTATCCCTCCAGAATTAAAGCTCTTGACAAGAGGCCCTCCTTTATAGTTCCAAATTTTATAGAGCTCCATGTCATTATTTATTCCTCTTATATCTTCATGTTTAGGAGTGATAATGGCTTCCTTCTATTGCTGGTCTCTAGGTGCCTCAATATCCCTTGCTGATTCCATTAACCATGCCCACATCTCTAGAAGGTGTCCCTTTGTGAAAACTTTCCTTGATTGATGAATCTGAGTGAAATTCTGTTTTCTGACTACCACAGTGAAGTCATATATGATATATGTTAGGCAAATATATATTCATTAAATGTTTCCATCCTTACTTTTAAAGCCTGAAGAAGGAAGGAAAGGGGAGAGGGAATGAAGAAGGGAATAGAGAATAAAAACTCATAAAACTTAGTTTAGTTATTTCTTGCAAAAGGTGTCTCAATTAACAATGAAATGCTCAATACAACATTTAAAAAAATACTGAAGTTAGTCTTAGACTGAACTCCACAGATTAATGAAAACAACAAATTTAGTTTTAGTCTTATTATTTGGTTCACATGATCATAACTCAGTATGGTACCACTATTTATCATAGGATAATTAGAAATTCTAATTAATGATTCTATACATCTGAATAATAATCATCTGACAGCTGATTACTTACTCTTAATAAGTACAATGAAGGAAAAAATCAAAATTTGCAACCCATTAGAGGATAATCAATAAAAAGGAGCTCTTGGGGTTGAAAGTTTGACAATAACTGGCTTAATACTATATTATCAGTATAGAAAGCTCTCCTTAAGTCTAGAACCTCTCCCTGAATACTATCACAGTCTCAAGGACATGTTGCAATGCAGATAGCCACATACTCACAGACATTCAGTCCTGAGAAGCCCTAGGAAATAGCCTTTCATTTCGAATGTGCCCATTGTTTGCTTCAGTTTCATGAATTAGAGATGTCCATTGGATGGCAGAGTTGGACCAGAAGTTCATGTTCACCAACCCTAAATTTGAGAATGAAGTTCATAGACCAACCCTAAGCTTGACTGCTGGGTGACCTAATGCATCTAATTCTCTGCTCTGTTTCCCCCATTTCACCACCTAGAAATGAAGATGACTGAATCTTCTGGGTAGGTGCTCCATTTTACACTGTAGTAGAAGAATTGAGCTCATCCCCTTAATAAGTCTCCTTTTATGGAACTAGCCTTTGACAGAGGAGTCCTGGGCTTGAGTGAGTAGTTCCCAGAGCGTTAGAGAGATATTAGACTCACCGTCCCACATGAGAGTTAATAAATGCAGTTGCTCGTGTCAATAAAATACATAGTCTCTGAAAAATCCCATACTGTTTTGATCATCTTTTTCCAAGGTCATTTCTCCTGAAGGTCATATCTTAGGTGGCTTAGACATGGGTTAGTAATTTCTACCTTGAGATCATGCCTGGTGCCAGGCAGAACTTTACCAATAGACTTGGGGAAAAGGGTTTCAATTTTGTACAGTGAACATCTATTTCTTTTTCTATCTGTATATGAGTATGTATATATATAGCAGTATAAATATGTACACTAACACACAACAAAAATTCACATTAAGATAGCATTCTTAAAAAAAAAAAAAGATAGCATTCTTAAATATTTTACTTGTTCTTAATGCCTTTTCCTTGGGGAAAAAGACTTCCTTTTCTGTTTTTAAAAACAGAAGTTTGTAGTGTTATGTGTATCTGAGAGCAGTTATCAGATTTTAAAAGCTACCAGGCTATCTGAAAATACTAATTTACAGGAAGACATCGAGTGAAAGAGCCTGGATCTTGGCATGGGGACATGTAAATTCCAGAGCAGGCTTGTCCACCATCTCCCTCAGTGGTCTTAGCCAGTGACTTTATCTGTCAGGACCTCAATTTATTTATTTATTTATTTGTTTGTTTATTTTAAGATTTTATTTATTTATTTGACACACAGAGAGAGAGAGATCACAAGTAGGTAGAGCTGCAGGCAGAGGGAGAGGGAGAAGCAGGCTCCCCACTGAGCAAGGAGCCCACTACAGGGCTTTATCGCGGGACCCTGGGATCATGACCTAGGCCAAAGGCAGAAGTTTAACCAACTGAGCCACCCAGGTGCCTTAAGATGTTTCTAATATGCAAAGCATGGAGACTGGAAATTCTTCTTTAACCACTCACCCCACCTCCAGTTCGCCATCTGCACCAAGAATCAGTCCCTTCCATTGACAGCACTTCTCTTATTTTTCATTTTCACAACTTGGAATTACTTTGTAGAGGACATTAACAGACCTGCTCATAGAGTCGAATGCTGCAACTCCTTGCAGTATACATTCAAACCTTACAGTTGAGTTCAAAGATTCTCTGTGATTTTGAAAAGAGTACTTGTGGAGGAATGAGGGCTGGGCTTGGAATTCCTCTCTGCTCCTTATAAATTGCATGACTGTGGACAAACAACTGACACAGCATTTTTTTTATTATTATTAACATATAAAGTATTCATTGTTTCAGGGGTACAGGTCTGTGAATCATCTGTCTTACACAATTCGCAGCACTCGCCATAGCACATAGCCTCCCCAAGGTCCATAACCCAGCCACCCCATCCCTCCCAGCTCCCAGCAACCCTCAGTTTGTTTCCTGAGATTAAGAGTCTCTTATGGATCTGACACAGCATTTTAAATCTAAATCCTCATTCGTGGAATCCAGATGACCACATCTGCCAACCTACCAGATGGAATTGCTGTATGTATTTTAAAAGATGGCTCCACGGAAGCACCCAGAGTGTGTGAACCTCACTGAATGCAGCTGAACTTTAATATTTAGATGGACCTTTGGGAGAATTCACCTATAGACAAATTTTGGCTTTTATATTGTTTAAAGTTCAATGTGAAAAGTGCAAGAGATAGTTATTTACTGCTTTCTCAAGAAAACTACAAAAGTTATTAATCATGACAATGATCCAAAATATTAAAAATATTTACAGAATTTACAGAATTTACAAAAATATTTATAGAATTGTCTACAGGAATTAACCAGTTAACATGACTCCGTGTTAAGAGAGGATGAAACCATTGCCAAAGATTGAAATAATAACTACAGGAAAAATATGACTTTAAACCTGGATTGAAACCGTGAAACTGAGTTAGTAGTCCATCGTTGACCATCAAATTCTGGCTATCAGTGTAGCCCTAAGGAAACCATGACCTGAGATTTTGGAAATGAGCTAGTATCTGTTCCTCCAATCTAGCAATAATAGCCTCTGGTAACAATCTTGGCAGATAGGTAATAGCAGCCAACACACACTGATGGCTCAGGACACAGAACTGTGTTTCCACGTATTGTCTCATTTGATTTCTGCAGCGACTCTACCAAGTTGGGCTCTGCTAATATTTGCATTAAGGTAACTGAGGAGCACCTTGGTGGCTCAGGCGGTTAAGCTTCTGCCTTCTGCTCGAGTCATTATCCCTGGGTCCTGGGATCCAGCCCTGATTTGGGTTCCCTGCTTCTCCCTCCCCCTCTGCTGCTCCTCTGCTGGTGCTCTCTTGCTCTCTATCTCAAATATGTAAATAAAAGCTTTAAAAGAAGATAAAAATAAATGGAAAGAAAGGAAGAAAGAAAGAGAGGGAGAAGGTAAAGAAAGAGAGAGAAGGGAAGGGAAAGGAAAGAAAAGGAGGAGAGAGGAGGGGAAAGTGGGGAGGCGAGGGGAGGGGAGGAGATGCAAGGCCAGGCAACGGAAGGCAAGGAAGGGAGGAAGAAAGGAAACTGAGGTTTGGAGGTTTGGAGACGTGGAATAACTTGTCCAAACCTCAGGTACTAAACTTTGGAGTTAGAATAGTTTTGGAAGTTACCACTAAGAAAAGAGCAAACTACTGGGTATTTACTCTAAAGATACAAAAGTAGTGATCCAAAGGGGCACGTGCACCCGAATGTTTAGAGCAGCAGTGTCCACAATAGCCAAACTATGGAAAGAACCTAGATGTCCATCAACAGATGAATGGATAAAGAAGATCCAAGAAATGGATATATATATATATATATATATATATATATATATATATATATCCATATGATGGAATACTATGCAGCCATCAAAAGAAATGAAATCTTGCCATTTGCAATGATGTGGATGGAACTAGAGGGTATTATGCTGAGTGAAATAAGTCAATCAGAGAAAGACAATTATTATATGATCTCCCTGACATGAGGAATTTGAGAGGCAAAATGGGGGGCTTGGGGGGTAGGAATGGAAAAAATGAAACAAGACTGGATCAGGAGGGAGACAACCCACAAGAGACTCTTAATCTCACAAAACAAACTGAAGGTTGCCGGGGAAGGGGGGTATGGAGAGGGTAGTTGGGTGATGGACACTGGGGAGGGCATGTGCTATGGTGAGTGCTATGAAGTGTGTAAACCTGGCAATTCACAGACCTGTACCCCTGGGGCTAATAATATATGTTAATTTTAAAAAAAATTTAAATTAAAAATAATAATAAAAAGAAAAGAGCAAACAATACCTAGATGATGGATTGACTGGATATAGCACTTCTGGATTAAGCCTGTGAACAGATCCTGCTTCATTTTTCCTACCAGTCTGAGAAGCCATTTACTGAAGCTACTCAGTCACTCAACATTCAAACATTAATTAAAAAAGTAACAAATGCCCAATCAAATAAAACTGCTGGTGTCCTGCTGCTGAGACACATATGGACAAGCAGTATTATCAGGAAATTCTTACTCCAGTCAAACAAGAGATCAGGCATCAAACTCTCACAGCGAGACTTGACTTAAGGTGCAGAACTTGGTCAGCTCCACCTACCTGACATCATGGACACCAAGAAAGCTGTCTTTCCTGCTCTCTATACTCCCACTGAGATCTTAATTTATTATTATAATCACATAATTAAATAACTAATGATTGTTTTTTCATTCCATCTTGAGGTGCTATTGGAACACTACATAAAAAACTAATCATGTATTGTCTGGTGACTAACATAACATAATAATAAATAAATAAATAAAATCATAATTACATCATTTAGAACTACTGCTTTTTCATTCTTTCTCCTAGTGAAGTATTTTACCCAGTTTTCAGATTTGCTGTCAATGATTTCATTTTAGATACCTTTCATTGCACATACTTCATATTTTAATGATATCTTTGGGTTAAAAGTCAATCCAGAAAACCACAATCTGAATTCAACAAGCTTTATACATTTAGCCAATAATTTTATTTTCACACAACAAGCATTGTCTAGAATTTTCAAGTCAGTATATTCCATTTACTGCCCAAAGACATGTGTTTTCCTTGGTAGATGATTCAGAATTTTACAGGATTCTAAGATAGTTGCTATTAAAAAAAGAGAGAGAGAGAGAGAGAGATTATTTTTTAATTTTTTATTTATTTTTTATTTTTCTGTTTCATTATTGGAGAACCAAAGTGATGAAATGACCTCACCAAGGTCACAGAGCTAATTAAAGATTACGAGGGCAGGATGTAGGTCTGATATGAATTTCTCAACAGGCTACCTAATGACAGTCTACATGAGAACTGGCAGCAACAGGATCACCAGAGACCTTGTTAGGAATGCAGACTCTCAGGCCCCACCCAGATGGCACTGAATCAAAATCTACATTTTACAATATTCTTGGGTGATGGGCTCCATGTTCAAATTTGAGCAGCACTGCTCTAGAGAACGCTGCTAATTTTCTTCATTATCTACCTACAAAATATTATGGCCCTTAACAGATGGATTAGTCTACAACTTAAAAGAAAACTGAGGTCTGAAAATTCTTTTAAACTTATACTGAGCAATTTTAAATACATCTTTTTACTATTAGGCATTTTTCTTTAGAAATAACTCATGACTACATTTGTAACTACAAATGTGAATTCTTTTTTGTATGAGCATTTATTTAATACATATATACTAAAAGGAGTATATATCTCAGTTTTTTTACTAGACTGCATTTTTTTTCCATCTGTAGAAATCCTACAGAGGGCAAAATGTCTGCATTACCCATCAAACCTCAACTTTTACAGCCTGTCACCTATCAGAAGCACACTATCGCCACCTGCTGGCACCTCCATAGAAAAGCTAGCAAGGTGGTGGTTTCTGCTACCAAGATCGTTTCATTATACAGAATTTTACTGTTTGGCATTTACATGTTCCCCCAATTTCTGATTACTCTCCATCTCTATCACCACTTTACGTGACACTTTTATCTATGATGCTTTTACACAGCAGCTAAACGTTAGGCCACTACAATCCAACAAAAAATGTTTTTAAAACCAGCTTCAGCATATGAAAAGCAATTTACCTGACTCTCCTCCTTGCGTAGATGTATAATTACCAGGAAAAGTGTCCCAATTTATGTTTAAAAAAGTAAAATCAATTTACCAGGTGCAGCCTAGTGACCAGTGCAGAACGCCTCATACCTGTGCTCAATGAACGGGTATTTAAGATACAGATCCGTAAAAAAAAAAATAAAAAAGTCTCTCCTCTTCATTATTCCTTCTCCGTGTATGTTTTCATGAAAAGAATGTTGTCCTTCCTTTATTCTTAATCTAAAAAAGTTAATATTGCCATACACAAATATCTTTCTATCTTCTAAAGGCAAATTTTCTTTAACCCTTATTTTTATTTCTCTCCTCAGCTCTGATTAATTCAGACCCAGAAAAATCTCTCCTCTCTCCCTATATTAGTAAAAAAACTGGCCTCAAAAAAGACAACTCTTCAGATAGTTCTAGAAGCATTTTAAAGCTGGCTCCATAGGATTAATTAAAATTAATATAAACAATAGAAATAAACCTTGAGAATCTCAAAATTTCCTCCAGAATTCCTCAGAACTTCCAGTAGTTAGCAAAGGTGATTTTGATCACTGGTGTATTTGATGTTATTGTTAATGATGATTGATTGTGGCATCTTTAAGAGAGATCCCTCTAGGGGAATATAATTGCTTACCCCAAATATTGCATTACTGAGTGTTACGTGATATCCTCCTTAAAAGAAATACAGAATATCCTTTATGTCAGAGTTAAATTGAAAAAAAAAAAAATCCCTGCATTTCATTTTTAAACATCTTAAGCCTCTATGGAGAGAAAAATGTTACTTCAACATTAGTAAAATTTTAGGAGGCAAATTAAAAGGAGAAGAAAGTTAATTCCCTGAGGAAGTACGTATCCTCAAATCTTAAAGTACAAATTCACTGTGTTAAGAAATGATGAGACATAAAATACTCAAAAGAAATGAGAGCAAAGGGACGTTGAATTTTAAGAGCAGCTCAGATAAGAATTTGCATGAAATCACGTCAACTTTACTCTTCCTATTGGGTGTGGCTACAATAACAATTTTTAAAAGATTTGCATGCTGGGTTTATTTGTTTTGAGAAAACTATTTTAGATTGTATGCAATGAAGAAGAAGGAGGAGGAGAAGAAAAGAAAGAGAGAGAGAAAGAAAGAAAGAAAGAAAGAAAAGGGAAGAGAGGGAGAAGGGAAGGAAGAAAGAAAGAAAGAGAGGGAGAGAGGACAGAGGAATGAAGAAAGGAAGGGAGGAAAAGAAAGTAAGAGAAGGAGGGAGAGGAGGAGGAAGGAAGGAAGGAAGGAAGGATGGGAGGAAGGAAGGAAAAAAAATCACACCAGTTAGAATTAAACAAACAAGGAATACTTTACTCAAGTCTACCACAGTAGAAGAGAGACAGGGAGCAAAATATAAGAGGGTTTTGAAGTGCTGAAGTGAGCTAGTGAAAATGTACTTGAAACTGAAAAGAGAGGTTGGTCGATGAGATTTTGACATCTGTGCTTGCTAATTGGTGCTTATCTAAATTAGGCTCCTTTCCTCCCACAGAAACTGAAAGATAGGAGTGCTATCGCTCTTGATGATTCCATTTCAAAGGGATGGCTCTCAGGTCCTTTGGGTTTTTTTGTTTTGTTTTGTTTCGTTTTGATTTTTTAGTAGGCTCCATACCCAGTGTAGAGCTCAATGATGGGCCTGAACTCATGACCCTGAGATCAAGATGCTGAGATCGAGGGGCACTCTTAACTGAGCCCCACCAGGCACCTGGACAAAGACCTTCATGGGCTGTAAAAATGGCGAGAGGCTGAGAATTTATTCTCAAAGGGCTGAAGAAAGAAATTACAAGTTTTCTAAAGTAAATGCTCTAGGAAAGCGGAGGTCAAGGCCTAGCACGAGGAAGAGATTTGTCAGTGGTTTAATCAAACTAAAGGGGTTACAAGCTGTCTGGGTCAGCATCTAATTATTGTTATCACAAGTGTGTTAATGAGCTTTAAAATGTAGCATTGTTTTCTGTATTCACAAGATGTGAGTATGAAGTAAATAACCTAGATTTTCCTTACTGATTCAAACACTGACTATGCAAGTAATTTACAAAGAGAAATTCTTAACCTATAGCAACATGATTAAAATAAGTGAATAGTGTCACAGAGGAGGGCTCTGAAGGAGCCACTTATTTGAATATGTTAATTATTGCAAGCTGGCTTAAAAAGTCCCTTCACATAGTGTTATAGGTGACTCTATCCTTTGTCACTGGGTGACTCTCTTTTCTTTTTTTTTTTTTCCCTAAAATTACAGAAAATCCATTTTCTTTCTCTATTAAAAAATCCACTCTGAAATTACGTTAGCTATTACCATAAATTCATTGCTCTAAAACCACTGCCATAAAATCATTGCAAATAGTCATGACACTTCAATGTCATACGACAATAATTGTTTATTTCTCATGCTTTTGCAGGTTTCAATGATCTATGCTGGGCTTGGCTAAAGGGACAGAAAATTTTTCTACAGCCTTTTTCTAGGATTAGCAAACAAGCCCCAGCTTATCCTTCTCAGGAGGATGGAAGGAACACCAGAGCAGGCAGAAACATTCACAGTCCCTTGAGGACTAGGCACACCATTACTTCTGCCTAACATTGGCCAAAGAAAGTCACATCAATGAACCAGTGTCTACGTGGAAAAGGACTGCGGAATTACACAGCGAAGGGCACCGATATAGGGAAGGGGGAAGAACTAGGGAAATGAACACGATCTACCACAGACGTATTCATTAAATATTCATTGAAAACTTGCCATGTTCCTAGAATAATGTGGAAGAGGACTCCCCTTTTCTCTCAAAGGGTGCGCGGTCTAAGAGAAGTCTGAGCAAGTCCAAAAGCTAAAGCAAATATTTACGATGGGCCTTAAGGAAGAGACTCCATTGAATTGAGTGGAAATGGAGGAAAAGCAACCCAGGAAAAAGAAACTCTGATAAACAGGAGAATGCCAGTTTGAGCAAATACAGAGTGTATTCAGAAAGGTTTGATTTGAATGACATAGTGAGTACATGAAAAGGAGTCATTAGAAATGTTGTTGAGAGAAAACATCGACTCAGTGTCCCTTACTACATCATCACCCTCCTCCCACCCGTCAAATATTAACAGCCCCAGGACTTACCACGCTTTCTTCCGCCCTCCTCTCTACTCCTCTTGGTTGGCCTCATGTCAGCGTCCGCATCCAAATTTAAGCAAATGACTCACAAAGTTGAACCTCCAGTTATAGCCATTCTTATATTCAGAGCCTCTATTTTCAACTGGTTTCTAAATATCTTTAACTGAATGTTCTAGAAATAATTAAAAGATGACGTTTATAATGGAATCTTCCCCACTCCCACATGTCTCGTCTTGTTGTATTCCTTATCTCAGTAATCACCACTGAGGCTAGCAGTCCATTTCCAGGGACCCGAAGGGGTCCTACAGGACCAGCCAAGAGGGTCCTTGGTTTCCCATAGGAAGGAAAGCAAACACAAGCCAGCAGGAAATGAGAGCAGTGTTTATTGGAATTTAGGGAGGTATATAGACAGAACATCTGAAAGACTCGGAAAGGAAAAGAGCATGATTCTTGTCTTTGTTAGGGATCTGGGGGTTTTTACTGAAGATGGTGGTCTAGTATGTGTGTCCTCTCAGGCATCCAGGAACTGGTTAGAACCTTCTTCTTTCTATTTCTACATCATTACCTTAGCTAAGACCACTAGCATGTCTTACCTGGGATATTACAATATTCTCCATACTTACCTCCCATCTCTGAATCTTCCCAATGCTAGCATGACCTATCAAAATTGGATTGATTATATGATTCCTCTGTTCAAAAATTAAAAAATTAAGATATTCTCTTACTGTCAGGATTCTCTTATTTGGTCATTTATTCATTCTGCAACTATACTCCCAGTCTCAGGCATCAAGATCTGTTCCAGGCAATAGAGACAAAGCAGTGAACAATATAGACAAATGTCCCTGCTCTCATGGAGCTGACATGATAGTAGGACAAATACAGTAAGACACGGAGAAAAAAACACATAGCATGACATATTTTAAGAGAATGACAATCACCATAAAGACTGCGATGAAGGGCAGTGGATAATGGACAAAGAGTAACCAGGTGTGAAGTGCCTATGTTAGGGTCAAATTAGGAAAATAATACTGTGGAGAAAAGATGGTGACTGAGATCTAGCCTGGAAACAGTCAAGATGTGATTAAAGATAGATTGAGATCCAAGGTACATCTTGAAGTGTTGAGGTGAAACTGACAGGTCTGATTAGGGGTTGGGTGTGAGAGAGGAAGAAAAGAAGAATCAACAACAGTTCTGTGTGTTTGGACAGAACAATTGGGTAAATGGTGGTGCTATTGACCACAACTGGGAAAGCCAAGGAAAGAGCGGTTGAGAATGGAAGAGCAAAATTTCTTGTTCTGCCATTTTAGTTTGAGATGCCAAAAATAACTACTCCATAGTACAGAAATTAAATTAATTGATAAATTAACTATGAAAATTCAATATAGTTTAAATAAATTAAATGGTAGATAAATTTTAATGGGAGCTTTAAAAATATATGAAAGTGCTTGCCTCTTTTGAATTTCCATGAGGATAACCTTCTGGCTGGTCATCAAAAGCTTTCCTTCTAAAATGAAAGAAGATGGGATAGGGAGGGAGACAAATCATGAGAGACTCTTAACCTCACAAAACAAACTGAGGGTTGCTGGGGGGAGGGAAGGTATGGAGAGGGCGAGTGGGTTATGGACATTGGGGAGGATATGTGATATGGTGAGTGCTGTGAAATGTGTAAGCCTGATGATTCACAGACCTGTACCCCTGGGGCAAATAACACATTATATGTTAATAAAAATAAATTAAAAAAAAAAAAAAGCTTTCCTTCTGGATAATGAGATAGGATGGTGGAATGGATAAGAGGTAGGATGAAGATCACTGGGTTGGCCTGTTATTTTTTTTTAAGATTTTATTTATTTATTTGACAGACAAGATCACAAGTAGGCAGAGAGGCAGGCAGAGAGAGAGAGGAGGAAGCAGGCACCCATCAGGCCAGTTTTTATGAAAAGATATTATGAAAGTCAGATATCTGGATACTTAAAACCATGTCTGCATAACTCCTGGAAGATTGCACATGTCTTAGTTTGAAGATGTATTAGACACACCACTGCAACATGTGGTTCTGGCATTTGGGCCCACCCACATTTGAAATCCTTAGTGAGGCAAACTTTGTCCTCTTTTTTTTCATCTTATTTCTTTTCAGTGTTTCAAAATTCATTGTTTATGCACCACACCCAGTGCTCCATGCAACATGTGCCCTCCATAATACCTACCACCAGGCTCACCCAACCCCCCCACCTCCAAAACTGGCAGTTTGTTTCTCAGAGTCCACAGACTATCATGGTTTTTCTTCCCTTCCAATTTTCCCCAACTCACTTCTCCTCTCCATCTCCCTATGTCTTCCATGTTATTCCTTATACTCCACAAGTAAGTGAAACCATATGATAATTGACTACCTCTGCTTGACTTATTTCACTCAGCATAATCTCTTTCAGTCCCATCTATGTTGATACAAAAGTGAGGCATTCTTCCTTTCTGATGGAGGCATAATACTCCATTGTATATATGGACAATATCTTTACCCATTCATCCGTTGAAGGGCATCTTGGTTCTTTCCACAGTGTGGTGACTGTGACCATTGCTGCTATGAACATTAGAGTACAGATGGCCCTTCTTTTCACTACTCCTTTTCAGTATCTTTGGGTTACTAGCACCAGTGGTGCAATTGCAGGGTCAAAGGGAAGCTTTATTTTTTAATTTCTTAAGTAATATCCACACTGTTTTTCAAAGTGGCTGCACCAACTTGCATTCCTGCCAACAGTATAAGAGGGTTCCCCTTTGTCCACACCCTCTCCAATACTTGTTGTTTACTGTCTTGTTAATTTTGGCCATTCTAACTGGTGTAAGGTGGTATCTCAGTGTGGTTTTGATTTGAATCTCCATGACGGCTAATGATGATGAACATTTTCTCATGTGTCTGTTGGCCATTTGTATATCTTCTTTGGAAAAGTGTCTGTTCATGTCTTCTGCCCATTTCTTTGACATGATTATCTGTTTTGCATGTGTTTAGTTTGAGGAGTTCTTTATAGATCTTGGATATTAGCCCTTTGTCTTTACTGTCATTTGTGAATATCTTCTCCCACTCCATGGATTGCCTTTTTGTTTTGTTGACTGTTTCCTTTTCTGAGCAAAAGCTTTTGATCTTGAGGAAGTCCTAAAAGTTTGTTTTGGCTTTTGTTTCCTTTGTCTTTGGAGACATTCTTGAATGTTCTAAACAAGGATACACCTGGTCCATGAGCCATCTTAACTCTCAGATGTTTCCCACCAAGCACTACAGGCTAGGTTAGCCACTGGACCGCACTCACTTATCTACCCGCCTCTTGTCACTACTTCCATAATTCACTATTATGCTGTATTGGAATGTGATGCTGAGTCCTGGTTAAGGTTTTTCTAATGGCCTATACACTTCTCCTCTTACTTTGCCTAGGAAAACAGGGCTCTAGCCCCGGCTTTCTTGGTATCCCCATATATCTGGATGTTTAAAACAGAGTCCATTCAAGATACAGTCTGAACTGTGGAATAAAGTGTTGGAAAAAAAAAAAAAGACACTGGGTTCTGATTAATTCTATCACCCTTCTTTCACAATATATTGGATAGAAAATGTGGACATAGTGTTTCCATCTTCCTTTGCATGACCTTCTCCCTTCTAGTTTTGGACAGCAAGACTCATAGGCTAGTTTTTGTAGAACTAAGCAGAGCCTGGGACACAGGAGATACTTAAAGCATAGTTGTTGAACGATTGCTTACATCAGTGAAAAGATGATCATATATATGCAGAAGTAATTGGTAGAATTTGATTCTTCATGCTTGGTTGTAGGTAGCTATTATAGTTCTCAAGACTATTTCTTCAATTCCCAAACCCTACACTCCTAGTAACAATGTGAAGAGCATTTCATCGATAACAGGCCAAACCAGGGTTGGCTCAGTGGGTTAAAGCCTCTGCCTTCAGCTCAGGTCATGATCCCACATTGGACTCTTGGCTCGGCAGGGACCCTGTTTCCTCCTCTCTCTCTGCCTGCCTCTCTGCCTACTTGTGATCTCTCTCTGTCAAGTAAATAAATAAAATCTTTAAAAAAAAGATGCTTTAAAAAAACTGGCCTGACTAGGAAAATGCCTGCAATGAAAATACCCATTTTTCAATTTTTCTAGAAAGGAACAACCCTCACTGAAACCAAATTTTGTTAAGGTATGTTTCAGGGTAAAATGTCAAATATATAATTCAAAATATTCATTTTAGGGATCCTTTCTTAGGATTATTCAAAGTGCCATAAACACATAGGGCTTCTATATTTTCCTTGTATATACACAGTTCTGTTAAAGTGGAACCCTGATGTAAATCCTATTATTAAAATATACTCACACTATCCCTGTACCCCAAGTCTTTTAATGCTAGAGTGTAAATTTCATGTGCTCAAATTCATTCGGGCTACATCTAGATCATCTACCATAAAGACTAGAACAAAAATACAGCTCAAATTTCATGTGCTCAATTTCATTCGGGCTACATCTAGATCATCTACCATAAAGACTAGAACAAAAATACAGCTCAACAAATATGTTTTGAATAAATATGTCTCTTCCCTTTTATTTCAATCTTATCCAACCCCAAGTCTAATCCATGCATGAACTACTCCACAAAGACCAGTGCACTTTAGGGGCAACTATTGGAACTTCTGCCTTAGGGGTATAGAATGAGAATTAAGAGCACAGACTTTGGGGCCAGACCATCTGGGTTCAGATCCTAGTTCTACCACCTATCTGAAACAATAGATTATATGTGCTATTTATGACTATGTTTGTTTAAAAAAAAAAAAAAAAAAAGACCCTAACTCGCTTTGGGCTTGTTTTGAAGCTTCAATTAGAATCTGTACATGAAACACTAAAACACCACCTAGTATATCTTAAGTATTGTGAATGCATTAACAGTTCTCAACCAGTAGTGTGATTATCTCTAGCACTAACTTGGCATGAACCAATAGAACTTTTTAAATGATCTTGCCTTGTTTCTCTAGTACCTTGTGAAGATCATACTTTTCTAAATTAAAAGTTGTCATCTTATTCAGTATTGGGCATTTTTAGTACTGCATGAAATACTATTGTAATTCATTAAATAGTTTCTAATGTATACAATAGGTTTTTAATAAGTTAACTACCTCATTAAATACAGGATTAAATTGGATAATCTTTTTATATGAAAATTCTAATGCAGCACATTTGTTTATCTATAATTTAAAAATCAGCAATCTATAGCTGCTCAACTGGCATTTATTTTTTAATTCATCTCATTGTTGCAGTATTGTTCCACAAATCCTGTTTTAAATGATTTACTACTAACCCTACTTCATAATAGTCACAGATTTCTGCATCCATCCAACTGCCTTCTGCATCCTGACAAAGAAGGTTGACTTGTAACCACTCAACACTAAAAACATGCTAAAATATGCAACCAGAGTAACGTAATTATTAATGGCTTTCCTCTTCACTTGAAAAAATTTAGGGAGACTTTCTTCCATGAGTCATGGTCCTATGATTTATGAATGTCTCTGTTTACTTGCCAGTACGCCATTTCCAGGAAAAATTGATGAAGCATCAATAATTAAGAAATTTTAAATTATTGACAATTGCTTCAAGAAGTACTAATTCTATGGTTGTCTGAGGTTTCGAAGAAAGTGAAAGTAAATGGATTTGTAGTCATGGTTCTTGTACAAAATCAAGTTAAAAAAGTACTAAGATACATTGAGATGAAATAGAAGCCAAGAATAAGACTATGGAAAAACGGGATTTTGGAGAGTCCAGCAAATGGCTGTCATCAGCTTTGCTAAGAAGTGGCCTTGATGGTACAAACTTTGATTCAAGAATGAAGAAGCTTAGGGGCTCCTGGGTGGCTCAGTCAGTTGAGTATCTGACTCTTGGTTTCAGGTCAAGTCAGAATCCCAGGATTGTGAGATTGAGCCCCACTAAGTTTCCATGTTCTTCAGGGAATTTTGCTTGGGATTCTCTCCCTCTGCCCCTTCCCCTGCTCATGTGTACTCTCTCTTTGTCTCTCTCTCAAATAAATAAATAAGTGTTTTTAAAAAATGAAGAGACTTAAATTGGCAAATATCTTATTTTTAAAACACAAAATATTGATTATGTTTTATATTAATAGTATATGTACTAGTATAAATAATCTATCATGCATAAATAGGATACATAACATACTACGTGTATAAGAATCAGTTATCTGGAATGTGTAGGTATGGCCATTGGTAGTGTGTAGGTAAATTTTCAACAACCATCTTTCCAGCAGAGGAGAAGTATGTTTTGTATGTGTGCATGTGTGTGTATTAGTCTGTGTACAAATATACATACATATTTGTTGTTATAAATTTTACTTAAATTAAGGATATGTAGCACACAATTTACAAATGATAAGAAAATATACATTACTCTTTATTATACATTCTGCATGACCAATAGACTATTGTTGATTTTTTTATTGATCTTTGCCAAACTCTTATATCTGTAGCCAATTTAAGGTTGTAAATGATGACCAAGTACAGTTCTAACATGAATGTAGGTTGATATATTTGGCTGTGTATAAGTAAGATAAAAGAAAGCAATGAAAATGAATATTGGAATTACTTATCTATAAGTAATGTAAGTGACACCTTTCCTGAATCAGATGATAGTTTTGAATATTGAAAGGATGCTTCCTCAAAATTTTTTATATGTCATTCATAATAAAACACATCACAGAATGCCAAATTTTAAGTTTCATCTACATTATTGACGTTTTCTTCTTCACTTTCTGAAGGCAAGACAATCAACAAAACAGTAGACCAAATCTTCAACTGTAGAGTTTCCCAACTTGGGGGTTGTAAATTGTCCCACACCATAGATGCTTTCAGGTTATAAGCACAGTGGCACACCATTACATAGTATTTCCACCACACAGATACAATGGATATAATCTTACTTAAGATCATAGATGAGGCAAATATGTAGTAGTAAAATTAGCAGGTGATGACCATTGAGTACACTTTATTTAATGTAACTGAGTTTGTAAGTGTTCGATATAACTGTCATAGTAAACATAACAAAGTTTTTAATATAATTTATTTTTGTGATTTTGTATGTAACTTATTTTAACGATGGCTGTGTTTATTAGCTCACAAAGTTTCCTCCTCTCTCACAAGCTGGTACAAGCCCGCTCCAGCACGCCACTTGGTAAGCCTCAAAAGGCAATGGCTTTTGACATAGGAAGAATTTAGCTGTATATTAACTCTCAAGAGATCCTACCTTTGTAGAGGGGCTCAGCAGAAGGCTTATACAAGATTGGTGAGCTGACGTGCCAGGAAAAAGCTGATTCAGGAAAAAGCTGATTGCTCAGTGCGGCCGATTCACTCCTGGTAATTTTCTGTACTCTCGGTCAAATAAATCAATAACTTGTAGAAACTGCATATAAGTGCAATCACTCTCCACCAATTCGTCATCCATAAAATGCTGCAAGGTGAACAAAATAAGAGTAAAAATGCGTAAACTCTAACATGAAGAGTTAAAGTCACATACATTTATGGATATCCTGATACTAACCTCACTAAAACTGTGATGGAGTTAAACGGTGAACACTGGTCCAAAAGACAGGAATGTTGCTAATTTGACTCAGTGTATGAAACATACTGGGTCCTAAAAGAGTAGTTCCTTTATAAATGACCAAAATGTGTTAAGTACTAACTCTTTGTATGTTCTTGTGCCAACTCTGTAAGAAACATGAAGTGTTATAAGCTAAAGACAAAAGATCTAACTTTACAGGTCCATTCATCTCGTGTGAGTTAGATAGGCTTCAGGGACCCAAGATGCCTAAAGTACAAAGTAAACTGAATGATATCACAATCTAGCTCTTTCTACAACTCTAACATAACATAATGAAAAAATAAATACTGCTCTTACCCAAAATGCCTAAATGTTGAAGAGGGAAAAAATGCAACATGTAACCATTACAAAAACTTCAGTGTACAATTAAGTATAGCTAAATCAGAACAACATTCTAAGTTTTAAATGATACATCCCATGTTCTATAAGCCTGTGAAATTTCTCTACGCAAACCACTTCAGTATTAATAGTATCCTGGTCATTTCCACCTGTGAATGATTCAAACTTTGATCATTGAATTTTGGCCATGCCTATTTCAAAAAATAGAGCTTTCAGATGATAGAGACCAAGTGTGTGGATGCATAATGGTATATTTCTATAAGCACATGTGTTTTATTTGTTTTGATATGTTGCATTGTTGCTTTTGAAAGAAAATCTACTTACTGTCATATAAACAAGAAAACATTAACCTTGAAAGTAGGCACGGTGTGTTAGTCTGCTAGAGTGGCCATAACAAAATACCACAAACCAGACAGTGGAAACAACAGAAATTTATTTTCTCAAAGTCCTGGATCCTAAAAATCCATGATCAAGATGCCAGCAAATACAGTTTCTGGTGAGAGCTCACTTCTTGTGTCCACACACAGCATCTTCTCTGTGCTTGGCAGGATTAGACAGAAAGAGAGATTTCTGGCATCTCTTCCTCTTATAAGGATACCAGTTCTATTGGATTAGGGTCACACCCCTATAACCTCATTTAAACTTAATCCTCAAATAGGGTCACACTGGAGGATAGAGCTTCAGTGAATTCATGGGGAAATAATTCAGTCTATAACACAATGAATTTTAAGAATGAGTAAAAACAACAGCAAACAATTACACAACATTTACAACATGCCAAATACTATTCTAAGATCTTAATGTTTATCAATATAAGCAATCCTCCTGGCAACTCTTTGTGTAGTATCTTTGGGCTAGATACTATTATTATCATTATTTTACAGATGAGATAACTTAGTAACAAAAAGGTTACCTTGCCCAAGTTTCTTCCGCTCATAATGTAGAGTCCTGCTAATAGAGCCAGGATTCAAATTTAAACAGGTTCCAGAGTCTAAACTGAATAAAATCTACTAAAACCATCAGTCATGTTAAGGATGGAACATTGAATTCCCAACTTCTTTCTCAGCTTTATGAAGAAGACTATCAATGCAAACTACTATTTCATACTGAAGCTCATTGGCTTTCGTGCAGAGGCATTTTCATTCATCTGTTTGAATTTCAAGAAGAACATTAAGTCTTCCTGGAGAAAACCATCCGGTGTACAGTGCTTTGTGTAACCAATACTGGCTTTGCTAATGGGCATGTAGTGCTGATGTATTTGCCCATTTGAACAACTTACAGTTATTCTCACAAGAGAGGCTTACATCAGCATTCTGTATGTAAAAACAAGTAAATGAAGGAACTGAGAAACTGAGCTATGGAGGACATCATTTTATTGAGCTGACTTGGACCTTTGGTGTCGAAAAGGCTTGTTAACGAACTCATCTGAATAATTCATTAAATGTGTTATGAACATTATGTAGAGACATTTCAAAGACAGTATAAATAGTCTGTATTAATATTTTCCAAACCAGATCACAATAATTCATGAATAAGGAGAAATTTGCCATGACTCTCATTTATTTTCCGAAGCTTGACCTATTCAGAAATTAAGCAGGTAAAAGGGTACATCAGATGACTTCATCAAACAAAAATCTATTTTGAAGTAACTCACATCATTTTCTTTGGAAAAATAACTCTCAGTGTTAAATCTTAACAGAGAGAGAAGTTAAATATCTTTAGTTCTTTCCAATGACTTGTATCATTGTGTAGGGATTCTATTAAAACTAACACAAAAGTTATTTTTTCCTTTAAAAGCTTATCTTCATCTCAACCTAATCAAGCTGAATATGTCTTTATTATAAACTAAGCATAAAGAGCCCTAACTGAGAAATATTTTCAGGGGAAATTTTTGTGAAATTTATTAGAATCAGTATTGCTTATATTTCAGTTATTTTAATTTTATTTATTTTTTTATATTTCAGTTATTTTAATTTTAAAATGCTGTTTTTTTATTTTATAATTTAGCAACTATAGTCTACCCTTTATATTATTTTATATTGTTTCCCTCAACAGTAATAGTTTCTTTTTAAAACAAATTTATTTACATAAAAAAATAAATTGATTTTTAAAAATAGTATTTAATGATAATAAGAGTGCAAATTGCCTGGGTGTCTCAGTGAGTTAAGTGTCAACTCTTGATTTCAGCTCAGGTCATGATCTGAGCTGAGACTGGGCTCCATGCTGGATGTGGGGCCTACTTAGGATTCTCTCTTTCTCCCTCCATTTGTCCCTCCCTGAACTCTTTCTCCCTCTCTAAAAAACTAAATAATAGCAAGATTGCATGCACTCAACAGGAACCATGGCATTAGTTTGTGAATGAGAATTATGAAACAGCACTCTAGTATATGGTTTAAAAATCTATATCATCGGGCGCCTGGGTGGCTCAGTGGGCGCCTGGGTGGCTCAGTGGGTTAAGCCGCTGCCTTCAGCTCAGGTCATGATCTCGGAGTCCTGGGATCGAGTCCCGCGTCGGGCTCTCTGCTCAGCGGAGAGCCTGCTTCCCTCTCTCTCTGCCTGCCTCTCCATCTACTTGTGATTTCTCTCTGTCAAATAAATAAATAAAATCTTTAAAAAAAAAAAAAAAAAATCTATATCATCTTTATTACTCAACCACATCAAAATTTTAAAAATGAAAACCACGTGCAATAAACCTGAAAAGTATACAGACAAGGTTAAAAGTCAAAAGAGCATACATGTTTATCACTTATTGCTACCAGCAGGAAATGAGACCCAAATTCATTGTCATATTGTTTAGATAATCTTAAGAGATTTCATTTACCTACACTCCTTCTGATCACCTGTAAATTATTCCCGATATTGGTTCACATTGTATATTGACTTGTCTGTTTTATAGCCATTTCCCTCTATTAGACTGTAAGATATTGGAAGGAAAATTTATCTGTTGCAGATATGGTGCGCCTAGAACTGTGCTATGCATATAGGGTGGTTCAGTAGATACTTACAAATAAACTAGCATTAAGTTATATTATTACTTCTACCCCACTTTAATTAACATATTTTAAATACCTCCATTAATTATATAAATAAAACAGTAAAATTTAAATAAATGTACACATTTTTAAATCAGAACAAAGAAAAATACAAATTAGACAAGAAAAAAATGAAAGGAAAATAATAAATATAATTAATATATATTTAATTTATTAAAAGATAGTTTTTATATTGCATATATAACAGAAGGATCTACACAGCAAAAATTGGACTAGAAGTTGAGTTCTAAGCTTCCTGATCACTAAAGGATAATAAAAGAAGTAATTCTCCATATAGGGCACATGGTTTTCATGTTCCATAAAAAAAAATTCTGCTTTTAAGGGAAAGCAAAGCTATTCTCAAAAGTCATTTCTAAAAAAAAAAAAAATCATCTTAGAACCCTGAGAGGTGATAGACAATATCGGCAACAACCATCTAGAATGTGGGATTCTTTCCAAGATCCTCAGTTAAATCTAAGGCCATACATTTTAAATGTAACTTAGTGTGCTTTCAGTTTTAGATAAAGACTGAATAATTGAAAGATGTAACTCTAAATTACCGAATCTACTGTTCTCTTCTATGCAGCAATCAGGACCCCTATCAAATTAATAAGCTTAATTTGTTAGTATTTAGAATGTCATTCTTCCTGATGTTAGTTAGATATAAGTATCAATAATTTGCCAAATCAGTGATTTGTCAAAACTGACCTATACCTTAAACATTTTTCTGCATTCTCTCTGTTTCAGTAGAAATGCATCTAAGTCATCCAAAGACGTAAGCATTTCAAAAGGAAAAGAGCTGGGACTTCAGAAGACTACAACTTAATGTCATTCAACATCATGATATAATCTGTCAGAAGAACACCCTTGCCCACCTTGATCCTCACAAGGGTATTGAAATGTACGCATTAGTAAGTAAAAGCAAATTTTTAGTGGCACCTGGTGGCTCAGTGGGTTTAGCCTCTGCCTTCGACTCAGGTCATGATCCTGGGGTCTTGGGATCGAGCCCCACATCGGGCTCTCTGCCTAGCAAGGAGCCTGCTTCCCCCTCTCTCTCTGCCTGCTTGCGATCTCTCCCTCTCTGTCAAATAAATAAATAAAATCTTAAGCCATCCAGATGGCCAACAGACACATGAAAAAGTGCTCCATATCACTCGGCATCAGGGAAATACAAATCAAAACCACAATGAGATATCACCTCACACCAGTCAGAATGGCTAAAATCAATAAGTCAGGAAATGACAGATGCTGGCGAGGATGCGGAGAAAGGGGAACCCTCCTACACTGTTGGTGGGAATGCAAGCTGGTGCAGCCACTCTGGAAAACAGCATGGAGGTTCCTCAAAATGTTGAAAATAGAACTGCCCTATGACCCAGCAATTGCACTATTGGGTATTTACCCTAAAGATACAAATGTAGTGATCCAAAGGGGCACGTGCACCCGAATGTTTATAGCAGCAATGTCCACAATAGCCAAACTATGGAAAGAACCTAGATGTCCATCAACAGATGAATGGATCAAGAAGATGTGGTATATATACACGATGGAATACTATGCAGCCATCAAAAGAAATGAAATCTTGCCATTTGTGACAACATGGATGGAACTAGAGCGTATCATGCTTAGCGAAATAAGTCAAGCAGAGAAAGACAACTATCATATGATCTCCCTGATATGAGGAAGTGGTGATGCAACAAGGGGGCTTAAGTGGGTACGAGAAGAATAAATGAAACAAGATGGGATTGGGAGGGAAACAAACCGTAAGTGACTCTTAATCCCACAAAATAAACTGAGGGTTGCTGGGGGGAGGGGGTTTGGGAGAAGGGGGTGGGATTATGGACATTGGGGAGGGTATGTGCTTTGGTGAGTGCTGTGAAGTGTGTAAACCTGGTGGTTCACAGACCTGTACCCCTGGGGATAAAAATATATGTTTATGAAAAATAAAAAATTAAAAAAAAAATCTTAAAAAAAAAAAAGCAAATTTTTAACTCATGCAGGTTAACTCACATTATTCCAGTCCATATTTTAAAGATGGAAAAAAACAACAAAAGTTACAATCATATTATTCTTAACAAATATCTCAACACTTGGATAGAATAGCCAATAAATAGAATAGACAAACTTAAAAAAAAAATGACTGTTTCCTAATTTAAAGTATTTGCCTGGAAAATTCAGACCTGGAAATAGTAAAGGAGGAAACAGACATGAGGATCAGCCGGCTGTTTCACCAACTGGCTGGTATAGACTAAATGAATGCTCACACCCTCTTCAAAATCCTTAGGTTGAAACCTAATTCCCAGTGTGAGGGTATTTGGAGGTGAGGCCTTTGGGAGGTGATTCAGCCCTCATGAATGAGATTAGTGCTCTTCTGAAAGAGACCCCAGAGAGTTCCCTCTCCACTTCCCACCGTGAGGACACAGGTAGAAGATAGTCATCTCTGAGTCAGAAAGAAGATTCTTATAGATACTAAATCTGCCAGTCTCTTGATCTTGGACTTCCCAGCCTCTAGAACTATGAGAAATAAATCTGCTATTCGTAAACTACCCAATCTATGCTATTTAGCCCAAACGGACTACAACACTGACTGACCACAAATCTGAGAAGAAAGAAAGGTACTCCCTCTGGAAAAGAGAGCACATGATTCAGGGCTCATTCAGCAGGGAATCCTACATTTAGACCCCATTAAAGGACACAGCTGGTGGGAAGAGGAGCCCACTTTTTTAAAGATTTTATTTATTTATTTGTCAGAAAGAAAAAGAGAGGACAAGCAGGGGGAACAGCAGGCAGAGGGAGAAGCAGGGAGCCCAATGCAGGACTCGATCCCAGGACCCTAGGATCATGACCTGAACAAAAGGTAGATGCTTAATCGTCTTAGCTGCCCAGGTACCCTCATTCAGGAGTTTCAAAGGTCTTTGGTCACAACCTACTTTTACAAACACACCTTACACGTGAGCCAGTATACCAAATATGAATGTTTCCATTAGTTTGCTAAAGCTGCTATAATAAAATACAATACAGTGTGTAGAATAAACCTCAGAGATTTATTTTCTCATGGTTCTGAAGGCTGGAAGTCTAAGATATGTGTGTCAGCTGGTCTGGTTTCTCCAAGGCCTCTCTTTCCTTGGCTTGCCAGTAGCTCCCATCTCATTGTGTCCTCAATAAGCCTTCTCCCATTCATACACATCCCTGGTATCTCTTCCTCTTCTTATAAAGATATCAGTCTTATTGTATTACAGCCCTACACTTAAGACCTAATTTAACCTCAATTATCTCCTTAAAGGCCCTTTATGCAAATACAATCACATTCTAAGACACTGGTAGTTGGGACATCAACACAGTAATTTGAGGGGTACACAATTCAGTTTCTAAGAATGTGTCTGTGTAGATTACGTGACTAAAATTAAGGTTCACAAGACAGTTTCTACTCTCACTACATGCTAGGCGACTTCAGATTTTCTTTTCTGTTCTGTTATTTTATATTCTTCAAACAAAAATAACCTTGCCTGCGATCCACTAAACTGATTTCATGACCCACAAATTATAGTTTGAAAACCATTGGCCAAGACTATCTGGCCATATGGTCCACCAAATTCCTGGAATAGGAGAAACTGTAGGGACATAATCTAGGTCATCTACATGGGGCAGTAACCACTCGAGAGCCTGTCAATTACAAAAAAAATATGCTAACACTATGCTAAATATTATGTCAAAGTAGACTAAGATATTGGTAAGAATAAAACGGAACTCCGAATTACCAGCTGACTCATGGAGAAGTAGGTAACTGCATTTGGGGAATTTTTAAGCCCCATCTTTGCCAACAAATAGAGATCACCAGTGTGACTTGGCAAACACTTGACTGAAGATATGATGAGACACTCAGTCGGTCTCAGGAAAAGATAATCTTCAGCATGAGTCCTAGATGTAGAGGAAGAAAGGGCTTATGGAAGAAAAATATGCTTTGGAGAGATGTTTCACCATAATCTAGGTCATAATATTGTATTAAATTTTCTTTCAGAATGACTTGCCTTTCCAAATATTGGAAAATATTCTAGAGGCACAATAACTAAAATAATATACTGCTGTTGTGTGGAGAAGGGCAGCATCAGGGTTTTTTTTGGGGGGGGAGGGAAGATGTGGAAATCCTTACAGCTGTGTGTAACAGTCCACATGGCCATTTAGATGCCCTCCTCTTTGTTTTGTCCAAGTACACGGAAATTATTCTCACCTTGGGCAGGTGCAGGAGGATTTCATTATCTGTACCAATTCCACAGGTATCTTTTTCAAGATTCCTATAAGAGATGTGCACCATTAAGAATCATCGCATTCAGAAAAGCCCAAAATATGACCTTGTCATCCAGTATTTGTAGTTCATTTATAATTTATCCTATTCCAAAAGAAATTTGCCAATAAAAGGGTGTTTAAACCATAAGCAATATTGTCTAGTAACCTACTTGACTTCTTGTCTTTATCAGGTTTTCAGAGAAAGAACGAGAACGTTCACAGAAGTTAACCAAAGAACTAAAAGTTAATTTGACTAAAGAGCAAATTCTCATATTGAAGGAAAGAAATGTTTTCTACTCTTTACTCACAGCCACTTTCTGTTCAACGTTTATACAGTTACCCAGGTCTGATAAGCAGAAGACTTTCCTAAGATGAGAAATTGTCAAAAGGCTTGTGTCTAAAATCGAGGGCAGCTCCTCTGTGAATCCATCCCATTTGGTTTGGGAATGGAAGCTATCTCCCTTTCTCTCTTGGAGGATTCTGCTACCTAGACAACTTTTTCTCCAGTCCCAGGTGTCCTTCTGCTACATTTCTCCTCCAGCTGAAACCCAACCTTCCCCCTTTGACCCTATTTTATTTACTCTTGGAGAGTGAAATTTCTGACTGTGCAAGCCTCGGGCCAAATATTTCAGCTTTGCACTCTGAGTCTTAGTTTCTGATTTGACATGGCCTGGGAATGCATTTGTTGAACGAACAAGATATCACGGGATAATGTTTACTCTGCACTTGGCACTGTTCTGTGAAGTGGGGATGTTACAGTGGATAGGACCAACAAAGTCCATGCTTTGAGGACTTGCATTCTAGTGGTGTAGGCAGATAACAAAATGGTAAATACAGAAGCAAGAAAAATGCCAAATGTAATGATGGCATGCAGTGAATTAAAATTGGGTGAAACAATAGAGCATCTGTATAAACTGTAACTAATCTTTTCTTTATGCTTTTATACCCTGGTCCACGGAAGAGCAACGAGATACTGGCCCTTAAGCTGTGAAATACCTATCAAGAATGTGTTCGATTGTATGTAAAAGAAAAACCTGACACACAGCGGACTTAGGAGTTTACGTCTCTCAAATCACAGTTTTTAATTAACTAATTAATTAATTAATTAATCCGTCTATTTATTTAGCTAATCTATACAGCTCAGTGCCCTTGTAATTCACTCGGCCTTTCCCCCATAGTCACAAAAGGCTTCTCTAAGTTTCAGACATAACATGTGCAACCCAGGAACAAAAGGGAAGGATTTTTCAAGATACGTATTTTTCAAACTGCCCACACCCAGCTCCCAGAATTAGTCATACATCTCAGTCTTATGAGGGAGTGGCATGGCCATCCCAAACTACAAAGGAAAAAGAAAAGTGGAAAAATAACTCTCATGGTTGGTTTACATCAACTAAGACTTACCACCCAGGCCCTGCTATGTTGCTACCTCAAACAAGGTCCAAGTACTTTTAGTGAAGAACTAAAAGGAGATAAACATTTGGTGGGCAACTGACAGTCACTAATTTTTTAATTAACCATGCTTCCAGTCTATAAAAGGGAGAAATATTCTGATCTTTCCTCTATAAATTCTGAAGAAACTATGATCATGAATATAATTTTGGTTTTTATTCAAGGCCTTCTATACCCAATATTATAATAATATTAAGCCTCAAAGAAGATAATGATCAGATTTCCCTAATTCGTCTATAGGCAAACCAACATGTATCTAGATGTTTTATGTTTCTTTGGACAATTCTCTGGTCTTCACTTTTTAAAACTAATAATGACACAGGGAACACTAAAACTTAGTGATATTGAGAAGAAACAATGACTCAGAAAGAAGACCAGCAGGCCTCCAGAATGCCCCCATAGTGGAGAAAGTTTTAACTGTTCTCCATCAGTCTATAATACTGAAATCTATAATACTGAAGTCCATAATACTGAATCCACTGGATTTCACAGTGGAAAGACAGGTAAGATGAAAAATAATAATAACTAAAAGAAGTTCAAACGGAAAGATTGATAAATCTGTGGTGTTAAAATTTTAAAAAAATTATCACAGCCTTCATAATTGGGAGACATAAGATAGAATATTTCCTGACTCAAGGGCACTATTTCATAATTTTGTAGGAAGAAGTAAAACAAAAAGGAACTTATAATAATCTTTTATTCCACCAGAAATATGAGGGTTCATAAATGGAAAACTGTAGTGTATGCTTAGTTATGCTGTTCTGGTCCCCGTCTACATGTTAGCTACTTGTAGTTCACAGCTGTATCCTTCTCTGGAGAATTTTATTCAGCCAGCAGGAGCCACCTTACTGGAGAGATTGTGCCTCCTTTCTCTGTGCTTCCTCCTGTAACCCCAGCCAGAGCAGCTTGCAGCCAGTGACACAAAGATTCAAGAAACTCCTCCTTGCTAAAAAGCTGGTCTGCCTCGTTAATTCATGTTCCAACACTCTCCTTGGAATTGGGCAGAAGCTAGATTCCTGATGAGACTACATCCTTCCTAAACTACTTTCCTTGGCCTGTTCTGGAGCGCTCATTCCTTCCTCAATAGAACACAGGCCCCTGAATCCTTGATTCAGGCTCTGTGAGTTGGAAACCCCACAGAACACAAAGGTTAAACACCCCTTTTCACCTGTAGGAATATTATATTTCTGGAGACATAGCGAGGACCAGGGAGGCATTCTTCCATAAAAGGACATGGCTTCCAGGGTTTCTTCATAGTCTCTTGCCTACAGCACAGTTTGGTAACAGCAACTTCTGATATTTTAGATATGTTGTTCCTCCCTTGGGTCTCATAGGTTTGTTACTATTCTTATAAATCATTGACAAGCAAGAATGCTCTCTCTTCAAGATGTTCCTCCAATACTCCGTGCTCTCTTTTAGTCCAAATAGTGCCTCAACTACCCTTATAGCTCTCTAATGTACACATTGAGCTCTTTCTGGGAATAACTCATTGGAGAAAAATGTTGAAGGTTCTGAAACTGGCAGCAAGAAGCATAGTCTCACTTCTGGATATCCATATCTGAGTAGAAGAGTCATGGCACAAATTTCCAAATTCCCACTTGACCAGTTCTTTCCCACCCAGTCATGACACATGGAAATCAATGTTGGCGTGAGTCCTAGACTCTTCTTAAGCCATTCCCACAGCAGTTTCGACAAATGGTTTTTCTTCTCAGATAAACACACACATGTGAACATATGTTTGTATGTATGTATATTCTGCTATATATATATGTGTGTATATATACATATATACATATACAGTAGTGTGTGTGTGTATATATATATATATATATATATGTGTGGATATGTATGTTTAATCTATAGTTTTTATATAGAAATATCAAAATTCTATTCCACTGCTCATTTACTTAAATCCACTCTCTAGTGAAGGATATATTTCTCTCAGTTTTCTTGGCAGACACCCCGCAAAACATAACTTCAATATTTCCTACATTATTTTAAAAGGCTAAAAATAAGAACAAATCTAGTCCCTTTTATTCTCTTCCTATATCAATAATATCATGACTTAGTTAACCCTGAAGATCCACTAGACTTGTTACTAAATTCAATTTCTTAAGCTTGCAAAAGCAACACAAGAAAAGCACTTCAGGGGAATTCCTACGGTTTTTGTTGGTTTGAATCACTTGGTTTCTTTGCCTACTTCATCCTGGGGTTGCTCAAGAAGCTAAAATGTTTCTTATGACACAAGAGCCAAGTTCTATAATGTCTCTTTTCACAGCAGAGTTGACTAAAAGCTTCCGTTTTCCCACATGGAGTGTTCAAGGCAGTAACTTTGCATAGTAAGGAAAGTTGCCATAATGTCATTTTCAGGAAAGTCAAACACACACACTGATGAAGCTGTTGACAGAAATATAAGTGAATTATGGCTTGGCAAAGCATGAGGCCATTAAAGGAAAAATGTCCTCCAAGTCATCCCTAGAGATCAGCAGATTTTATACTTGACAGCTTTTCTTTCCTTAATGGAGTTTCAATGGGAATTATAGTGGCAGAGTTTGCATTAGATGATTCTTTATTTAACGTGTTGAAATACGGCTCCCCGTTGGATTAAGTTCTGGAGACAGGCAAGGAATAAAGACCATGGAGGCTTGCCTAGAAATGGGAATGAAATTCCACTTAAAACCCAACAATCCCACTTGTTGTAAGCAATTATTTAGGGAGAAATACTTCCCTAAATGAGTGATAGATTGGATGGTGCAGTGGTGGCCTCTCATTCTAAATCTTCTGAGTTTTTTATGCCCTTACAATAAACTATGTTAAATCTCTAAACAGAGTTCTAGGGATTTTCTGAACCTAATATTGACTTGATTCAATTTGTTTTCATCATTGGGACAAGTTGTTGTTTGCTTTATATCCAAGGCACTTATCTATAGAATCTAAATAATAGCACTGACTTCAAAGGGATGAGAATTTCAAAAGGCTAAATAATAAAAGGAAACAAAATAAAAACATTTTTTGTGTACCTTGTTTTGGCCATATGCTGTATTAAAGGTTCTATTTCACAGTTAATACTTTCAAGACTGTAAGTGGTAGCTAGTAGTCTTTCTTTCTTGGCACCAGAAGCAAACTATCTTTAAAAAAAAATTATGAGACGATGAAACAAGCTGCTATTTTGTGTCCTAGAGTGAATGTGGTGGGTACTTATTAAACTGGTCTAGCTTTATTCAGGAATGCATAACTGAGTTTATTCCAATACCTTTCTTTTCAGTAAGATAGCTCAAAAAAATCTTTGTAGTCCTGGCTGAATTTATCAATCAAACAAAAAGAGAAAATGGTATTTAAGTAGTAACATTGACTGAGCATATATAAAATCTTTAGAGGTGTTAGGTGAGCTGGTTGATTGATTATTCTGCCGTGAGATCCATGTCTATCGTGATGACTTAGGTGTCCATTATCATGTACAATACACAGGTGAGTTGTATAGAACATTGTCATTTTTTAAATTTTTTTATTTTTTATTAACATATAATGTATTATTAGCCCCAGGGGTAGTGGTCTGTGAATCTCCAGGTTTACACACTTCACAGCACTCACCACAGCACATACCCTCCCCAGTGTCCATAACCCCACCACCCTCTCCCTACACTCCTCCCCCCAGCAACTCTCAGCATCGTCATCTTTTTTTTTTTTTAAGATTTTATTTATTTCTCAGAGAGAGAGAGGGAGAGAGAGCGAGCACAGGTAGACAGAATGGCAGACAGAGGCAGAGGGAGAAGCAGGCTCCCTGCTGAGCAAGGAGCCCGATGTGGGACTCGATCCCAGGACGCTGGGATCACGACCTGAGCCGAAGGCAGCTGCTTAACCAACTGAGCCACCCAGGCATCCCAGCATCGTCATCTTTTTATAGCTCTAAGTTATCAAGGAGTAGGCATGGTGTCCTGGCTAGAAGATATTAAAACAGTTAGACTGAATTGACATGGATGAGACCCCTATTAGAAATATAGAAAAAATAAAATCAATTTCTCTGGAATATTAAAATTGAACATTTGGGAGAATTTAGAGAGATTCAATATTGATGTGGAAAATTAATTAAAATGTCAATTAGGGCATTTGGTTGTTAAGGGACTAGAGTCCCAATCCTGGTACTCTCTCTACCTGGCTTTGTGCCACTGGGTACTTGCTGGGTCTCAGGATTACCTCTAAAATGGAATTGTTGAAGAGGTCTTTTAAATCTTCAGTTTCCCTTTTTTCTCTAAATTTCAATCTTTTTTAATGCTCAAAAAATGTACTAAATTGAGCTTTTGACTATGTGTAAATGTCTGCTGTTTATTTATTTGATCCAATTCTGCAACAAAAGTTAATTATGGAGAAAGTGATTCCATTATAGAGATCACTCGGGAGGTAAAAAAGACAACTGGAGTCAATTTAACTTATTAACATAGTTAGTACATGGGCATTCTTGGCCATTTGTGAGTTGCCTTATTCCTTCTTCTGAGTATCTGCTATATTTAATATATGCACCAATTACATGGAATTTAACAAATACATTGAACGGTCCTATTTTGTGCCCATGGATCCTATAATTTTCACTGCCTACATAAATTATTTAGTGTACTGGATTCTAATGTGGCTATACTTATTATTCATAATCTTGTGGATAACATGTATTGAAATAAAGTCTGCTGAATAAATGTTAAGTATTTCCTCATTTTTATTGATAAATGTCTTTAAATGTATGTATTAATTCAAATAAATACATTCCCTTAAAACTAAATATCTATGAAAAAATGAAAGCTGGAATTGGTAAGATCAGCAAATACAAGTACAGCTCTTTCTATATGCCATGCATAATTGTTATTTGTGTAAGTGCTTAACACACATAATCTTATGATTTCTACCATAATCGTCTGAGGTCAGTGCCATGCTGAACCTAATTTCTTAGAGAGATTCAGCAAAGTCCACATAGATGGTCAGTGTCAGGGTTGGAATTCAAACCAAAGCAGTCTGAAACCAGAGCTCACTGTATGATCCTGAATAGGAGATACATTTTTGTCTCTCTAAGTTAATCATTGAAAATTAGAAGAAATTTTTTTTGTAATAAAACTCTTTCTAGACAGAGTTGGCAAATTACAGTCCATGAGCCAATTTCAGCTCTCTGCCATTTTTTGAAATAGTTTTATTGGAATACAGCCAGACTCATTTAGGTCTTGTCAGTAGCTGACTTTGCATTACAATGGCAGACCTGAGTAGTTGCCACCAAAGGGTATATGGCCCTCCAAAGCCTGAAATACTTATTACCTGATCCTTTGCAGAAAAGGTTTATAGAGCCCTGATCTAGAAGCATCCTACTCAACATTCTTCTTCTTGAATAATCAACCTTCTTCTAGTAATTCCATAATAAGAAGATGTCACAAATGAGGTGTATCCAAATTCATTCTATCTATCCCCAAATTCAAAACATATGTACAAGTTCGCCATTTTTCTTGCCTTGTTTTTACTCTCCAAACCATTTTATTATCTATTTCCCTTTTTCTCATTTAAAAAAAAAATTATTTACTTCATTTTACTTCTGCACCTATGATTAATATTACAGTCTCCATTTTGACTTTTATGTTTATCAAAATACATTATGTATCTTATGTTTATTGACATGTATCAATTCATAAGTGACTTTCCTCATATCCTTTTGTCCTGATCCTGGATCGATTTGCTCCCAAATCCAGTCCCCCAGTTCCTCCTTTGCTCCTATTACAGGGCATCTGATCGCTACAAGATGTATTTTACAGATTCCTCAAACAGTGGGCATCCAGAAGGGTTCAGCCAATGAAGAGCTCCTGGGAGATGGGAAGTAAGGAGAAGCCAGGGTACTTCACCCCCTCCCAGCAACTCCTCCGTAGTGTATCATGGTTCCAGCTTACTCATTGGTAACAAGGATGGAGTGAATGGGACAACAGCACATTGGTTCCAATAACACCTTCTCTTCCCTCTTTAGATGGTCCAGTCTTCCTCCCATGACTAATTTCTAGACTGCTTCTCCACCCCATTTGTCTTTATCACCATCACATTTCTTGTGTGACCATTCCCCTGTATTTAAGTCCTTTGGGTATAAGTTCTTGATGTGATTTCTTTCTTTTTCTTTTCTTTTTTTTTTTTTTGACATTTACAATTCTATTTAGTATGATCTTTAGAAAGAGACTGCATTCTTGAGATTTTGTCAATTATCACACATGATTTTACCAAAAAAAGGACTGCAACAGTTCATTATTCAAGTCCTTCACATGTGACATATGGTTCAAAAAATATACTACTGCTGGAGCAATATGGCAAAATGAGCTTTCAAGGAACAACAACAAAAAGGGGACCTTCCCCTTGCTTTGAACTCTGCTTATATACAACATGAACAGAAGGTTGCCAAATTCCAAAGAAAAGTTTAAACTTAACCTCACATTTTAGGTATGATGCATTTCAATTTAACAGAAAATATTTCAAAATTTTAGTCTTAAGATGTAAATGATCACTGGAAAGTCTCAAGGGAAATACAGTATATGGGAATTTTTTTAGGTCTCTCTTTGCCATTTCCTCAGGCTTGTTAAATGTTCAATGAGAATTCGGCACAAAGACAATATGAATGCCTCCCTTAAGATCCCTAGAAAACAAGCATGGTTTCTAATGTGATACTGAAGTAAAAACAAATAGTAGCCAATAGACATTTCCAGGTTTAGGGTCCAGAGTACATTGTTTGGTCTAAAAAAGCTTTAATATTTATATTATACTTTATGAGTCATTCAGTTTTATTCATTCTGTATAAAATGTGATTTTTTTAAATTTATTTTAATTTCAAAAAATTTGAGATAAAATACAATTCAGGACAGGGGCACACCTAAGTGTCTAAGTCAGTTAAGCATCTGACTCTTGATTTCACCTCAGGTCTTGATCTCAGGTTCAAGCCCTGCTTTGGGCTCCATGCTTGCCATCGAGCCTACTTAAAAAAAAAAAAAAAAGAAGAAGAAGAAAAGAAAAGAAAGAACACATTATAGGACATGGAAGCCTCCCTTAAGGAATACTTACATGATTATATGACACCTTTCTACTATTACAAATAGAAACTAGTGTTAGGAAATACTTCTTAATTTCTCTTCATATTGAAAGTAGAATGGCATTAAGAATGTGTTTAGGGGCGCCTGGCTGGCTCAGTGGGTTAAGCCGCTGCCTTCGGCTCAGGTCATGATCTCAGGGTCCTGGGATCGAGTCCCGCGTCAGGCTCTCTGCTCAGCAGGGAGTCTGCTTCTCTCTCTCTCTCTCTCTCTCTCTGCCTGCCTCTCTGTCTACTTGTGATCTCTCTGTCCAATAAATAAATAAATAAATCTTTAAAAAAAAAAAAAAATAAAATAATGTGTTTAGCTGGGTGAAGACTGACTGAATTTCTTCTTCTTTCCTTCCCTTACTCTCATTTTTCCAACTTCCCTTATTCTCAGTCCCAATATGTTCTGCAATGATATTACAAGAGTATGAATTTTGGAGTCAGAGACATCCAAGTACAAATCCCAGGTTCCCCATTTGCGACCGGGGAACACTACTTCTTTATCTGAGCCTCTACTTCTCACATTGCATAATGTGTGTAATAATATCTCCTCCACAGGATTTTGTTAGGACAAAATCACTTTAAAAGTATGTTAAGCTCAACAAATCTGTAAGCGTTCAATACAGCTTAACTCCCTGCTTTCCTCCTGCCCTCCTCCTCCCTGCTGACTTCACTACGTCACATCACAACCCACAAGTGCATGTATTCCATTGTTTGTGTTAACTTGTCCTCCTTTCTGCTTGAATTGTCTCACTCTTGATACATCTACGTGAAGAAATGGAGGAAAATACAAAACAATATTTAAATTTGCATTTCTTGGGCACCTGGCTGGCTCAGTGGGTTAAGCCTCTGCGTTCGGCTCAGGTCATGATCCCAGGGTCCTGAGATCGAGCCCCACATGGGGCTCTCTGCTCAGCAGGGAGCCTGCTTCCCCCCTCTCTCTGCCTGGGTCTCTGCCTACTTGTGATTTGTGTCTGTCAAATAAATAAATAAAATCTTTAAAAAAAAAAAAGATTACTTACTTATTTAAAAAATAATTTAAAAAAGTAAATTTGCATTTCTTTCTGATTTGAATTTATCATTGAAATAACTGTGGATCTAACCACAGTTTTAAGGCTAACTTTACCTTAAAAACGTATTTGGAATGGGAGTGCTATGAAGTGCTATGAAGCACTCCCTCCTTTACTCTTCCAATCCATGCTATTCTCCCTTATCCCCACCATGACTGCACAACAGGAGGAATACCTGGCCAGAGGTGAAGAGAGAAAGACAGACATGTAGGTAAGGGAACAAGTTTCAAACATGGCTACAGAGCATTTGGTGGCTTCTGCTCTTGAAGACCTGTAGGAGGGGCCACTGGCTGGGTGGGAAGCCCTTGTACGCAGAGCAAGTACTGGGGTTGTCATAGGTGATACTCTAGGGATTCTATTAGAATCAGCTGTGTGTTGTCAGTTACAGACAACAAACTCCTGGAGCTATTGAAGCCTACAAACAAGAGATAGCTTGTGAGTGTTCAGGACTGAAGAGAACGTATACTGATTCCTCAATAGTGAAAGCCAGTATTTAAAAGACATATTTTTATTTTACTCACTTTCTTCAGTTGTGATAGAAACATCCTACTTTAGACTGATTGTTCTAAAGAGCTGTAACTGTGAAAACATCCTACTTTAGACTGATTGTTCTAAAGAGCTGTAACTGTGAAAACCAAAGCCAGAAAATCCAGGAAGAACATTGTAATTTGTTATGTTTCCCTCCTTGGATGTGGAATCCAAGAAAATTTTACTACAACCTAGACACCCCCGCCCCCCGCCCCCCGCCGGTGTTGAACAGACTGGGAGTATCTGATTAGCTGGGGGAGTTAGAACTGAGGATCCCGGGGCACCTGGGTGGCTCAGTGGTTTAAAGCCTCTGCCTTCGGCTCAGGTCGTGATCCCAGGGTCTTGGGATCGAGCCCCGCATCAGGCTCTCTGCTCAGCAGGGAGCCTGCTTCCTCCTCTCTCTGTCTGCCTCTCTGCCTCCTTGTGATCTCTGTCTCTCAAATAAATAAATAAAATATTAAAAAAAAAAAAAAAAAAGAACTGAGGATCCCAATGGCAGAGATGGACTGAAGAACTGAGGGATTTTTCTTGCTGGAAAGAGAAATCATACAGAACTTCCTTTTGAATTACATAGGCCCTTTGAGTCCTTAATCATTCATAAATGGAACACCCTAGAACATGGTACCAGGTTCTTGTCAAGCAAACAGATAAGAATATAGAGTTCATTCTAGCTGAGTGTGAAAATAAACTGGGCCAAAATTAGTACCCTGGCTACTACAGAATATTTATACCTGTTAATGTTAGTCAGTCTCAATAGTCATTAGTAAGCTTTGTCCAGCTTTCACCAGAACAGTAGATTAAAACCTTTGTTACCTTTAATATCACTTGTGTTTTCAAATTGTATAGTTACTAGGGAGATACAGTGAATTTGAATTCCCACCCAAGAGGCTCTTTCCAAGTTAACCTCATTTTCTTCTCTCTATTAAGTACCTCAGATTTTTTTTACCACACCATTTACAAAATGCATAATTGTTTACGGTTTCTGACTAAACTGTCACATTGTATCACAGAAATATCATTTGTTCTCATTGTGGCTGTAAGTTATACTTTAATTTGACTTTATTCTTTCCAATCTGATCAGTGTGTTACCATGCGGTCTAACTGGCTTGGTAGTTAGTTCTTCTTCATAGTACCAGCAGAGGTAAAAGGCAGAAGAGTGTGTAAACCATCAGATTCTTGTTGTTGTTACTGCTGTCATTTGTTTTACTTTTCTGCTAAGTCTCACTTAGATTTTCCATTTTTAAATTATGTAAATAATTTTATTTATGTAAATATAATAATTATATAAATATAATAAATTATAGTAAATAAGGAAAATACTTGGAACCCATTCAGAAAACAATTCTATTCTTTATCTTTAATGGTCAATTCAAACTTGGCAAATTCATGGGACATGTGGGTGACTCAGTCAGTTAAGCATCTACTTCGTCTCAAGTCATGATCTCAGGGTCCTGGGATTAAGTCCCACATCAGGATCCTTGCTCAACAGGAGCCTGCTTCTCCCTCTGCCTGCTGCTCCCGCTACTTGTGCTCTCCCTCTCTAATAAATAACATCTTTAAAATAAATAAATTAAATAAGTAAATAAATAAAATTTGGTGGATTCTTTCTGTAAGTCTGAAAGAAATCTCACATTCCACACAATTTTATTTTTTTAAAGATTTTATTTATTTATTTGACAGAGAGAAATCACAAGTAGACAGAGAGGCAGGCAGAGAGAGAGAGAGGGAAGCAGGCTCCCTGCCAAGCAGAGAGCCCGATGCGGGACTTGATCCCAGGACCCTGAGATCATGACCTGAGCCGAAGGCAGCGGCTTAACCCACTGAGCCACCCAGGCGCCCTCCACACAATTTTTTAACAACTTTATTTAAGAATAATTGAAATACAGCGAATTGCATGTATTTAAGGTATACAATTTGATTAGTTGTGATACCTGAAAGTATAAAGATGTACTTTCAAACCCATTATCACAGTCAAGATAATGAATCACTTCTGAAGTTTCATTATGCTCATTTTAATCTCTCCCACCTTCCCTTTCTACCCTCTACTTTCATCTCCAAGCAAGTAGTGATCTACTTTTGTCACCATACATTACTTTGGATTTTCTAAAATATTGTATAAGTGAAATCATATAGCATGTAATCTTTTATTATTTTAATTCAGCATAATTATTTTGACATTACCAATGTTATGGTGTGTATTGATAGTTCATTCTTTTTTATTGCTGATTAGTATTCCACTGAATGGATATACCACTATTTACAAATCTAATCACTCACTGATGGAGATTTCTAGTGTTTCCAGTTTTTGTTATTATGAGTAAAGGTACTGTGAACATTCATATATAAGACGTTGTATGCACATGACTTTTGTTAGACAAAGATTTCTTATATATAAAATTAAAAGCACAATCTGTAACAGAATGAATTAAAATTAAAAACTGAAAAACACTGTTAAGAGAATATGAAGATAATGTTAAGCTAAGGGTGAAGAGAAAATATTTGCAAAGTATAGATGTGTTGAAAAACTTATATACAAAATATTTACTTTTAAATATCAAAGCTCACAAATAAGCAAACATTCATATTAAAAACTGGGAGTGATTTAAACAGATACCACCAAAGATGATATATAGATGGCAAATAAATGCATGAAAAGACACTCACCAAAATTAATTACTAGGAAATTCAAATTAAAAACATAAAGAGATTCCACTACACATTTATTAGAATGACCAAAATTAAGAAAACTGAACATACCAGGTATTGCAGAGATCACAGAACAGATACTTTAATACATTGCTGGAAAATTCAACATGGTTTTAATGACTTTGGAAAGCAGTTTAGCAGTTTCTTAAAATGTTAAACATATACCTCCCAAATGGTACAATAATCCCTCTCCTGATATTTACTCTTAAGCAATGAAAGTATATCCAGGTGTGCCTAGGTGGCTCAGTTGATTAAGCATCTGCCTTTGGCTCAAGTCGTGATCTCAGAGTCCTGGGATCAAGCCCTACATTGGGCTCCCTGCTCAGTGGGTGTCTGCTCTAGTTCCTGGCCCCAGCGGAGGAGAACAGATTAGGAGTTTAGATGATAATATAAGTTTATATGATATTTCAGAAGATTTGGTTTCTCTAGAAGTGTTAAATGTTCAAAACTGACTTTTTTTCCCCCCTTTTAAGGGTCTCTATGGGTTATCTCAAGACATACTTTTCATTTTGCTTCCAGTTGCTGAAATGTCCCACTGCAGATCCCTGACATGGGTGCTGCACTTTTTTGCAGGAGACTTGTGAAACCCAACAGTTTGGAGAACCCAGGAAAGATGCCACTGTAGGCAGGCTTCTCTGGCAGGATGTTAGCTGATTACAGACCAATTATTTCTGTACGCGGCCCATGTCTCATCCACAAAGAGTGCTTTTACGTGATTTGGCTTATGTGACTCTGGGAGTCCAGGTTATGGCCAAATGACAACCTTTCCTCAGAACTAACCTCAGTCTCTCAAAGGAATAGGTCAAACATAAGTTAACTCTAGCCCTTTAACTCCAGGAAAAATTTCAAGTTCTCTCCAAGGGCTTGAGATAAAAATAATGTACAACCAATCTTTCCTCCATGGGGATTGAGACCAGGACTCTCAATGGCCTTCTCAAATTTACTGATCCCAGAGTATGAAGAAATACTTTTTTCTACTTTCCAGGTATAGCCTCAGCAACTTCAACTGTTAAGCATTAAAAGTTCAAGAGGAGCTATGCATCACAAAACTAATTATTGGACATGTCTTTTCAGCTCTACTTCATAGGTTCACATCTTACTTGGAATATAGTACTGCTTGCCTTTTTTTTTCCCCCTTATAATAAAACATAAATTCTCTTTTCTTATAGATGAGAAATGGCGATTCTATCCTAAAAGAAAACTAGGGATACAGCCCTAAACAGAATTTACTTCCACAGGTCTGGAACTGACCTTATTCTAAAGCAGTGGGGTAACATTTCTTTAAGAAGAAAGAAAAAAAAAAAAAGCGAGTAATTAATAGTCTCAAAATATCTGAGAAAATCCAATACCATAGACCATACAGAAAAACTCAATAACATAATGTACAAACAAAAAACAGATTCTCAAACAATTTGAAAAGCACTTATAAAAAATAATCTAATATCTTCCGAGAAACTGGAGTAAATTAATCTATGATAAATAACAAGAATGTACATCTATTAAAGAGAAATCAAATAGAAAGGCAGTTATTAAACCATTTAATTAAATATGTTAATAAATAATAGTTTGGATACAAATAAAGAACAAATTACTGAGTTAAAAGATAACAAAGAGTGATTTTTCCCAGTTTATAGATTAGAAGGATAGATAAGAAAATTGAATAAATAGGTAAAAGGTGAATAGAACAAAATAAATATATTTGATACCCATATAGAAAAAAATAAGGAGTAATTAGAAACAATGGATGAGACAAATGGATGAAAAGTAAAAAAAATAAGAATATTAAAATTAAAAATCTGGAACTGCCATATTAGTATCAAGGTAGATTTCAGAGCAAAGAATATTACCAGGAATAAAGGGTACCGCTTTATAATAATAAAGTGATCAATTCATCAAATGGAGATAATAATCTTACATGTTTCTACTAATAACAGCATTTTGAAATACATTAAGCAAAAATGGATAGATTTGCAAAGAAAAAAAGAAATTCATGACTAGTTGGAAATATTAGCACCCACACAATAAATTATTTTTAAAAATACAAAATTCAGGAATCAAAGAGAAAACATGAAAAGCATTATCAACAAATCTAACCCAACTGACATTTACAGATCTTTCACCTAATCATAACAGAATGAAATTCTTTTCAAATAAACATGGAAAATTTGACAAAATAGACCATATTCTGGCCCATAAAACAATAATCAATAAATTTACAAGTATATTCTCCCATAAAAATGGAATGTTAAAATAAAAAACAGAAGGAATTTGGGGTGGCTGGGTGGCTCAGTCAAGTGTCTGCCTTTGGCTCAGGTCATGATCTTGGGGTTCAAGTCAGTCTCCCTCTCCCTCTGTTCCTTCCCCCCTACTGTGTGTGCACTCTCTCTTTCTCTTTCAAATAAATAAAATCTTCAAAAAAAAAAAAAAACAAGAAAGAACTCTGGATAGTCCTCAAATATTTTGAAACTAAGTAACATGTTTTTAAACAATTCATGAATCAAAGGAGAAAGAGAAAGGGAAATTAAAAAGAATTTTAAAATGGATGAAAATGAATACACAGTGTATAAAAATTTATGGAATCCAATTAAAGCAGTACTTGGAGGAAAATTTTTAGCACTAAAGACGTATCAGAAAAAAGGGAAGTCTCAGATCAATGACCTCAACTTCTTCCTTAAGAAACTTAAGAGTGATTGAAACCCTAGTATCCAAAAAATAAAATAAAAATATATTAGAGTGGAAAACGATTGTATTTGTAACCCTCAAATAAGTACCGAGAGCACTTTCTTAGTTATTTATGGACATGCTCAAAGCAGCAGACGAGTGAGCTGGTTGACGTGCGTGTTCCCAGCTGAGACGGAATGAGGCAACACTGCTGTTTTGTTACGACTCTTATATGGCAAACAAGGGTTCTTTTCACCATTACTGAGTGACACATTTTTCACAGTTCCACACACTTTGTTGGTGATTTTATTGCTTAAAATAGTCTCCAAGCATAGCCTGAAGTGTTATCTAGTATTCCTTGGTGCAAGAAGGCTGTGATGAGTTTTACCACCAAAAAAAAAAGAAAGAAAGAAAAAAAAGTGTGTTAGACAAGCTTTTTTTCAGGCATCAGTTATAGTGTTGTTGACCATGAGTTAGATGTTCTTAAATCATAAATATATATATATATATATATTCATATAGATAGATAGATAGATAGAGATATAAAGTGTATTTAAACAGAAATACATATAAAACAAGGTTACATATTGACAGTTGACAAAAATGTAACCAGAGGCTTGTAGGAACTCAACTCTGTATTTCTCCTAGGAACAATAGTTCAATAATTGTTGTCAGTGTTCATAGAAACTTTATAGAACATAATGACTAAAAAACAGTATAGCTCTAATGCTATAAATGAATGAATGAATGAATGAATGAATGAATAAAAACCAAATAAATAGGCAGGAAGAAACAAAACTGTATTTTCTATCTACTCAAAAATCCCTATAGATTCTACAAAAAAAAAAAAAAAAATACTAGAGCTAATTAGTAGGTGTAACAAGTTTGCAGGATATAAAATAAATACGCGGAAATCAACTCTATTTCCATATAAGAAAAGAAGCTATCAGAGTTGAAATTTTTTTCAAATTAACAATATTACCAAAATATTTATAATACTTAGGGGTGATCTAACAAAAGATGTGAAAACACCTCTCCGCAAATAATAAAATATTGCTGAGAGAAATTAAAGACCTAAATAAATGGAAAGAAATACTGTATTTACAGAATAAAAGACTCAGTATTGTTAAGATGTCAGTTATACCCAGATATATCTTTTTTTTAAAGATTTTATTTATTTATTCGCTGGAAAGAGAGAGAGCACAAGCAGGGGGAGTAGCAGGCCGAGGGAGAAAAGGTGAAACAGACTTCCCACAGAGTAGCAGGAGCCCATGTAGGACTTGATCCCAGAACCTTGGAATCATGACCTGACCCGAAGGCAGTCACTTAACCAACTGAGCGACTTAAGCACCCTACCCAGATATATCTAATGATTAAATACAACTCCAATCAAAATCCTGTCAAGGTTTTTGTGGAATTGACTAAACTGCTCAAATTCACAAGGAAATTCATAAGGACCTAAAGTAGCCAAAAATATAATCGAAAAAGGATAAGTTTGGAACACCAATACCTTACTTCAAGATTTTTTCATAAAGCTTATGTATTTAAGACATGTAGTATTGGTATAAATGATTTATTGAAAAAAAATTGGAATAAGAAAGTGTCCAGAAGTGGATCTATATATACAAGTTCAGTTAATTTTTGAAAGGGGGCAAAAGGCAATTTGCTAAAAATAATAATAATAATAATAATAATCTTTTCAATAAATGGTACTGAAACATTGGTTATCCATATGCAAAAAAAAAGTTTAACTTGAATTCATAATTTGAATCATATGCAAAACTAACTTAAAATGAATTATATGCAAATGTGAAACCTGAAAATTATAAAATTTCTAGAAGAAAACAAAAGAGAAAATCTTTGTTTCCTTGGATTAGGCAAAAATTTCTTAGCTATTTAGTTGAAACTAATATAACATTGTACATCAATTATAATTAAATAATTAAAAAATTGTAAAATCCTCAGCATAATGCCAAAAGCATAATCCATGAAAGAAAGCAATAATAAATTTGATTTTATCAAATTCAGAACCCCTGCTCTTTGAAAGACACTGTGAAGATAATTACAAGTCAAGACTGGGAGAAAATATTTCAAGACACATACTGGAAATGGGCTTGTGTCCAGAATACATGAAGAACTCTCAAAAGTCAATAAAAAGAAAACAAACAAACATATTTAAAAAGGGGCAAAAGATTTGGTCAGACACTTCACAAATGAAGATATGCAAATGACAAATAAGAATATGAAAAAAATGCTTAACATCATTAGTCTCTAGGTCTTCAGGAAAATGCAAATTGGCATATTAGACTAGTTAAAAAGAAGTTCTTTAAATTGACTTTACCAAGTATTGATAAAGATGTAAAGCAACTGAAACTTTCATACATCATGAGTAGAAATGTAAATGGTAGAATCTCTTTTGAAAATTCTTTGGAAGTTTCTTTTTTTTTTTTTTTTTTTATTTTATTTTATTTTTTTTTATTTTTTATAAACATATATTTTTATCCCCAGGGGTACAGGTCTGTGAACCACCAGGTTTACACACTTCACAGCACTCACCAAATCACATACCCTCCCCAATGTCCATAATCCCACCTCCTTCTCCCAAACCCCCTCCCCCCGGCAACCCTCAGTTTGTTTCGTGAGATTAAGAGTCACTTATGGTTTGTCTCCCTCCCCATCCCATCTTGTTTCATTTATTCTTCTTCTACCCACTTAAGCCTCCATGTTGTATCACCACTTCCTCATATCAGGGAGATCATATGATAGTTGTCTTTCTCTGCTTGACTTATTTCGCTAAGCATGATACGCTCTAGTTCCATCCATGTTGTTGCAAATGGCAAGATTTCATTTCTTTTGATGGCTGCATAGTATTCCATTGTGTATATATACCACATCTTCTTGATCCATTCATCTGTTGATGGACATCTAGGTTCTTTCCATAGTTTGGCTATTGTGGACATTGCTGCTATAAACATTCGGGTGCATGTGCCCCTTTGGATCACTACATTTGTATCTTTAGGGTAAATACCCAATAGTGCAATTGCTGGGTCATAGGGCAGTTCTATTTTCAACATTTTGAGGAACCTCCATGCTGTTTTCCAGAGTGGCTGCACCAGCTTGCATTCCCACCAACAGTGTAGGAGGGTTCCCCTTTCTCCGCATCCTCGCCAGCATCTGTCATTTCCTGATTTGTTGATTTTAGCCATTCTGACTGGTGTGAGGTGATATCTCATTGTGGTTTTGATTTGTATTTCCCTGATGCCGAGTGATATGGAGCACTTTTTCATGTGTCTGTTCGCCATCTGGATGTCTTCTTTGCAGAAATGTCTGTTCATGTCTTCTGCCCATTTCTTGATTGGATTATTTGTTCTTTGGGTGTTGAGTTTGCTAAGTTCTTTATAGATTCTGGACACTAGTCCTTTATCTGATATGTCGTTTGCAAATATCTTCTCCCATTCTGTCAGTTGTCTTTTGATTTTGTTAACTGTTTCCTTTGCTGTGCAAAAGCTTTTGATCTTGATGAAATCCCAGTAGTTCATTTTTTCCCTTGCTTCCCTACCTTTTGCGTTGTTCCTAGGAAGATGTTGCTGCGGCAGAGGTCGAAGAGGTTGCTGCCCGTGTTCTCCTCAAGGATTTTGATGGATTCCTTTCGTACATTGAGATCCTTCATCCATTTTGAGTCTATTTTTGTGTGTGGTGTAAGGAAATGGTCCAATTTCATTTTTCTGCATGTGGCTGTCCAATTTTCCCAGCACCATTTATTGAAAAGGCTGTCTTTTTTCCATTGGACATTCTTTCCTGCTTTGTCGAAGATTAGTTGACCATAGATTTGAGGGTCTATTTCTGGGCTCTCTATTCTGTTCCATTGATCTATGTGTCTGTTTTTGTGCCAGTACCATGCTGTCTTGATGATGACAGCTTTGTAATAGAGCTTGAAGTCCGGAATTGTGATGCCACCAACGTTGGCTTTCTTTTTCAATATCCCTTTGGCTATTCGAGGTCTTTTCTGGTTCCATATAAATTTTAGCATTATTTGTTCCATTTCTTTGAAAAAGATGGATGGTACTTTGATAGGAATTGCATTAAATGTGTAGATTGCTTTAGGTAGCATAGACATTTTCACAATATTTATTCTTCCAATCCAGGAGCATGGAACATTTTTCCATTTCTTTGTGTCTTCCTCAATTTCTTTCATGAGTACTTTATAGTTTTCTGAGTATAGATTCTGTGTCTCTTTGGTTAGGTTTATTCCTAGGTATCTTATGGTTTTGGATGCAATTGTAAATGGGATTGACTCCTTAATATCTCTTTCTTCTGTCTTGCTGTTGGTGTAGAGAAATGCAACTGATTTCTGTGCATTGATTTTATATCCTGACACTTTACTGAATTCCTGTATAAGTTCTAGCAGTTTTGGAGTGGAGTCTTTTGGGTTTTCCACATATAGTATCATATCATCTGCGAAGAGTGATAATTTGACTTCTTCTTTGCCGATTTGGATGCCTTTAATTTCCTTTTGTTGTCTGATTGCTGAGGCGAGGACCTCTAGTACGATGTTGAATAGCAGTGGTGATAATGGACATCCCTGCCGTGTTCCTGACCTTAGCGGAAAAGCTTTCAATTTTTCTCCATTGAGAATGATATTTGCGGTGGGTTTTTCATAGATGGCTTTGATGATATTGAGGTATGTGCCCTCTATCCCTACACTTTGAAGAGTTTTGATCAGGAAGGGATGTTGTACTTTGTCAAATGCTTTTTCAGCATCTATTGAGAGTATCATATGGTTCTTGTTCTTTCTTTTATTGATGTGTTGTATCACATTGACTGATTTGCGGATGTTGAACCAACCTTGCAGCCCTGGAATAAATCCCACTTGGTCGTGGTGAATAATCTTTTTAATGTACTGTTGAATCCTATTGGCTAGTATTTTGTTGAGTATTTTCGCATCTGTGTTCATCAAGGATATCGGTCTATAGCTCTCTTTTTTGGTGGGATCCTTGTCTGGTTTTGGGATCAAGGTGATGCTGGCCTCATAAAATGAGTTTGGAAGTTTTCCTTCCATTTCTATTTTTTGGAACAGTTTCAGGAGAATAGGAATTAGTTCTTCTTTAAATGTTTGGTAGAATTCCCCCGGGAAGCCGTCTGGCCCTGGGCTTTTGTTTGTTTGGAGATTTTTAATGACTGTTTCAATCTCCTTACTGGTTATGGGTCTGTTCAGGCTTTCTATTTCTTCCTGGTTCAGTTGTGGTAGTTTATATGTTTCTAGGAATGCATCCATTTCTTCCAGATTGTCAAATTTATTGGTGTGGAGTTGCTCATAGTATGTTCTTATAATAGTTTGTATTTCTTTGGTGTTAGTTGTGATGTCTCCTCTTTCATTCATGACTTTATTTATTTGGGTCCTTTCTCTTTTCTTTTTGATAAGTCTGGCCAGGGGTTTATCAATTTTATTAATTCTTTCAAAGAACCAGCTCCTAGTTTCATTGATTTGTTCTATTGTTTTTTTGGTTTCTATTTCATTGATTTCTGCTCTGATCTTTATGATTTCTCTTCTCCTGCTGGGCTTAGGGTTTCTTTCTTGTTCTTTCTCCAGCTCCTTTAGGTGTAGGGTTAGGTTGTGTACCTGAGACCTTTCTTGTTTCTTGAGAAAGGCTTGTACCGCTATATATTTTCCTCTCAGGACTGCCTTTGTTGTGTCCCACAGATTTTGAACCGTTGTATTTTCATTATCATTTGTTTCCATGATTTTTTTCAATTCTTCTTTAATTTCCCGGTTGACCCATTCATTCTTTAGAAGGATACTGTTTAGTCTCCATGTATTTGGGTTCTTTCCAAACTTCCTTTTGTGGTTGAGTTCTAGCTTTAGAGCATTGTGGTCTGAAAATATGCAGGGAATGATCCCAATCTTTTGATACCGGTTGAGTCCTGATTTAGGACCGAGGATGTGATCTATTCTGGAGAATGTTCCATGTGCACTAGAGAAGAATGTGTATTCTGTTGCTTTGGGATGAAATATTCTGAATATATCTGTGATGTCCATCTGGTCCAGTGTGTCATTTAAGGCCTTTATTTCCTTGCTGATCTTTTGCTTGGATGACCTGTCCATTTCAGTGAGGGGAGTGTTAAAGTCCCCTACTATTATTGTATTATTGTTGATGTGTTTCTTTGATTTTGTTATTAATTGGTTTATATAGTTGGCTGCTCCCACATTGGGGGCATAGATATTTAAAATTGTTAAATCTTCTTGTTGGACAGACCCTTTGAGTATGATATAGTGTCCTTCCTCATCTCTTATTATGGTCTTTGGCTTAAAATCTAATTGATCTGATATAAGGATTGCCACTCCTGCTTTCTTCTGATGTCCATTAGCATGGTAAATTCTTTTCCACCCCCTCACTTTAAATCTGGAGGTGTCTTTGGGCTTAAAATGTGTTTCTTGGAGGCAACATATAGATGGGTTTTGTTTTTTTATCCATTCTGATACCCTGTGTCTTTTGACAGGGGCATTTAGCCCATTCACATTCAGGGTAACTATTGAGAGATATGAATTTAGTGCCATTGTATTGCCTGTAAGGTGACTGTTACTGTATAGGTCTCTGTTCCTTTCTGATCTACCACTTGTAGGCTCTCTCTTTGCTTAGAGGACCCCTTTCAATATTTCCTGTAGAGCTGGTTTGGTATTTGCAAATTCTTTCAGTTGTTGTTTGTCCTGGAAGCTTTTAATCTCTCCTTCTATTTTCAATGATAGCCTAGCTGGATATAGTATTCTTGGCTGCATGTTTTTCTCGTTTAGTGCTCTGAAAATATCATGCCAGCTCTTTCTGGCCTGCCAGGTCTCTGTGGATAAGTCAGCTGCCAATCTAATATTTTTACCATTGTATGTTACAGACTTCTTTTCCCGGGCTGCTTTCAGGATTTTCTCTTTGTCATTGAGACTTGTAAATTTTACTATTAGGTGACGGGGTGTGGGCCTATTCTTATTGATTTTGAGGGGCATTCTCTGAACCTCCTGAATTTTGATGCTCGTTCCCTTTGCCATATTGGGGAAATTCTCCCCAATAATTCTCTCCAGTATACCTTCTGCTCCCCTCTCACTTTCTTCTTCTTCTGGAATCCCAATTATTCTAATGTTGTTTCGTCTTATGGTGTCACTTATCTCTCGAATTCTCCCCTCGTGGTCCAGTAGCTGTTTGTCCCTCTTTTGCTCAGCTTCTTTATTCTCTGTCATTTGGTCTTCTATATCACTAATTCTTTCTTCTGCCTCATTTATCCTAGCAGTGAGAGCCTCCATTTTTGATTGCACCTCATTAATAGCTTTTTTGATTTCACCTTGGTTAGATTTTAGTTCTTTTATTTCTCCAGAAAGGGCTTTTATATCTCTCGAGAGGGTTTCTCTCATATCTTCCATGCCTTTTTCGAGCCCAGCTAGAACCTTGAGAATTGTCATTCTGAACTCTAGATCTGACATATTACCGATGTCTGTATTGATTAGGTCCCTAGCCTTCGGTACTGCCTCTTGTTCTTTTTTTTGTGTTGAATTTTTCCGTCTTGTCATTTTGTCCAGATAAGAGTAAATGAAGGGGCAAGTAAAATACTAAAAGGGTGGCAACAACCCCAGGAAAATATGCTTTAACCAAATTAGAAGAGATCCAAAATCGTGAGTGGGGAGAAAGGGGATAAAAAGAGGTTCAAAAAGGAAGAAAGAAAAAAGAAAAAAAAAAAGAAAAGAAAAGAATATTTTTAAAGAAAGAAAACACCTAAGAAAAATGTAAAAAAATATATATATATATATTAGATAAACTAGTAAAAAATCGTTAAAAAAGAAAAAGGTAACAGTTAAAAAAAAATTTTACCCGAGGGCGAGAAAAAAAAAAAATGAAAAAGAAAAAATTAAATTAACTGCAAGACTAAAAAAAATCACAGGAAAAAAGCCATGAGTTCCGTGCTTGGCTTTCTCCTCCTCTGGAATTCTGCTGCTCTCCTTGGTATTGAAACCGCACTCCTTGGTAGGTGAACTTGGTCTCGGCTGGATTTCTTGTTGATCTTCTGGGGGAGGGGCCTGTTGTAGTGATTCTCAAGTGTCTTTGCCCCAGGCGGAATTACACCGCCCTTACCCGGGGCCGGGGTGAGTAATCCGCTCGGGTTTGCTTTCAGGAGCTTTTGTTCCCTGAGCGCTTTCCGTAGAGTTCCAGAGGACGGGAATACAAATGGCGGCCTCCTGGTCTCCGGCCCGGAGGAGCCGAGAGCCCAGGGCCCCACTCCTCAGTGCGCCCTCAGAGAACAGCGCCCAGTTACTCCCGTCTGCCTGACCTCCGGCCGCGCTCCGAGCTCACCGAGCCTGCGACCGGTTCAAGGTAACACGGAGCTGCAAGCTTACTGTCGGCTCTGTCTCTGTAGCCGGCTTTCCCGTTCCAATACCCGCAAGCTCTGCGACACTCAGACACCCCCGATCCTTCTGTGACCCTGCGGGACCTGAGGCCACGCTGACCCCGCGTGGGCTTCGCCCCGGTTTAGCCTCTGGAGCGATGTCCCTCAGCGGAACAGACTTTTAAAAGTCCTGATTTTGTGCGCGGTTGCTCCGCCGCTTGCCGGGAGCCGGCCCCTCCCCCCGGGGTCTATCTTCCCGTCGCTTTGGATTCACTTCTCCGCCGGTCCTACCTTTCAGAAAGTGCTTGTTTTTCTGTTTCCAGAATTGCTGTTCTTCTTCTCTTCGATCTGCTGATGGATTTTCAGGTGTTTGCAATCTTTAGATAAGCTATCTAGCTGATCTCCGGCTAGCTGAAGCAGTCTCAGCTTGCTACTTCTCCGCCATCTTGACTCCTCTCTTTGGAAGTTTCTTAAAAAATTAACTATGCACCTACTTTATGACCCAGCCATCTGACTTCCAAATGCTTGCTGGAAAGAATTTAAAGTTTCAGTCTCCACGAAGACTTGTATATGAATATCTGTAGCAATTTCATTTGCCATAGACAAAAGTGGAAACAAGCCAGATGCCCACCAACTAGTGAAAACGTACACAAATTGTGATTTATCCATACATCAAAATTTTACTCATCAACAAAAAGAAATAAAGTATAAATGCATACAACAACATAGATGTTATCTCAAAATCATTATGCTAGCATAGAGGGAAAATACAGTATATATTATTTCATTTACATAAAATTCTAGAAACCGAAGATAATAATGACAGAAAGTAGCTCAGCAGGTGCCTGGAAGTAGGGGAAGTGGGGTAAGTTTCTTGAAACTAAAGTCAATATAAAGAAAATATTTGTCATTCCCAAAGTGTCCTTCTGTCCTTTGAGGATTCCTTCCATTCTCCCCTCATACACTGCTCCCTCTACCTATGTACAACTACAAATCGCAGCTTGTTGCTGGTCACTTGTACATAAGTAATACTGCTCAAAATATTTTTAGGGCATATTACATAAATGACTAAAAGCCACTCATTCCCAGGCTTGGCAACCTGCAGCCTGTATGTCAGAAACAGCCCTTTGGGTGTTAGATGGGCCCACCTGAGCTGACCGTGACTTGATTCATAGCTCCAGGAACACGGTGATGCCCTGTCCTGCACTCACTACTGAAAGCTCAACACGTTCAAGTTGTTGAGCAAAACCACCCGCAGGGAGTAAAAGTGCCAGTCGGAAGCAGCCACTCCACACGCAGCCCAGCAGGGCTCAGCTCCCTCGCCCTTCTCGTCTGGGATCCCGTGGCTCTCTGCCATTGGATCTGTGACTGAGTCTCCACTTCCAAACTGTGTAACACCGTGCAAAACACCTTGGTACTCAGAACTTCATTTTGCTTACCTGTAGAGTGGAGAATATCATATCTACCACATGAGGGTTGTTCAATAAGGATGTAGTGAGCAGCAGGCCAGAAACAATTTTTCACAAAAAGCATCATTCATCTACCATTACAGTTAGAGTAATAACAAGATGCTGTGGTCCAAAAGAGGCTGCTGGGTCTTGGGTTGTAGGACGTCCTTTACGTGTCAGAGAATGCATGCACTCATATTGTTTCCTCTTTTGACAAAATATTTAAATACCTTTAAAAACAAATTAGGTCACAGGGCACCTGGGTGGCTCAATGGGTTAATCCTCTGTCTTTGGCTCAGGTCATGATCCCAGGGTCCTGGGATCGAACCCCGCATCATGCTCTCTGCTCAGCAGGGAGCCTGCTTCCCCCTCTCTCTCTGCCTGCCTCTCTATGTGTGATCTCTGTCTGTCAAATAAATAAATAAAATTTTTTAAAAAGTTAGTTCCCTTTTACCTGGGAGAGGCCCACGAGTAGTAAGAGCATGTAGTGATAGGTTAACTTCAGAGCCATCTTAAGCACAGCCAGCAAAATAGACACAAGGAAAAAATGGTTATTAAACTATGGGGAAGAAAGTGTTCTTGAACAAAATGTCTTTTGCTCTGTTACAGAGATTCAGAGTCTCACTAATTAGAATGAATTAGCACTAGTAGTGCTCCCATAAAATGGATTGAAGACTGGCTGACACATTAATCAACACAGAGTAATGATAGATGACGCTGCGCTGAGTTGGGGTGATGTGATTAATAGAATCTATAGAAGTCCAGTCGGCCTCTTACTTGGCTTAATATTTTTCTGAATGAATTCAAGAAGCAAATATTTTAAAGCACATCAATTTAAATGAATAGGAAATAGTGGTGGTGACATGTGTTTTAAACCCTCGAGAAGTCAAGCTGAAGATAATATTGCTTCCTTTGGCTCTTACTGAATAACTTGTTTACAAAGCGTTTTTCATATTCTTTTGTTTATCTTTCTTATTGACATAATGACTTAGGCAAAGCTGGTATTAACCCCATTATATAGTAGAAAAAACAAAATTCAGAAAGCTAGGGCCACTTATCCATAGTCAAACAGCTAGTGCGTTTCAAAGGTGGGTCTGTGTTTTAGAACTCTGCTGTACTTTTGTCAGCTTGACACCTATTACCTATTCTAAAAATATATTCTGATTTTGTTTGGGAAAAACCCCCTCTCCTCCTCCTCTCAGGCATAGACATTTAATGTAGCTAACACCACTCATAGGTTGTGTTTTGGAACAGCTACTAGATTGGTCAAGGAAAAGGGGGGAATCTCTTTTTTATTTCCTTTCCTATATAAGTTGCTTAGTGGAAACAGGTGTATCGAAGGTATGTCATATGGAAAACGTCTGCCTACCAACTCGAAATGAAAGAAGAGTAATGCCAACAAAAAGAGGGGCTAGAGGAGGAAATGAGGGATTGGGGGAGAGAGATCATTTGGGGTCATTGTTTGAGTCTCTTGATGGTAGCATCTAGCTGCATCCCCAAACCAGACCTACTCTTAAAATTTAAATTACATAAACCAATAAATTCCTTATTATTTTGTTTCATCTAGTCTGTTTTTTTTTTTTTTCTTTCTGTCACCTTTACCTGACTAATAAGAGAAGAATTCAGATCTTGGGAGCCATATTTCAGTGTTCCTCACTACACTAGAATTCCTCTCTTGGAAAAAAAATAACACAAAATGTGATAGCTCATATTTATTAAGTACTTTGTATATGCCAACTACTCTTCTAACTACATATACGAACTCTTTTAACCCTTACAACAGCCCTACGAGTTAAAATGTAGAATTATCTGGTGAATAAGCAACACGCAGAATAATTAAATACATATACACACCAAATAAACGGAGGAGCCGGGATTTGAACCCACTTAGTCTGGCCACAGAGCCAATGCCTTTTAATGTGAGGCTATACTCGCTATTTAAAAAAAAAAAAAAAAAAAAAAAAAAAAAAAAAAAAAAACCTGGATTATCCTCTAATCAATATGAGACCAGTTTTTGAGTAAATTCTAGTTTCTAGTAAGCAGTGAGTAACAAAGTAACAAACACGAAAGAAGGAGTTGCAGCTTAGCCCACTCTCTGGGTCTACCCAAATTAGGCCAAAATCCAATTGGGATGAAAAGTCCCTCCTCACCTGATTTGCTTTTTCTCTGCATATTCCTAGTTATCACTGAGAAATGAGCCATGGGAGCCTTGATAAAGCTGGCACTACAGTAGGAACAAGTACGTCGTATTATATGTTTTAAACACTCCATGTTTTCCTGAGGCTTCAACTTGCCCACAAATAGGCTGTAAATACCCTGTGCAGGCAACCAACCCAGTGGGTTAAGACTGGTCTCTGCTACAAGTTCCACTTCGGTCCTTCCCCTGACTGTGATTCAGTGACACTGAAATGCACCAGTGAAATCCGCTCATACCTTTTGCTTGAGCATCCTGCCATGCCGCCCAGTGAAAACACTTCCCCACGGTCTCTCTCCTGCTCTCAGTTCCCCACCCCTACTTGGTTGAGCCCACTCCCTTGGAGGTGATCCTATGTGCTATGGTGTGCTATGCCTCCTTCTTCTAGGACCTGTGAGTATGATCAATGTATTTCACTCTCAAATGCCATGCTGTAGTTTTTTCCATGTCCATACTAAACTGATTATCAAAATCCCCAATTTAAAATAATAGAATTGTTCCTTACAAAGAATATGCACATCTTAAGATTTTTTTTCTGCATCCTACCCCTGGGTTCCTTTTCATGGTCTGCCAGGTCATGTCTAGGTTCACTTCGTGAATCTAGAACCAGAGGATAATGACCTCAACTAATTACTCTAAAATAAAATTTTACATATTATTGAAAGTGTTCCCACAAATGTTATTTCATTTGATCCCCCAACAGATCCTTGAGCGGGCCAGGCAATAAAATCCTTATCTGTGGAGATGAGAAATCTGAGACTCAGGATAGGTTTTGTTCAGGGTCATCCCACTATTGGGTAAGGAGAGAACCAGCTTCCCTTCCACTACACCATCTCACTTTTTAGAAAAGATTTACTTCATTTATTTGAGAGAGAGAGCAGAGCAAGAGAAGGAGAACAAGCAGGGGAGGAGGGGAAGAATGGAGCAAGGGTAGAACTAGAGGAAGAACCAGGCTCCCACTGAGCAGGGAGCCTGACATCAGCTCTATCCCAGTACCCCAGGATCATGACCTGAGCTTAAGGTAGATGCTTAACCAATTGAGCCCCAAAACCATTCCACCTTTTATTATTTTCTTGGGTGAATTATGCTTGCTTTTAAATCTCATTTATAAAATGTGACCCATTTCTATCTCAGATATGCCCAATCCCAAGCTCACAGTCTTCATCTCTAAACCATTTTCTGATGTCACTGATGTCTTTATTTGCCCTTCAGATATTTCTACTCAGGTTTAGTGGCCGCCTTTGTTGCCATCCACCTCTAGTTTCTATATACTTCCCTGTAGATGGACTGTAGAATTTCAAGCCATGATCCACCTTGGCAATCTTTAATTGAATATGACCAACACCAGTCTTCTTCCTGATACTCCCTCATGCAGACTGCTCTTCACCTTCCCCAAAACCTTCAGTCACTCACTCCCATCCTCCCCAAACCTCTCACCTTGAACCTTCAGAATAGTAACATGGTCATAGATGGTAAGAACTCCTAGTCCATCATTTTTAGCAACTTATGGCATTCTTTTCAATCTATCATAAAAAAAAGAAATCAGAACATACACATGTATCACCAATGTGCTTCATACATAGAATAAGAAGAGACCTATATATCTAGGCCTCACCAAAATCTATTGATGAGAAAGGTCATCAAGATGACATGGCCACTGGTTGACCTGTGAGCTGGGCCCCTACAATCAAAAGCTCCTCATCCCTTCCCTGACCTTGGAATGCAGATTCTCCTTGCCTTCTTTACTTCCAGAAACTGTCTCAAGGACACAACCTTGAGATAATAATATGGTTTTGGAACTATCTGAATGATATCTTTTTTGAACTTAGTTAAGGCCTCCATATAAATTTTTAAGATTTGGCAGGCAGATGCAAGATCTACTTGTCTTGCAGCTGCTCAAAGCAAGTGCCATGTGTAAGTTCCTTTGCTCATGAAACCTGCCACCTACTAATCTAGAATGGCCTGCCTTTTTCTTTGGTTTCTCCCTGCCTTTCATGTATGGAGGGCAACTTCAGATTACATCTGGGAAGCTCCCCCAAAAGTTGGGAAGCTCCCAAGTAGGATTGCAAGCTAACATCTACTCTGGTCCCAGATTCAACATTAAACCTTTTTCACCCTCCAAGAGAATATACTCATGACGTATTCTATAACCTTAAAGCTTACAGAACTATAGAGTTAAGAGGAATCTGATGGATGAGGAAACTGAGCTCCAGAAAGATAAGGAGGACCTCTACCACTCAGGACAGGCTAATTATTACAACCTGCAACACCAAAATTATAGTGGCTTAGCACAATGCTTACTCAACCTCTTACTCAAATCATAGACCAATTTAGGATGGCAGATCATACATTAGGGGCTCAGGATCTTTTATTTGAGTCCTTGGATTCCTCTTTTTTTAAACTAGTGGTTGGAGAAAGAAAAGTACATGAAACGGGAGGTTTTTTAATGGGTCTAGACTGGGAGTACCTCATGTCAGCTCACATTTCATTGACCAGATCTCAGTTACATGAACACATCTAACAGCAAGAAAGACTGAGAAATATAATGAAGCTTTAAAAAGCCAAAGATTGTATTTATTTATTTGACACACAGAGAGAGAGATCACGAGTAGGCAGAGAGGCAGGCAGAGAGAGAGGGGGAAGCAGGCTCCCTACTGAGCAGAAAGCCTGATGCGGGGCTCAATCCCAGTACCCTGAGAGGAAGGCAGAAGCTTAACCCTCTGAGCCACCCAGGCACCCTAAACCTTTTTTTTTTTTTTTAATTGCAGCCATCATGTGGTTTATAGGTTGCCTTAAATATTTTACTTTAAAAAAAGACCATTTAGAAATTTGTAATAAAGAAATCAAGTCACATAGTATTAGAAGAACCTAAACAGAGACACGTGTCTATTGCTTTATAGTTCAATATTTTTACCCCTTCTATTTAATCACCATTTCAACAAACCCTCCTCCATCTCTGAAACAGTTCAAGCCATTCCATGTAAGCTTCTTCATCTCTCCATCTTAGTTACCAATTTTGTCTCTTAAAAGTGTCCTGTTATATAAAGTTCTCCACAGTCTTCCAACTCTTCTTACTCACTATGGGACTGCATTGCAGTACCGATCCAGTTTTTCTCTCTATTCACGTGCCCCAGCTGAGAACAGACCCCAGGGTATTTGAAACACTGACTGAAATAAAGCTGCAGTATGAAAGTTACAAACAGTTCTCTAGTTCTCAAGATTAAGGATTTTAATTCTTCTTTGATGCAGCTAATTCTCCCCCCAAGAAAATTACTTCAATAGGCTCTTCAATTATTCAAATATTAAGTCAGAAGTTAAACTGTGGTGCAGACATTAACTTAAATACCTATGTTTTACATGGACCATATGACTTTTTATGTTACTGTAAGACTTCCTTAGTTTTCTACATGTAAATTTATTTATCATAGTAATTTTCTATTTCTTTTCTATGGAACAATTATTATAAAATAATGAAAACACGAATTCATTACCATTCATCTCTATAGTTTACAAGTCTGACAAGGGTCTCACTGGGCTAAAATCAAGGTGCTGATAAGGTCACCTTCCTTTCTGGGGTTCTAGGGGTGTATCTGTTTCTTTTCATTTTCTGTCTTCTGAGGCCACCCATATCCTCAGCTGTGGCCCCTTTCCTCCATCTGCAAACTCAACAACATCACACCTGTCTGGCCATTCTGTAGTCACACCTCCCTCTGATGCTCTTCTGCTTCCCTCTCTCACTTATAAGGATCTTCATTATTATACTGATCCCAGTGGATGATCCAGGATAATAGCTCTATTTTCAGGTCAGTTGATGAACAACTTTAATTCCCCTTTGCCATGTCAGGTCATACACTTACTTGCAGTTTAGGGATTAGAACATGGACATCTTGGGAACCATTATTCTGCCTACCAGTTATTGTGTTGGGAGAGGTACTGAAATGGAGAGATGGATTTCAACGATATATGAATGGAGACTTGTAAGGCACTGGCCCAAATTACTGTGTATACTTGTAAAAGTGAGATGCACATGAAGATGGCAGTAAAATATTTGCATCTGTAAGAGAAGGGCCAGAGGGGAGAAGTGGAAATAACTGCTCTTATGAAAGCCTTTGTAAGTCTCCAAGCACAAGGAGTGTTGATCCAGCACAAGTTTGGAAATTTTAAAAACAAGTCTGGGGATCTGAGAAATAATTGAGGTCACTCTTCTGATGGCTCTTGAGTATCTCAAGCCCATTGTTCAGAGGATAGAAGCTACAGCTGAAACTTGGTCCGAAAAAATTAATCCCACTTCAAAATCTCCTCAGAAACTTCAAAGTATATACCTATATCTGTATATCTATCTCACTGTTTTAATTCCTCTATGAATTTAAATTTCCTTCTATCATTAAATGTGATCAGAGCAACCAAAAAGCATCCATTTGACTTCTGCTGCTTTTGTTTCTGTGTTTCAAGATAGAATTTTGAAGTATTTTTTGTTGTTCTTGTACATTCTGCTATCCCTTCGTTCATTTAGGCTTCAGCTGCTTGGTCTGTAGATCCTCGCTTAGTGGAAATGTTGCAGGAGTACTGAAAGCAAAAGTTATTGGAAAAACATCTCCCTTGTCAGCTGTTGTTTCCCAAAGCCAAACCCACTGACAAAATTGATGTATGTTTCCTAGAGAAAGAGAGAAGAAATTTGACTTTAGAGGAGTCCATTTGAGAAATACATAAAAAGAAGACCTGTCTACCTTTCTGAAGACCAAAATAAGAGACAGATACCTGTGGTTTTCATTTGGAGCGAAGGCGTACACTGCTTCAGGTAAATACCTCAAGAGGGGGCCAGACTTAGGAAGGGGTTATTACACATCCCCTTAGGAACTTTAGCCATGAGACCCCAGCCTCAAAAGACGCTTATGTTTCAGGAATGACCCAAAGCAGCAGAACTAACTAGGATTCCTGCCTGTCTCTATAGTGATTTGTGTCACTGGTAACAGATAACAAGAAGGACACCTTCTTGTCTTCAGGACCTGGACACATTCCAATGAAATCCCCAGTGCCTTACACTTCTCTGGAGAAAGGGGGCAGCAACAATAATGGTTTGGTGCAAACAGATTGTCTAGCCCCTTCCCAACCACCTCTTTCCAGCAAAAGGAAACAGAATGCTCAAATGTGAGCTAATTTTAAAAAGCAAGGGATGTGCTGTTTTATCCTAGGTTATGCCTGGCTTTAGCTCCCTTCTATTCTTTTCTCCATGATTTTATTGTTAGCAACTGGTTGTCTACAAACACTACCTCTGAATTATTACAATTATAGTACAGGCCCTACCTCTGCATCCACCCCCAGTAAAGGAATCAAAATAAATTGTTACTTTGTTTCTCCTATCTACCAGTAGCACTTTTATGAATATCTTCTCTCTACAAGGACACTAATGATCTTCCTAGATTGCAGGTACAACCGTGACCTTAACAAAATAGCAACTTGGATGTTCAAACTGAAATAATTTAGTTATATATATAATATTTGCATATTATATATATAAATTCACTGGGGTATATTATATATCTCATCTCAGTGAAGGATTCATGGTCATCTTAGGCACTGAGAGCCCAGACTGCAGCAAAGAAAGGTAGGGTGAATGACTTGAAAAAACCACTTCTCTCTATAGCCATGAGATGAGAAGTACCCTTTTCTCCTCTCACTAAAGTATCATAACAATAGAATTGGCTGATTTTTTAGAAATAATAGCAAGAAAAAGAAAGAAATATATGGAGTATTTTTAGAATTGAATTAGTCAGAAATAAACCATCCAATGATTTTTATTTTGTCATAGGAGATCCTGAGTTCTGTTTACTAAGAGGAGAGTATTCCAGGTCACCGTATTGTGGGGGCCAATCCTCTTTTTGATTAATAATCAATAAAAGCTTATTATTTGCATATCAGATGCTTTGAAAGTTCTTATAGATGAATTTTAGTAAAGTATTTGTAATGAAATAGAGAAGATGTGTGCAAAGCAGCAATGATAAGAAGTTCATGCTTTCTACTATATGATAAGTAATCTGAGTATTTTACTACATTATCTCATTTAATTCAGCCAATCAAAAGAATAGCAAGAAATTACAAATTAAAACCATAGAGATTTTAAGCTCATCATTTTTATTTAGGGATAACATTAAACTGTTGCTATTATGCCAACCTTACTATTTTGTAAGCATTTACATTATAAATTAGTAAATATTTCAATAACACTTCACATCAATGAAATTACTGTAAATTTTATTGTACATATAGCTGTTAAAAACTGAATGTCCTTAGATTACTATTTAAATATTTAGAAACATTAAATAATATGAGTGCAGGCATTCATAGATAATGTTCAAAATCCAAAAGAATAAGACCCATCTTTTTTTTTTTTTACTTTATTCTGGTACAAAATATTTAAATACAATACCCCTTTCTTTTCTGGTTAATTATTCTCAGTGACATTTTGAGATCAGAATCAGCATATAATTATTCTTTCTCTAAAACCCCTGAAATTAAAGTTAAGCTGACAAAAGAATATTTAAATCTAAGAACTTTTGAAAAATTACCTCTAAGTGAGTCAGCTAGAACTAACTTTATTAAGATTTTAATTTAAAAAAAAAATCTTTGATTCTTCAAGGTGAATAAGAGGTCTATGATATTGAAAAAACTTATGGGATGGTACAGAAAAAAATCTGTGACTAAAAATCTGAAGGTATTCTGAAATGTTGAGAATTAAAGGAAACTAGAGATTTGGCTCCACTGGCCTTCTTCCAGTTCCTTAAATTGCAAAGATTTTGGCTACTTCAAAGATTTCCCATAAGCCACTTCTTCTCCCTAGAATGTTTACCCTGCCCCAACCTCCCCTCAATTCTTTGCCTAGTTTCTACTTCTTCCAGTCACTTCTTTTGGCAAGCCTTCCAGACCTCTCAAGCTATCTCATGCCTCCCTCTAAATGCTTGGTATAAGCATCCATTTCCACAGCTTTTAATTATATTTTTAGTTATGCAAATTTTTGTTTGTCACCCTTACAAAATTGTAAGATCCATCCCAGGAAAGCAACTGCTATGGGACCCTTGTTCCTTCCTGCAATTTCCAACCCTCACCATCATGTCCGCAATATAGCATATGTGTCATAGGTATTTAATGAAAAAATGAAGAAGATAATGGGAATTTTGAAAGGAAAAAAATTAAAGGGATTATCACTGGATCTATGCCAGGAAATGATGTTGAACCAGACCCCATCTCTGCACTTGGGGTATTTGTTAGTTAATGGGAAAAACATACAGTGAGAAACAATTATGAAGTACTGTGATGAGCATTACAGTAGGACAGAGCACCATGGAAGCCAATCAGAGGGGTATCAATTCCAGTATCTACCACTATGTTACAAATCATCCCAAAAGAGAGTGGCTAAAACAATCTGTTGTTTTTATATTTCATAAATTGGCGGGTCAGCTGTTTGAGCAGAGCACATATAGGATGGCCTGTCCGTATTCCATGATGCCTGAGACCTCAGCTCTCATAATTAGAATGGCTGAGAACTGGAACAGCTGCTGGCTGGCCACATACTTCTCTCTGTCTTCTCTGCCGGTCTCTATCTCTCTTTTCTCCACCCTTTGCATGTTGCTAGCTTCGGATTCCTCATATGACAACTGTAGTAGGACATCTTATATGGAGATTCAGAGCTATAAGAGGCAATGTTTCAAGACACAAGGAGTCAACATTACCAGTCTCTTACAATCTGGGCTTCAGTCAAAGTGAGCATGAATGAAAATGCCCATGTCAAATTCCTATCACGTATCTTGAAAAGGAGCAGTGTCAAACATCTTGTGGCCATCTACAATCCACCTATAGTACTTAACTTTGGCTTTGGGGGGTTTGTCAAGAGAGGGTTGGTAGAGGGCATAAAATCTCTTCTGACAACCTACAACAACTATGAGTTAAGAAGAAGTGGAGAGTAGAACAGGGGAGGCATTTCAGGCAAAGGTCAGTATGCAAAAAGTCTTAGTGCAAGAATACCCACAGTCTGGCCGGAGGTAAGAGAGCTGGGGTAGGAAGGAAGGGACACTACGGTGGGGAATGATAAAAGTGACTAGAAAACCAGTGATGCACTTATGATGGATCAAGCAGCTCTTCTCTCAACATATCTGTTTCAGTGGTAACAGTCAGGATGAAGACAGTAAGTAGTGTGTACAGGGAAAAGAGGATGGAGTTGGGTATGCAAGTTCAGGACAAAATGTCCAGCCCAGACTCTGACACTCTCTAACTGTACCATCTTGGACACGTTCCTTGAGCTCTCTGAGCCACAGTTACTACAACTCTAATAGGATGAATCATTTCTCTTCATTATGATATATCATATTAGTTATTTTGGTAGCTAATATTTATTACACATGTGAGGTATTGGCTAAAGGCACATATCTTACTAAAAACCCTAAACGGTGGGTAATTTCATCTCATAAGAAAGGAAACAGGCATAAGTAGGAAATTTTCTTTTTTACTGAAGTTTCCAAAGTTTCAATGGACCATGAAGTTGGCTATTCTGGCCCCAGAGACACTGTCCTTCTTACCAGTTTCTATGAAGATAAAATAAGGTGTCCATTCTAAAGGTCTACCTCAGAATCTAGCAACCAGTAGAGATATTCAATACTTGATAACTTTATCATTTGAGTAGGATACCTACTTCTTAATAGCGTGTCTTGAAGATTCTTAGGAGCATGTCTAATAGTGCATGCCAATCTTTGTTAATAGCAAAATTAATTAGTATGCAAACTCAGAAAGTCACTCAACCCTCATTGAATTCCACCTCTGTATGAGTCTGTTCTGGTCTATGATGTGAGACGCATGGATAGAGCAGCTGGGATCTCAGCTCAGTTCACTGCTGTATAACCTAGGCTATGGGTTCCATCGGAGACAGACTCTGAGGCAATGCTTCAAACATAAATAGTTTATTTGGGAGGCCATCCCAGGAAACAACCACAGGGAGTGGGAAGCAAAACAAGGAAGTAAAGAGAGTCCAAAAGGTGCTTTTCCTAGACTCTGGGCAATAGAACTTTACTGAATACACAAAGAGTTAAGAACTTCAGAGTTATCCCTGACAAGGGACAGAGAAGCTGGTATATCCATTCCTCAATTTACTGCCCATCATTAGCAGTAGGCTGCTTCTGGGGGTATTAATTCTCTAAGACTTAGCCCACCTTGCTCTTGAGCCAAAAGCACATGGGCAGCCAAACAGCCCTCAGACCAAGAGTCAGAGGTATTCAGAGTCAACATTCTGTGTATGGAGGCCAGACTGGGTCAAGGGCCTGTGGAAGGGGCCCTGGCAGTATCTTCAATGATAGGCATGTAAACACAAAAATAATATAAATTAGGATGTGATAAATGCTCCAGTATTATAAGGACTAATGAATGTTACACATTCTCCCTGTTGAAAATAAAGGAAAAGATAATCCCTTCCCTTCTTAGAGCATTCACTTTAGAAAACTTGTCATTATATTTCTCCATCATCCTGTAATGTTTTTGAAAGCAAATTTCAAATACTTTTTTTTTAAATTTTTTATTTTTCATAAACACATATTTTTATCCCCAGGGGTACAGGTCTGTGAATCTCCAGGTTTACACACTTCACAGCACTCACCAAAGCACATACCAAATACTTATATTTTTATAGTCTCCTCTGTCTCCCTACATATAATCCTATACATGGAAAATTTCGGTAGCATGTGATGCATAAACCGACACCTACCTAATTCCACATCTGTGCTGTGGGGGTGCATCACCACAGGCCGTGCAACATAACAAGCCTACCTTGGAGATACTCAGAATCCTCAGCTAGCAGGAAATCCTTACTGATCTCAGGTGAAGAGCGACGTCCTGACAAGCAAAGCTGTTTGGGCAGCCCGCCCCCGTTGCTGTCAGAGACCTAAACAGAGCATTTATAAGGGAAAGATGAAAAGCTGCGATTTTCATCACACTAAGAAAACTGTGAAGGCCATTTTACAGACTAGAGATGTTTCGTGTCGACCTAAAAACCACCAAAACCTCAAAAGGACAGTTACATGAGGTGGGGAAAAACAATACGGATATAAATAGAAAGACAGAAATTATCTCAGCACTTGAAATCTCTTTCGAATCTTTCCTATTTTATTGGGAGCTATTACCAGGGGAAACAAATGGTTTCTGTACTCTCCCAGTAGACAATTTTCTGGGGCAATCGGCATTGGAAGTGAATGATTTATTGTTCAGCAATAGTTATTGCAGAAGGATTAAGCATTTCTGATTTTAAAGTAACCGACAAAACGGGCCTATGTATGTGATTCATAAGCCACGTTAATAGAAAGCCAAATAGCTAAATTATAGTCAGTGATTTGTTCTCTGTCTCTGGGAAAAATCCATCACAGACTTCTGGTTTCAGTGACTTCATTTCTCACATTTGAGGCATTTCTCACCTAGTACTTTTCAAGGGCATCATAATTAATTCAACTTTCATTTGTTTTTGGTACAAATGTTTACTGGATTCTTGATAGGTGCCAAGCCTGACACTTGACTCTAGGGACTCAGTATTGAAAAGACAGGGACTTACTCTCAGTAAGCTAAATAATCAAACAAATAATTAAAAGTAAATAAGCCAGCACAGTACAATGCAGTAAGGACTTCACTATGGGGTGATTACTGATCCAACTCAGCAAACATTTATTAAGTGCCTCTTTGTGCCAAGCAATATATTGGATGCTGATGAGGAGACAAAATAAACCACCATTGTTGTAAACAGGACATCATCTACTGCCAATATGTACCACTGTTCATTCATAATTCACAGTATGTGCTACAGTGTGGACAGACACTTAGAGATTTACAGGTAACACCACCTGCTCTTCAAACACAATGCAATGAAGGCCATTATCTTTGGGTAATATGCATGTCATGAAGGATTTCTCTGCAATAATTATTATACTATCAATGTCTTTAGATCATGATGAATCCCACATTCGATATCATTTACTAACATGGTTGTAACTGGAAAGAACTGCTGCTATTCATAATTAATGCTTTTTACTACTTTGAAGGGTGCATAAAGTCTGTCCTTTCTTGTTTGGTTATTTGCCTTTTTTAAAAAAGAATTTCCACATCACGATATTTAGAATGGGAAATGGCAGGTAAAGTTTGGCCCCGCATAGCAGCCCCTTTTGAGGGAGAAATGAATTTCTTTGTCAATGCATTCTCTAAAGAATTCTTTAGATCCTTTATTTAATTTGTCATACTCCTATCCTTTTTTACTTTGTGGTATCTATTTTGGAATGTGGGGCTTAAGCAACTCCCTCTTTAAAAAAAAAGTTACTTTTCCTTTTAATTAACTAGAGAATACACAATCATGAACCCTTAAGTGTCTTGGTATATGGATTTTTTTTTCATTATTAATGGCACGTTGAAAGGATTCACCCTCAGTATTTTGGTATCAATTTCAAACAAATTATGAATCAAGTGATTATGGAGGTTGTAGACATTATAATTTCTCCTAAGGCTCAAAGATCATGGTATAAGTTTTGAGAAAATCAAGTGCACCATGTAAACGTGAGATTACATATTCATCTTCAGTTAGAGTAACTTATGATCTGCTTCTAGGATGACAAAAAGATAGTCATGAGTCTGTGGTTCGGAACTGTTAGTTTGTATATGCGAAACAGGTAAAATAAAATGTGGTTAAAATTCAAAGCCCACACACTGGTGGTCAGGAGACAGAGCAGAGACTGGACTCCAGTCCCCTCAACCTTGATTGCAAAATCCAGCCTCCCTGGATAGCTGAAACTCTCTGCCCCTTGAACAGCATATGGTGCAGGCAAGTGAAAGCAGGTGCGTCCTTGAAGAAGGAACTCCACTAAGAAGGCTGACAAGACCCAACCACATCAGTCTCTGCCAAGGTGGACCCCAGAGCTGACCTTCACGGACTTTTCTTTCCAATTATCATACTAAAAGTGACACTCAGAGGTGGAGGTTTAACATGCTAATTAGATATACAATTCCTGATAATGCCTAACTTGTTTAGTGCTCAGGTCCCAAGAAATCCCCACCTCTAAGGGCTTAAATGTCATTCCTTTCCTGCTTCAGTCCCTTTAAATATTTCCCAGTTGTGTTCAAGGAACCAACCAGAAGGACCCTTTCCTTTGTGTTGCCTCCCTTGTCCTCCAACATGAGTCCCAGTAAAAGCCTTGCCTGGAACTCCCGTTTGGCCTCCTCTAGTCAATGTCTATTGCTTGGCAGCCCAAGGACCACAGTCCTCCAGTCAGATGAGCTGCCCTGACTGTCAGTGATTTCCAGTTCTTCAAAGATCCTCTACGCATCTGGGATCCAAAAATTAGCCAGTGCTTGATTCTAATGCATGCTCAAATTTTAACCAGGAGTGGGGTGCCTGGGTGGCTCAGTGGGTTAAAGCCTCTGCCTTCGGCTCAGGTCAAGATCCCAGCGTCCTGGGATCGAGCCCCACATCGGGCTTTCTGCTCAGCAGGGAGCCTGCTTCCTCCTCTCTCTCTGCCTGCCTCTCTGCTTACTTGTGGTCTCTGTCTGTCAAATAAATAAATAAAATCTTTAATAAATAAATAAATAAATAACAATTAAAGAAATTTTAAAAAAAAATTTTTAACCAGGAGAGATACAACCAGTTAAGGAAAACAACAACAACAAGAATGTTTTAACTGAGGGAGACAAGTCTACAATTGAATTATATCCAGGTAAGAAGTTACTGAGTCAATAGCAATGGGCTGAAAACACTGGTCCCAACATCTGGCATGATGTGAACTAACGATTCAATATAATCTTTGTTAACTGATTCATGGTCTAATTCTTATCTCTGATGTTAATTATGGCATTTAAAAAAATTGAATTTTCCACTTAGGCATTTTCTATCTTTTATACTTTTGGTTAGGACAAAATCACCCAGCTTGAGAACTACTTTTCAAGAGTTCACTGGACATTATGGAAAATTGGAAAATATATTGAATTTTTACTTAATGGGAAGATAAATACACTTGATTATCTGTGGAAAGTAAGCCTTATACTCACTAAAAGTTCCAAAAAAGAAATGTGATACATGATGTTTCATGTTAAGCTTTTCCCTCTAAATGGGTATATGGAAATATAATCAGAAATTTAGGACTTGACTCTTTTACTTTTAAAATTTCATTATCTGTTTCAGAGAGGGAAGATCAGAGAGGTGGTCAGAATCTGGAACCAAGTGAAAGCAGCTATCATGGGGGAAATTACACTAATAGTAAATTATGGGAATTAAGAAAGATCAGGAAAAAAGTGACTCAAATTTGCAGCTGAGACACTGGCAGAGTGTGGAGGCTTGTGGAAGTATGGCCTGCTACTCTAGCCCCATTCTGAACCCCAGGACATCCATGTTCTTGGCTGTGATGTAACCATAAAGCCCTCAGGCACATTCAAGACAGTGCTGTGTGAGGTATATTGGCCCATTGGGGCAGTGTAAATGGCAGTTAACTACAACAGAATTAGAAGCTCTACTTGGTAATAATTCTTTATGACATTTAGTAAATATCCTTTGCTTATGCCACCTAACATCCCTTCAGTTTTCTTCTTTTAAAACAGTACTCCAAATTTCCTTTACACCTACTTCAATGCCATGCTAGGGAATTTGGGAGATTTGCTTTAGCAGACAGCTTTAATTATCCATAGTAATTAGTCAAGGGGTGGACAAATGACAAAGCCAGAGATAGTGAAACATGATGGAGCTTCTGCCAAGAATCCAGAGGGAAAAAGACTCCCTCTCTCTCCCCAGACCTGAAATCTGGTTCAATGTAGACAGTAACTCCTACAATCAACTTACCTCTCATAGAACTGAGAATAGAGAAAACATATAGAAGAGAGCATTGCGAAGCTGAGAGATTTAGAAAAATAACCTGGGACAAGGCCCTCGTTTGAGGCTGTGGCTTGATCAAGCTACAGCTGAAATCAGACTTAGCCCAGGGCTTTTCAAGTATATAAACAAAAAACTCCTTGTTTTTATTAAGCCAACTTCATTAATACTAATGGGCCTCTGCTTAAAATATAGCAAGGTTCTTCAACATAGTAGAAGAGATTTAGAATCATACACGTTTATGTTTAACTCCTAATTCTACCCCTTCCAAATGTATAACTCAAGGTAAATTAATTAACCTTTTGACAGGTCAGTGTTCTTATAATAATTAATAAATAATAAAATCCAAATGATTAAAAATAAGCCTATGGAAAGCTTTTCTATAGTATATACCATATAGTAAGTACTCAATAGAGGATTGCTATTGTTTTTGGTTTTTGTTTTTTGCTTATACCACAGAAATAATGAATCATTCCAAAATGTCTTTATTGACATTTATGAAAAATTAAATATATTGTGGGGGGGAAACCAAAGATATAAAAGTTTTTGATTTTATTAACTAAACTCAAATGTTCTAATGTCTACCAGTTATATGACTTTGAGAACATCATGCCACCTTTGTCATCCTACTTGAGCTCTAAAGTGACTGGATGATGAATTCCAATTCCTCTCTCGGTACCAAAATTTTGATCTGACAGTTCTTAAATGCAATAGTTACAAATGAATAATATTTAATCAACATGTTTCTTATATAAAAATGGAAAAACCGTAGTTCATTCTCTTTATCTTGTTAGTTACCCCAAAGTAGTGATTGAATAGATAACTTAAAAAAAAATACCATTTGAGATTATAAACTCCTTACATATAACTTCTGTCTGCTTTCTTTCTTTTCTTCATTTTTTTCTTCTAAATAATCTAGCCATTAGGAGGGGGCATTCAGAGTTGGGGACAGTGGCAGTCATTTGGCATAAGATGTTGGAGTCAACAAGATGAAGAGTGTGTCTACTCACTAGTGAGTGTCCCTGGTAGGTTGTTCACAGAATCCCAGCAAGATAAGGACAGCATCCACATAAGGAGCAAGGGGGTTGTGACAGTGGCAGTAGGTGATTGGAAACATGCTGAGAGACTGAATTCACTAAGTTATAGATTGAAGGTTTTGGAGAAGTGGAAATGCTGCAGTTTCAAGCAAATGGTCAAGAAAGAATTCTTGAGATGCCTTTGGTGCAAAAAGATTTTTTAAAGCACGGGAACAGGAACAGGGCAGAAGGAGCTGCACTGGGATTGTGAAGGGTGACTGATTCTATACTTTCAAGTTGGGCAGGCTTAGCAAGAGTGTCAGTCTCTAAGAAATTTTGGAAGCAAGGTTTACAGGACCTTGAAGGAGTTACAGATTGTTGAGGGAAGGTCATTTATTATTGTCTAGTAAAACCTGAGTTATGAGATCCTTCAGATGTCTATTGGTGGGCCATATGCTTAGAGGATAATTATTAACATATAACTTGGTGGGGGTGGGGCACAGAGATAAAGGAAGTTTCTAAAAGAATTTTTATGTTTAAGTAGACTGACTTACATATAATGGGTGGTTGGAATAATGTTAAACTAAGACTGCCTTTTGCTCTTAGCAAAGTGTCAACATCAAGGGAACTGAGTTTCTAGAGGAAGGTCACTCTACCTGTTTCAGAGACTTGACAATGGGTCATAGGCAATAGAAAAATTTAATTTTTTTCTCTTGCCTTTGTTTCCACAACAATAAGACCTCTGTTTTTCCAAAGAAGAGAGTTTCAAATAGGAAAAGGGAGTAAATTAAAATGAACACTTTGTTACAGAACTAGAATTGAAGAAATCAGTTGAACTGATGGATAGATGTAGATATAGATAGATAATATTATACAAATATTTATATGTTTAAATGTATATATGTATTTACATACATACTTCCCCTTAACTGTCCACTGAGAAGGTCTAGAGTAGTTACAGCCCAATAACAAAAGCACAACTTGTATCTAGATCATGGTTTCTACTGAAAGGAACTAGAACTTTTTGGTGGAATGGCTTATTTTTAAAGCTGGGGCAGAGAATAAAAAATGAACCTGAAAAGTTTTAAAAAAGAAAGAAGAAAATGCTCAAATGATGGAGACATGCTAAAAGAACAACAACAAAAAGCCTAGCTTATAAAGATTATTTGGCCACATTTAAGACAATTTGAATATCAAAATAAATAATAACCGTAACAAATTAAACACTATATAAAAAATAGGAACCCATGAAGCCATACCCTATAAATAAGTAAATAAAAGTATTCTGATAAAAGAAAACATTTTCTTTTGGCACAATTTCAACTTATAAATATAGAGTGAATATTAGAACTAGAAAATCACAATTTGGCATAGTAATATTAATTTACCCAAGACATATCAGTGGATGCTAAAATGATTAAAGTTTATGAGCAAAGGGAATTTGCATAGTCTCAAAGTACCTCTCTACAAAATACTTATTAATCACAAAAGGGCACATGAATAATTTTACATGGAGAAACATAGCAGATGCCAGCTTAATCAAATGATCAAACTTACCACCACCAGGAAATGAACAAATTAAAATTGTGTACCGCCTAATAGAATACAGTGAAAAAACACATTATTTCTTTGGTATTATTGCCAAAAACAAAAATGTATAACTTACATCTAATCATGAGAAAACATCAGACAAAATCCCAACTGAGGAACACTGAAGGCTGTATTCTTCAAAAAAAAGATCGAGAAAGACAAGAAAAACGAAGTCGACTGTTTTTTTGTTAAAGTGCATTAAAAAAACTGCAACACGTTCTAGTGTATACCTGAAACTAATGCAAACATTGTATGCCAACTCTATTTCAATTGAAAAAAAAGAACTTCGACATGCAACCTTGGTTTAAACTCTTTCGAAAACAGGTGAAATTTAAGTATTCTGTAGATTCCATGGTGATCATGTATGAATGTGAATTCTGATTATTGTGTTTTGATTATATAGGAGAATATTCTTGTTTATAGGAATTATACACCAAAGTATTTGGGGTAATGAAATATTATATTGCCAGCTAATTCTTAAATAACTAAAAGAAAATTAAATTCTTTGTGCTGTTCTTGTAACTTTTATCTAAGTTTGAAATTATTCCTGAATTCTTTTAACAAATAACAAATTAGAAGTAAATATCATGAAAGCTAAAAGCTGAAGAAAACTGAAATGTCCATCAAAAAAACAAATGTGTAAAGAGATTGTAGCATATTCATTCAACATAATACCACTCTAAATAAATGGAATGAACTATTGACACATGCAGTAACATAGATGAATCTCACAAGCATTATGCCAAATGAAATAAAACAGACACAAAAAGTAATTACTGTGTTAATACATATTACTGTGTGATAAGAAATCCTAAACCAAGAAAAACTAAACCATAATAATACATATCAAATCTGTAGTTGCCTGGCTCTGGAGGGTGGGAAGATCAGAGATATGGGCAGCGAAGTGGCACAAAGGAACTTTTTGGAAGGATAGAAATGTGCTGTGCTCATTGGAATAGTAGTTAGGCAGATGAACACTTTTGTCAAAAGTCACAAATCTGGAGGCACCTGGGTGACTTAGTTGTTGAGGGTCTGGACTTCCGGCTCAGGTCATGGTCCCAGGGGCCTTGGATCTAGCCCCACATTGGGCTCTCTGCTCTGTGGGGACCCTGCTTCCTGCTTCTCCCTCTCTCATTCCCCGTACTTATATTCCCTCTCTTGCTATCTCTCCCTCTCTGTCAAATAAATAAAAATTTTTTTTTAAAGTCACAAATCTGAATTTTAAGGATTTTATTTATTTATTTGAGAGAGAGAGCACACATACAAGCGTGTGCAAGCAGCTGGAAGGGCAGAGGGGGAGGAAGTGGAAGAGAAGAGACTCTCAGGCAGACTTCTCACTGAGTATGGGGCTCAATTTCACAACCCTGAGATCTGGACCTGAGCTGAAACCAAGAATCGAAACTTCAATTGACTGAGCCACCCAGGTGCCTCTGCATTTTATTATATGCAATTATATCTTATTAAAGTTGATTTTAAAATAAAATATTTCTGGTAATAATGAAGCAATGGCAACAGAGGAAACAAAATAGCAAGTAAAATGTCAATAAAAACAAATTTTAAAAAGCTACTTGTGACTGTTCTTTTTGGAATTATTTTTAATAAACAGTTACAAAATGGTAAATTACCTGTTTACAGAAAATCAGCTAATAAGTATAATAAGTTTATAAGTATTTAAGTTACTTATGTCTCTCAATTTCAATGCTATGTTTTAATAAAATTTTGTATAAAAGCAAAATTTCTAAACCAAACCACTTCATTATGTAAATTTGCTTATTCATGGTGTTCTTTAGCCTAATAGTTTATTTAATTAGGCTTTGTTAAAATAATGTTGTGTTTTAACACCAAACAAATTCAGTTAGCAAATGGCTTGATTGGCTTGGTCAAGGAGGAGAACTCTGGCTTCATTATCCAGATCTCCTATAAATTATTTGAAATGCTTGGCACCAAAAGCTTTATCATGACTCTAATGTACCTGAACACAATTTATCCATTCTCCTAAAGCTAAAAGCATTTTTAATTGTTACAGTACTATCGTGTTTTAAGAGCATCAGACATTCAAGGAGACAGTGGCCCTTCATATAGGAATGATGAACATATGGGAGGAAGAAAAAAGAAAAGAGAGAGAGAGTGGGATGCAAACCATAAGAGACTCTTAAGGACAGAGAACAAACTGAGGGTTGATGGAGGGAGGTTTGTGGGTGGGGGATGGGCTAGCTGGGCGATGGAGACAAAGGAGAGCACTTGTGAGGAGCAGTGGGAGTTGTATGTAAGTGATGAATCCCTTGAATTCTACTCCTGAAACCAACATTGCACTGTATGTTAACTAACTAGAATTAAAATAAAAACGTGAAAAAAAAAAAAGAAATACATAGTGTTAGGGAAGGGAAAATGATTTATGTGATATGAGCCTTGCAGGAAAAGTATAGCAAAGTTTACAGCAGATGGGCCTTATATTCTACAATCTTTCAGTTCCTTGCAGAGAACTCACTCAAAGGAGTGCTGAGAAGCTGTTCAGAGCTGGTAGTTTCAGAGTTTACTCCCCACTCATTCCTTTTAAAACAATTCTTTTCAGATTCATGATACTGGAATAAAAGAGGAAAGACATCTAAGATTTAAATATCAAAAATTATGCACTGTAATTTTGCTCCTCAATTCATAGGTGGATTAATCAGTGCCCTAAGTGCCACCTCTAAATTATTTAAAGGAAACTAAGTAATCTAAATTCTTTTGCGGGCTGAATTATTTAAGGCATAAATGTTTCCTGTTGAATGCATTCGTGGTCACATTTTGTGTCTTGGCCTAAGTGAATAAAAGTAGCTATAATGGTATAATACAAAAACAATGGTTAGAAATAATACATGAAGTGATTGTCATAGTTTTTTTTTCCTGTGAAAAGGATGAAGTCGATCTCGACAATAATCTACATTTCTTATTTATTTATTTAGTTTTAAATCAAGACTTGTGCCAACAAGAAGTTGCTCTCTTTGGTCTTTATCTTTCTCTCACTCTTAAACTTACATGAAAGTCAGTTGCAAATAAACGTTCCTCTGCCAAATTTTTAACTCACTTCTAAATCTGCCATTGCTAGTTCAGGTTTCCTAATACCTATTACAATATTTTATATTAGGAATAATACACTTACCAGTGTGGCCAATTACCTTGTTGAAGAGAAATTGGCAATCTGTCATTTGATGTGAAATCTAGTGCATTCTCTCTGGAGTAGAGCTTTGATTATATTGCTAAGAGATAATATTGTGCTTTATTTGTCTCTCGGGCTTAGGAACAGACTACCTTGAAGCCTTACTAGAACCTCATTTTTGTCGTTAAATTTAATTGTCTCTCATTTAATGCTGCTTTTAGCAAGTCCAAACCACATAGTTTGAGTTTCAGATTTTATGTCTCTTTTCATCTTCTTATCCATTGGGAGGATGGGATTCAGGAGGAAGAAAGTCAATTAAAAGTTCATAAACCACAGGACAGCAGGAAAAATAAAAATTTGGAAATGACTAAATAAATCAGAAAAGCAGTAAGCTATAATGGCATTATTTTGTTCATTAGATCCTCTCTTGAATTAAATAGATACTTAAAGAGATATTTAGATATTCTCTAAATTGAATAGTATTTTAAATGTAATGAACATCCTTGTTGAACCAGCTCACAAATCACCAAAGAAAAAAGTAAAAAAAAAAAAAAAAAAATAGGTCAGACAGGTTGAGGAGATAGCATTTACTATATGGACATAGGGATATTTCACGGAACCCAAGAGTAACAATTGTAAGAGATGGAATTGTAGGAATTGTAAAGATCTAGGGCTCTCATCATACTCCTCAGCCTTCTTCTCTCTGGACTTTATTTCTCTCTCTTCATAGATCAACTTCCCTGCCCACATGGCAGCAAAATTTGGCTAACCCAGAGTTACCAAATTCAGATCTGGTATGAGCAGGCTCACTGAAAATTCCTTGGAGGAAGAATCATTTCAACCACCCTTGAGCCAGCTGCCTTCCCCCGGTCAAATCAACTATGAACCAAGATTTCATTACGTGGCTTTGGGGACTAGGGTTGTCATAAATTTCCAGAGCAAAGGAGAGTATTGGTTCATGAGTTGGACAGATACTCAATATATGCTTACCACAAAAACTTATAGCTCAACCATTTTAAAGCAAATTGTCCTTTTAGGTCATATCCTTTAATAACTGGCATCCCTAAAGTAATTTACCAAACACTAAGAAGTTAGACTTCCAGAATTCTATATTTTGTCTGTGCAAGTATAAGATACTTTGTAAAATGAGTGTCCAATTTTCTCCCTCCAGAGCCGAGGTTTTTCAGGTTTTTATATCTGAAACACAATTTCCTGTCCTTGTACGAAGTTGCTTTCAAAAACTGGGCTGGAGAGTTTGCTGTCAATTTGTCATGACTGCTATCACTTCTGACATATAACCCAGGACTACAGGGAAGGACTGTAAATGTAAGGACTATATTCTGTATTTTCTGCCATCCTCTTCTTTGCAAAGTTCTGGGTTAGAGCTTGCCAATGAAAGGCATTTGCGTGAGATTAGTAAGGAGCCCTTGTTTTCCAGAAAGGGTTGTTGTCAAATGTGTGGACCATTATGAGGTCCAGCCATTGTAGGCAATTAAAGAACCACCAGCCTCACCACTGATGAACGAGCCTGTTGATAAGATCTTCTTGGGAATGCTTAAGGAGTACAGCAGCTTCCGGGGGAGGACTTCAAAACCATCTATATGACATTTCAGGCTAACTCACTCTACGTTGGCTCCCTGGATTCCAGCTCCTCCAACACCTGTGTATCTCTTTAATTCAAAAATCAAACCTTAATATCTGTATATTCTTGGCTTCTGTGTTGGTCCTTGAACCATGTCTGATAAAAAGATTATCAAATTCTGCCATCAGCTGTTATTCATATGCCATGGAATGCACAGTGGTCCAGAAATTATGCTCTTAATAGTTCTCAAATTAAATTCCAGGCTTTCAGTTACATCATTTTCATCTTAAATTGTGCTTATATAATCTGGAGTCTGGTCACTTTCCCTCCAAACTTTTCAAAAGTTTTCAAACTTTTCAAAAGTTTTCAAACTCAGAAGTTCCATAAAACAACTTTATGGTCAACTAATCTTCGACAAAGCAGGAAAAAATATACAGTGGAAAAAAGACAGTCTCTTCAATAAATGGTGCTGGGAAAATTGGACAGCTATGTGTAGAGGAATGAAACCGACCATTCTCTTACACCATACATAAAGATAAACTCGAAATGGATAAAAGACCTCAACGTGAGGCAGGAATCCATCGGAATCATAGAGTAACTTCTTTGACATCGGTCACAGCAACTTTTTTCAAGATATGTCTCCAAAGGCAAAGAAAACAAAAGTGAAAATGAACTTTTGGGACTTCATCAAGATCAAAATCTTCTGCACAGCAAAGAAACAGTCAACAAAACAAAAAGGCAATTCATGGAGTGGGAGAAGATATTCACAAATGACACTACAGACAAAGGGCTGATATCTAAGATCTGTAAAGAACTCTGCAAACTCAACACACAAAAAACAGATAATCATGTCAAAAAATGGCCAGAAGACATGAACAGATTCTCCAATGAAGACATACAAATGGCTAACAGACACATGAAAAAATGTTTATCATCACTAGCCATCAGGGAGATTCAAATCAAAACCACATTGAGATACCACCTTACACCAGTTAGAATGGCCAAAATCAACAAAACAGTAAACATCAGGTGTTGGAGAGGGTGTGGAGAAAGGGGAACCCTCTTCCACTGTTGGTGGGAATGCAAGTTAGTATAACCATTTTGGAAAACAGTGTGGAGATTCCTTAAGAAATTAAAAATAGAGCTTCCCAATGACCCTGCAATTGCACTATTGGGTATTTACCCCAAAGATACAGATGCAGTGAAAAGAAAGGTCTTCTGTACCTAAAGTTCATAGCAGCAATGGCCAGAGTTGCCAAACTGTGGAAAGAATCAAGATGCCCTTCAATGGACAAATGGATAAGGAAGATGTGATCCATATATATAATGGAGTATTATTCCTCCATCAGAAAGGACGAATACCCAACTTTTGTATCAACATGGACAGGACTGGAAGAGATTATGCTGAGTGATGTAAGTCAAGCAAAGAGAGTCAATTATCATATGGTTTCACTTATTTGTGGAGCATAAGGAATAACATGGAGGACATGGGGAGATGAAGAGGAGAAGTGAGATGGGGGAAATCGGTGAGAGAGGTGAACCATGAGAAACTGTGGACTCTGAGAAACAACCTGAGGGTTTTGGAGGGGCATTGGGTGGGAAGTTGGGTGAGCCCGGTGGTGGGTATTATGGAGGGCACCTATTGCAAGGAACACTGGGTGTGATGCATAAACAACGAATTCTGGAACACTGAAAAAAAATTTAAAAAATAAATAAAAATTTTTAAAAATTTTTTAAAAACCACTGTATTTCTTTTTAGAAGGGTACAATATCACTACTTTGTTTTTAAAGATTTTATTTATTTATTTTGTTGACAGAGAGAAAGACAGTAAGGGAGGCAAAACAAGCCCTGGGAGGGGGAGAGGGAGAAGCAGGCTTCTTGCTGAGCAGGGACCCCAACGTGGGTCTTGATCCCAAGACCTTGGGGTCAGGACCTAAGCCAAAGGCAGATACTTAATGACTGAGTCACACAGGTACTCCTAATATCACTACTTTAAAAAAAAAAAAAAAGATTTTATTTATATGATAGAGACACAGAGAGAGGGAACACAAGCGGGGGAAGTGGGAGAGGGAGAAGCAGGCTTCCCACCGAGCAGGGAGCCCAATGTGGGGCTCAATCCCAGGACCCTGGGACCGTGACCTGAGCAGAAGGCAGATGCTTAATGACTGAGCCACCCATGCACCCCAATATCACTACTTTTTTAATGTATTTTCCCCCTTCATCTATCCAGATGCCTGTGGGAATGAAGTTTGGCAACAGATATGTTAGTTTTGAAAACTGACAATCCTCAGGGCATCTGGATGGTTCAGTTGGTTGGGCATCTGCTTTCGGCTCGGGTCATGATCCCAGTATCCTGGGATCCAGCCCCACGTTCGGCTCCCTGTTCAGCAGGAGGCCTGCTTCTCCCTCTCCTACTCCCCCTGCTTGTGTTCCATTTCTTACTGTCTCTCTCTATATGTCAAATAAATAAATTAAATCTTAAAAAAAAAAAAAACCTGATTGTGCAGTCACCATGGAAAAGCTGCCTTCAAAACTTCTACCTTTCTCTCTTTCTGCACTGCTTTGCATGGGACTGCCAACCCAACTGTGTGCTGTAAAGGCTTTCAGAGGCAAAAAGAACTCTATTTTTGGAACACCTTTAGAACTCCTTTGGAACCTTCAGTACCCACTCCAGATAGGATCCTTAGCATATAACACTTGACTCATCCTTCCATACTTTGCTAGCAAGTATTTGCTTTCATTAAAACTAGTTTTGGTTGCTGGGTTTGCCTTGGATATTGAATTTATATTAAGTTCACATCAGAGCACTGGGAGAAATAGGCATAGTATAAATAAATCAAATCAAATGAATAAAGCATTAGGTGGGTTGTGTAATGGGGCCGAAGTGTCTGTATGTTTGCAGAAAATTCAATATGAGATGAATGGTTTTGGAAAACACATGCACAGCTAGGAAAGGGCTCCAAATAGCCAGCCAAAGGCAATACTTTCATTCACACTTCAGTGGCCCGTCCTGCTCAAATTTGCATGATCCTTGAAACCTAGCCGTTGAAGCCTCTTTTTCACTTTGAATCCCAAGGCGCTGAATTCTACTATGACTGTCACACATTAAAATAAACATGTCTATTGGTAGTTTATTATTCTCTTGGCTAGACTGTTTTGAAGTGATGAAATAATGTTTTTAGTTAATTGGAAGATACTAATAGGATAGATTCATAATGATCAAGGCTGTCTTTATGAAAGTCTTTCAGCAGAATTTGACACTCACCAGTTGGTTAAGTTTATCATTACAGCCCTATTATGGTTTCAGGTGGAAATTTGGTTTTCAAATGGCAGAGATTTCCTTAACTTGTTTTCTTGTTATAGAATAATGTCTACACTAAAACAGGGCAGACTTCCAGGATAAGGGGTGTCAAGCAATGAAGAATAGTAGAAAAAATATAGCTCACCAGCGTCCACACCTTCTTTCAGACCATTCAAAAAAAAAAAAAAAAAAAGTCATTGCATTTCACCTAGATCTGCTATGTTGGCAACAGTTTGAAAAATATTGGTAAGGCTTCAAAACAAAAACTGGCCATTTTATTTCAATCACATTTAATTTTGAATGTGTTCATCAACTTCGCTGTTCCCTATTTTGGAAAAAATTATAAACATAATAACTACATGTGTTGATTCTCCATGTTTCGTATAACTTAGGCAGATATGATACCACACATTCTAAGTCATCCTCACTTATCAAAAATTTAGACATAGGCTTTTTAGAGATTTTACTTTTCAGACTACTGGGGAACTGTCCAGGGTATCAGCAGGAGACACATATTTATCAAATACTCTGGTTCATCACTTGGCTCTTCTTAAGACAACAGTTTGAAGAGGAAGAAAACATAAAAAAAAAAAAATCAAAGGTTTCTATTCCCATGTTCTGAACCATGAGCAACAGAAAATGGCAGGAGGCTGTCATCTATTCAGAAAAAGTGAAATAAAACTGAGAGTCCGTTAGAGAAGAGTTAGAGATGCATCCCCCTCAAACTATATTTAAGCTCTGAACATAAAAGGCAACAAGAATTAAAAAAAAAAAAAAGAAAGAAAGCCTATGTTAAGAAAAAAGAAAAGCCTATGTCTACAGTAGATCTCAGAAAAAGACATTTTACTAAAAACTTACCATCAATTTCCTTGTCAAAATTATCTACTCATGTGGGTTTTGTTCTGATTTCAGAATGTCAAACCCTCCATACTGTGATTGAGCTCATAACCTATACTGTCATCCAGAAAAAAAAAAAATCTAGAAACACTAGTAGCCTTTGTGTTTGTACTTCTTAAGCAAAGAATAATTGATAGAATTATTTGGAATGACATTGTACAAATACAGTCCGAGAAAGTATATGGAGGGGGTGGGGGAATGTATTTACACATGTTGTAAATTTTTGTTCATATGTGTTTCATTGGATCATTATTTTTAAAAATCACTGAATAATTTAGTTTAAAATCTCTTTCAAAGCTGTCAGATGGAATGTCAGCACTAATAGAATCTACCAAGTAATATGTAAGTCTTATATCACTTTTCTTAAATAAGCAGAGCTAGGTATTAGAAGAAGCACAAAGTATTGGCATTCCAGTTTTTTTTTTTTTTAATTTTAATGTTTGTCTATTTTATTTGAATAATGATGAATATCTTTCATAGCATCTTGCTGGATTTCAGATTAAAAGATTCCTGGTGTAAGAAAAGCAAACACTTTGCACTTTGAACGAATGCCTTTGAACTAGTGAGAAAAATAGTAGCACACTTATACAACAATAAATTCCAATGATAAGTCAGATGTTCTATAATTTAACTTTACATTCATTATATGTTTACGGTATGCCAATTTCAAACATCCCAGAAGGTATGAGCTCTACTGTGTAGCACTGAACTTTCCAGTACCTGAATAAAAAAAAATTAAAAAAAAAAAATGGAGGGGCTGGAATAGTAGTGAATATGTTCTAGTGTGAAGAAAGTAACCCAGGTCATCAGAAACTGCAAAATACATGGGTTATAATTGTATCTCTGATGCTACTTAAAACATAAGTGTAAAAGTCATAGAGATAGTTTGTTTCTTTTGTTTTATAAACTAAAGGCCTCTAATCCTGTCTTAATATTTTTCAATAATCTTTCTTGAGTATTCTGATGAGTTTCATCTATTTGTTCCCTTTTAACATCCCTGCGGCATTTGGAAAGCACATTGAATTTTTTCCATATACAACATCAGGGATCAGTTAGCAAACTAGAGGGACAACTGATTCTCTCTGAAGAATAAAAAAGTTTAGATGTAGACTGATGCCATGCGTGGGAAATTCTAAGTAATGCCTAAAAAACTTCTCATTTATAATCTGAACTGTGATTTCCTTACCCCTATTTAGAAAAGTAATAATTTTTTTTTCAAACCACGAAGTAAAATTTAGGAGTGAATTACCACTTCTACATATACACTTTTTAATTCATGTTATAGCTGCACTTTGTCTATAAAATATATGTTTTCAGGAAGGAAGTATATACCAAATATTATTGGCAAGAATTTTGTCTGCCCTATTATGAAGGGAAAAAAACATGGAATTTAGCCAATGGCTTTATGAAGATTAGAATATTACCAGTTGATTCTTGTTTAAATTCAGTGATTCCACGGGTATAGCTTTGGACGTTATCCAATACTTTGTATTCACTCGATGGTGCGTCTTCAGAAGCCTCATCACTACCATCCAGGGAAAATCTTTGCAAAGAATTTAATCTCTGTATATTTCATAGAGCTTTTTCTGGCCACTAGATCTACTGAGTGGTAATTACACTGGAAGGAGAAAACGGATAAATGTGCTGACTCCCTGAGTGTGGTTTACCCTCCTCTTCCTGAGCCATTGAGCATTGCTCAGATTAGAGGGGAACAATAGAGGGAGCATAGAAACCTGAAAGTCCTCAACCTGACAACAAATGTAGTCATTTGCATGACTGCAGCACATGTCAGGTCACTGAACTTCATTTACTCTTCCTCTTCTACCTCCTCATAAGAGGATTTGAACGGGACCAAAAAGAAACAAATGATTCATTTACAGATTTTGACCAGTTGCAGTGAGAATCAATTCCTAGGCTCTTCTGCCTTGGTATGCTTCCATACTTATCAGGTTTGGGTGGCAAGAGATAAAAAAAAAAAAAATGTGTCAGCGATCAGATAGTCACTCAGCAATTATTAGTTAGGAATATAGTATAATTTAAGCCTTATGCTTAGCATTGACTATAGAAAGGTTAAAATATATTACTAACACCTACAGAAGGGTTGTAGTCTCTACAGAATATTATATTACTTTACCAATCAATCAACCATTTTCAGCACCCAATTATATAAATATATTTCTAGAAAATTCAAGTGAATCAATTTCAGTATTTTAAGAATCAGCAATAAAGTTCAAAAAATGACCAATACAAAACACCTTTAAAAAACAGCCACTTTTAAAAAGAAAACTGCATATAAATCACTCAAAAATACAATTGGAAAACATAATCATTCATCATACTAATGTTAACAAAAGAAAAGTGGAGAATACATGAAATTAATTCTACCGTAATTGGGGCACCTGAATGGCTCAGTTGGTTAAGTGTTGACTCCTGACTTTTTGGCTCAGGTCATGATCTTGAGGTTGTGAGACCAAGCGCTGTGTGGGCCTCCATGCTGGACATTAAGCCTGCTTAAGATTCTCTCCTTCTCCATCTGCACTTTCCCCACCTCTCTCTCTTTTCTTCTCTTAAAAAAAAAAAAAAAAGAAAGAAAAGAAAAAGGAAGTAATTCTACCACAATTAAAAAAGCCAAACGGGTAGAATAAATAACAATAATTCTAACAAAATATTTAAATTACCTACATAAATAAATAAAACTTTACTGAATTACGTTTTTTTAAAAAATTTACACAATAAATATTTACTGAGTTTTTATACAGAATTGTCTTTATTCTGGCATCTTGGGATAATGAAGTGAACAAAATCTGTGCCCTAGTAACAATTACATATACACTACAATACCAGGTACCAATAAGTGTTATGAAAAAAAATAAATAAATAAATAAACCAAAGTGGGAAAGTGATCGTTTAAATAGGATAGTCAGGAAAGCGCTCTCTGGTTGAGGTGACATTTAAGCCAAACCCAAATGAAGTGCTGAGGAAGAGATAGTTCTTTGTTTCTTGATCTGAAAATATAAAATTAAGTAGCCTGGGTGGCTGTCATTGGGCGTCTGCCTTCGGCTCAGGTCATGATCCCAGGGTCCTGGGATGGAGCCCCACATTAGGCTCCCTGCTCAGCGGGAAGCCTGCTTCTCTTTCTCTCACTCCTCCTGCTTATATTCCTTCTTTCCCCCCATCTATCTATCATCTATCTATCACTCTCTCTCTGTCAAATAAATAAATACAATACTTAAAATTAGCTAGAGGAAATAAACATACAGAAAGATACAGAGCGATGTTAGCAGGAAATAAACATACAGAAAGATACAGAGCGATGTTAGCAGGAAATAAACATACAGAAAGATACAGAGCGAAGTTAGCGGAAATAAACATACAGAAAGATACAGAGCGATGTTAGCAGGACGGCAGAACAGGAATTTCCATCATTTGTCCCCTCATAGAAATATCAATTGGAACAAGTTATACATGCAAAAAATACCTTCACAAGAGCTAAGGATCCCAGGTGAGAGATTATGGCACCTGGATGGAGCACAGAAATAAGAAAAGACTCATGCAAGAGTGTAGTAAGGACAGTTTCACCTTTCCTGCATTGCCTTTCCCCCAAGCCCAGGTAGTGAAGCACAGAGAGAGATACCCTCCCTGCGGGTTGAGAGAAGAAGCGTGACATGAACAGCAGACTGCTCCCTGGACCTCAACCTCCAGACCCTCCTTCAGAGCCAGGCCAGCTCCAGTACGAAGAGCTGTACCATGCGAGGCTCTCAGTCTACTCCAGCACCAGAATGACCTCTATGGCCCAAGGCTCCAGCAAACCAAGAGTCCAGGTCCTCTTCTCTGGACCCAGAATCTAGCACACCCAGCTCCAGGTCAGTCCTCACAGCCTCAGGAAGCAGTTCTATGACCAAGGAATCAAGCAACAAACCTGCCCTGGCAGTAAGCCAGTCTCCTAAAGACCCAGGCATCAAGCCTGCCTCACGGACCTAGATGCCAGGCCAGCCCTAGACTCAGGACAAGTCTCATCCTCAGGGACCCAGGTACCAGGCCTGCTTCCATGGTCTTAGGTGACAGGCCAGCCCCAGACTCAAGACAAGTTTCATCCCCAGGGACCCAGGCACCACAGATACCCTGGCATCAGGTTGACTTCATGGACCCAGGCTTTAGGCTTCATTCCATGGACTTGGTCTCCAGGATTATCGCTATGAAGCAAATCTCCACGCTGGACTCTGTGTACCCAGGCATCAAGTTTACCTACCCATTGACCCAAGAAATGCAATTTTACCAAAATTTCAATGTGTGTTTTTACAGAAATAGAAAACAACAATCCTAAAATTCACTTGGAACCACAAAAGTAACCAAGTAGCCAAATTAGTCTTTAAGAAGGAAGAATAAGGGCACCTGGGTGGCTCAGTAGGTTGAAGCCTCTGCCTTTGGCTCAGGTCATGATCCCAGTGTCCTGGGATTGAGCCCCCACATCGGACTCTCTGCTCAGCAGGGAGCCTGCTTCCCTCTCTCTCTCTCTGCCTACTTGTGATCTCTGTCAAATAAATAAATAAATAATCTTAAAAAAAAAAAGAAGAAGGAAGAATAAAACTGAAAGTATCAAAATATCATAGTACTTGGTTTCAAAATACACTGCAAAGCTAAAGCAACCAAAACAGCATGAAACTGGCATATGACCAGACTTAATAGACCAGTGGAGCAAAATAGAGAGCCTGAAATAAATCCACATATATATGGTCAATTAATCTTCAACAAAGTTGTCAAGAGCACTCAATGGGGAGAAGATCATCTCTTCAACAAATGCTGTTGGGAAAATTAGATAACCACATGTAGAGGACAGAAATTGGAGCTTTCTCTCACTCTACATACAAAAAATTAACTCAAAATGAATAAAAGACTTAAAGGTAAGTCAAATACAAAACTGTTAGGGAAAAAGCTTCTTGACGTTGGTCTGGGTAATGATTTTTTTGGATATAACCCCAAAATCCAGGAAACAAAAGCAAAAATAGACAAGTGGGACATGGTCAAACCCAAAAGCTTCTGCACAGCAAAAGAAACAATCAACAGAGCAAAAAAGACAACCTATGGAATGGGAGAAAATATTTGTAAGCCATACATCTGAGAGGTTAATGTCCAAAACATATAAGGAACTCAAGTAATTCAATGCAAGAAAACAAACAACCTGATTTAAAAATGGACAAAGGATCTTCAAATGGACAAAGGAATAGACTTTTTTTTTTCTAAAGAAGACATGCAAATGGCCACCAGATGCATGAAAAGGTACTCAACACCCCTAGTATCAGGAAATTGCAAGTCAAAATCACAATATATCACTTCATTTTTGTTAGAGTAGCTATTATTCAAAACACAAGAGACAAACAAGTGTTGACAAGGATGTGGAAAAAAGTGAACCCTTGTTAACTGTTGGTGAAAATGTAAATTGATATAGTCATTTTTGGGGCAATAGTATGGAGTTTCCTCAAAAAAATAAAAATAGAATTACTACTTGATCCAGCATTACCACTTCTGGATATATATTCAGAGGAAATGAAATCAGAATCTAGAAGAGATATCAGTGCTCTTCCGTTTACTGCAGCATTATTCATAGTACCAAATATGGAAACAACCTATGTGTCCATCAGTGGATGAATGCTTAAAGAAATGGTGCATGTGAGGTGTCTGGGTGGCTCAGCTGGTTAAGCAACTGCCTTCAGCTCAGGTTGTGATCTCAGGGTCCTGGGATGGAGCCCCACCGTGAGTTCCCTGCTTAACAAGTCTGCTTCTCCCTCTCCCTCTGCCTGCTGCTCCCCCTGTTTGTGTGCTCTTCTCTCTCTCTCTCTCTCTCTCAAATAAATAAAATCTTTAAGGAAAATAAAAGAAATGTACATGCCTTTAAAAAGAAGGAAATCCTGTCATTCACAATGATATGGGTAGACCTGGAAGACATTATATAAAAAGTTAAGTAAGTTAGTCACAGAAAGATAAATACATTTCCTATCTCTCACATTTGAGACCTAAAAATGTTGAACTCTCAGACACAGAGAGTAGAATGATGGCTTCCAGGAGCTGGAGGTTTGGGAAAATGGGGAGCTGTTGGGAAAAGGACACAGAGTTTCAGTTATGCAGGATAAATAAATTCTGGAGATCTAATGTACAACATAGTGACTCTAGTTAGTAATCCTACATTGTATACTTGAAATTTGCCAAGAGGCCATATCTTTAAATGTTTTTATCACCCCTACAAGCACACACACATGTACAAAGATAGGCAAATGAGGTAATTAAAATCAATTAATTAGTTTGATTATGGTAATCATTTTATAATGCATGCATATATCAAAACAGAATATTGCACAATGTATATATATACAATTTTTTATGTCAATTATACTTGTATAAAGCTGGAAATAAAAAAGAATGATCCAAATGTACACAAGTTCATACAAATACAGGTGAAAAGTTCTAAATTAAATTACATCAAAGTGTGAATTTGTGCTGTTTTTTTCCCTTTAGTTTTATCTATATTTTATTAAAAAAGGGTCATGTATAAATTTAATATTCAGAAGTTAGTAATTATATGCACTGCAAATCACTCCTGCAAATCAGCCAGGCAAAGAAAACCTCCTGGCCTAAAAGCCTACTGCAACATGACTGATTTTTGCAAGCAATTGCTCAAATAAGCATCTTCCATATCATCAGGGAATAAATATCTCTCACTTAAGAACTTCCGCAAGCCCTTGGATTTTCCAAAATTCTGGGGAGATCCTAGTTTCCTGCGCTAGCATCTAATCATTCCACTGGGGGTATGATTTTCACAGCCACCAGTCGCTGCTGAAGATGTATCCTGCAGAGTCCAAGGACGGGTGCTTGTCATTTCTTAGCAGGGGACACTCCCTCATCCAGATTCCTGTCCAGGATATAGTAAAATCTCCACCCTGTTCTTTTTAGTTCACACGCTCCTTTCCAGACCCTGTTCTCCAAAACACGATAAAGTTACCGACTGTTAAAAAGTTTTTCTCATCAGCTATGTGCTATGCTGAAAATATCTACCCACCCCCCCAACGAACAAGGACCCACATCTTTGATTCTAGCCTAGGTTACTCCTAGGCCCCAAAATGAAATTATAGCTGCATTAAAAAAGGAATGAAACTAACCCAGAGACAGAGACAGTGACTGACAATGATCGATGAGGTTTTGATATGAATTTAAATATGCACTCAGTTATAAAATTAATTACCAACTCCACACTCTGCACAATAGCAGGGGAATGTAAGGGGGAAGCAAAGACAAAGGTATATGGATACAAATAGAGATAATGGGGACACGTATGGCCTATCAGTAGCTACGCTGATCCCTGTTTCTACAGTGGGTCATGATACTTGGTGTGTGTTTCCAAATTTCTTGCTCATCTTATTCTATGTTAAGTCTGCCCTCTGTCAACACCCCAATGGACTAGATTCTTTTCCTAGTAGAGTGACCCAAAACTTTCTTTGTCTTACTTTTTGGTTGTCCTTCTTTTATTACAGGACTTTAACCCTCCATTAACCTTTCTCAGTGAGTTACTTGTAGTTACTAGTAACTAGAAGAAATGTCCTGAGTTCCAGATATCCTCCTCTTGCATATGTGATGTAAGCTCTCATACTATTCTCCCTAGAGAAACAGGATCAATCAATCAGCCATAAAGTAACTTATTTTCTGTAGGTTTGGTGTCATCATAAGCTAAAAATGGCCTCATGGAAGTCTCAACTTTCAGTTCAATAGACCATTGTTTGAATCCAGATGCCAGCACTGCTCCTCCAAAGGCTAAGATATTAATAGTGTCACATTATAGGGATAAAGATAAAAATATGTTGAGCTAAACCATAAGACTAAGATTTAAAAGGATCCATTCCTACTTCTACCTCTTGGTTCCCAGATTCATGTATTCTTTTTTAATGTATTATGATTATTAGAAGCAAAATAAAACAACCCAGCACTGTTCACTGTCATTGGTTAAAAGTATATACCACATCCTGAATTCCTGAGTTATTATTCCCCACCCCATCACTTTTTTTAATATATAATCACTTTATTTTTTCCAAACCAATCTTTCAAGGAATAAATAGTTTGACTGAAAAAGTATTCATTGCCTCCAGGATGAATACAACGTTTTGTGCTTTCAAAGCTTTTCACGACCCGTTTCTAAACTATCTCTAATCTTATGTGGCAGGTACTGAAATAAATACTTTAATTCTCCCAGTAACCCTGTGAGTTAGGTATTAATGTTACTCCCCGTTTCGCAAATTAAAAAATCGAGGCACAGAAAGTGTAAGAAAATGGCTTCAGATCACACAGCTCGTAAATATCAGAAATGGGATTCAAAACCAGATTGTCAGAATCCAGAGCCTGTGCTCGGAACCACAGTGACACCTGGCCTGGCAGCATCATCTCTGGGGTCACCTGGAACATGGAGTGATGGTTGGCATCTTGCCAGGCATCTGCACAGACAGACCATGAGCCATGACTTCAATCTCTATCTTGGCTAATAGATATCCTAGCTATTGTCAAAGGCCCTGCTTCGTGGTAACACCCCCCAAGAAGACTTCCATGGTGATATATTCTGCTTGTTTGAGCGACTTATAATATTTAGTGCCCTTACCAGACATCTGAAAAGCAATAATTCCGTGATGGGGTTTGTGTGCCATGGTAAAGACAAAGCTGCATTATGCTCATCTTTGCATCCCTCACAATGCCTGGTACGTCTCTTGACTGAGAGTCACATGCTTACTTTGGGTTCCAGAAACTCAGGGAGTCTTCCACAATTACTTCCTCATTCGCATTTCTGGAAACCGGGAAGGAGACGAAAGCAGGAAGAGGACAAGTTTGGGGGAGGAAATGCAGCAGCCGGTAGCCATTCATGTATTTACGATGACACAGGCGTCATGGCAACTACTGGAGAAAGAAAAGACAAAACAAAATAACAAAGAGAACAGACCATTTTACCTTAGGGAAGAATGTTCTGAAAAACAGATACATTTCTCTTTCTTAAGAATAAAGCCTGCTGTAATATTTCCTACCCAGCACACAAAAAATATGACAGAAGATGTATTGACAATTCTGTCTCCAGGCAAACTCTACAGCAGACAGCAAACCACTCAAAATAGACCTCTAAAGGTCGAAGCAAACATGTAAACTTCAGAGCAACAAGGTGACATCTGCTTCTCCAGGAAACAGCACCTTAGGTGTTGTCCTGGGGCTCCTCAGAGGACCATGTCGGCCTTCCCAATGGCTTTATTCCACAAATGTGAAGAAATACACAGTATATGCAGTATGTGGGCCAATCGGCAATATGTAAAAAAAAATTTAAAAAGTCGCTACTTCCACCAGTCTTAACATTTTTTTTCTTTTATTGTAATGAATAAGCCCTCTTTCCAGATTTCCAGGCCACCACTTTCCCGATTTTGCACTTTTTGTTTTCTCTCACCTTGATTTCGAGTCCTCAGATAACATCTATTTTGATATTCCTCAAACAAGGTTGCAGAGAGAAAAGGGTTAAGATCACAGAAAATGGAGAGAGAAAAAGTGAGAAGAATGCAGAATGCTAACTGGGACAGGTGCGGTGCAGAGAATCGATATGGATTTTCCAGATATTGATTAATATTGAGTATTCTTCAGTTTTGCTGCATATAAGCGATGCTTTTCAGGACATCTTACATTCTTTTATGAGAGGTATAGTACCATTCAAAGTCACCTTGCCACCAAATCGTGCATTCTGAGTTTTTCAGTGTGTTCTGTGCTAAGTTTAATGAAAGAATCCAAAAAGTTCAAAATGGGACCAGAACGAGACATTTCCATCAGAAGGAGTGATCCTTCTTTTCCTGGAGGAACTGTGCTTTAAGACAAGGATACCTCCCCAGAGTAAAAGGAAAGCTCTGTCTCATCAAGGAATTTCCGAAGAGGTTGACAGTTCCCTGACGGAGAGGGCTTCTCGATAAACATCCTTTGAGATTGCTTCCAGGAAGGCACAAGTCCGCATAGCTTCATGCTCTCTGACAGTCTTTCTTTTTTAAAAAGAATTATGTTTTTAAAATTTAATACAAAGGGGCACTTGGGTGGCTCAGTGGGTTAAGCTGCTGCCTTCAGCCCAGGTCATGATCTCAGGGTCCTGGGATTGAGCCCCACATCAGGCTCTCTGCTCAGCAGAAAGCCTGCTTCCTCCTCTCTCTCTGCCTGCTTCTCTGCCTACTTGTGATCTCTCTCTCTCTCTCTCTGTCGAATAAATAAATAAAGTCTTTTAAAAAAGTTTAATATAAAGTACATATCAGGTGTATATTTTGATTTGGTATACACGTACATAGTGAAAGGATTAATACAGTCAGGCTAGTTAACATATCATCTCCTCACATAGTTACCTTTGCGTGTGTGTGTCCAAGAAAGCACCTGAAATCTACTCTCAACAAATTTCTAGTATTCAGTGCGTTTGTATTAACTATAGTCATCATGATCTCCCCAACCTTGGATCTTTGTTAAAAATGTTTTCATGGACAATCCTAGCCCTGATGGCATGAGATCCCTAAGACTTATTTGTCCAACATAATGCAACTTTGTATCTTCTGACTAACTCCCATTTTGCCTGCTAACTACCCTGCTAACTACCATTCTGCTCTTCTGCCTCTATGTATTCCATTTTTTTTTTTTTTTCAGATTCCACACATAAGTGAGATCATGCAGGGAGCATTACGCTAAGGGAAGTAAGCCGGACACAGAAAAAGACTGTCTCTCAGGGAGGCAGGTATGGGGTCTTCCAGCCTTGTGGGGAGCAACATGCCTTCCTGGGTAATTGCGCCTCTGGTCAAATGCCGCAGGTCAAACACAGCCTGCATTGGAAATGCAGGAAGCTAAGCTGGATGGCAGCTGCTGATAAGCCTGAAAGGTGGCATGGAAGGTAATGGCAAATAACTTTGAACATATTATCAACAGTGCCCCTGGTTACTGTTAAGGTCATATCAGTCCGCTAAAGCCTCCACTTCACGTATACTCCAGGCTGGCAGATGCTCCCCATTCCCTCGTAATACATTCCTTCTGATGCCCTCTGCCTGCTGATGCTTGCAACCAGGAGAAATGCTCTTCTGCCAGCGGACCAATAGATCTCCCAGGATTCAGTTGTTTCTTCCCAAATCTGTAAGATTTATAATTGCATTAGTAATCATATACATAATTGTATAACTAAATCACATTAATTTTAATTAAGTGAAATAATTTGTTTTAACTCAATGTCACATGGACTGGTTAACTATGAGAGCAAAGAGATGTTTTCTCTATGAAAAAAAAGTTTAATGTCTTTAGAAATAACTTTATAAAATAAGCACTAAAAAAAAAAATGTCAAATTATTGTGAATGAGGAAACTACAAAAGATCAGGAGAAATAATCACCCAAATCTAAAAAGATACTACATTCAGATTACTTGCCCAAATAGTCTTTAAATTTTCACTCCACTTTGAAGAACTCCAGACTGACTTCTTTACTGGGTGTGAAGCTTGTGCATGAAAGACCAGTCAAAATTCTAATCAATATGCGATAATTTAGCCTTTTTTTAAAAAAAAGACCTTAGGATGACAAGAAGATTAAAAAACAAATATGCATTTATATTTATTAGGTATGTATCAGTTTTTTTAACCTCTCCCCCACCTTGAATCTTTGTTAAAAATGTTTTGAGGGGACGCCTGGGTGGCTCAGTTGGTTAAGCAGCTGCCTTTGGCTCAGGTCATGATCCCAGCGTCCTGGGATCGAGTCCCATATCAGGCTCCTTGCTCGGCAGGGAGCCTGCTTCTCCCTCTGCCTCTGCCTGCCATTCTGTCTGCCTGTGCTTGCTCTCTCCCCCTCTCTCTCTCTGATAAATAAATAAAATCTTTAAAAAAAAAAATGTTTTCAAGGACCATCCTAGCCCTGAAGGCATCACTATGTGCCCTTTGCCAACAACCAGCCTTGCCTGGCTTTTGAAATACATGGAGAATTACAGGCGAGACTGTATGAAATTCTAACAGCATAGGAGCATGGGGCAGAATTTTCATTCCTATTCTGTTGCTTGTGTACATGTTATCTTTGAGCAAGTTTGTTATTTGCTTCATTGATTTCCTACTTTACACCAGAAATAAAACCAGCTCATATGAACACTTAAGATAATACCACAAATTAATATAAATTTCAAGACTTTAGGAAAATTAATTAACATTCTGAATCAGTTTCTTCACAGTATGGTACAAGTCAGACACCTTCTAAAAACCCAAGCCTACAGAAGGTGTCCAATAAATGTTAATTCATTTCCTTATCTGATTAATAAAAAGATACTGTTGATGTATAAAATTGTGGTAATTATGAGGTTGTTCTATGCTTCTTTGTAGTGCTTTGTGTTTTTAAAATAGATATACTGGGGTGCCTGGGTGGCTCAGTGGGTTAAGGCCTCTGCCTTCAGCTCAGGTCATGATCCCAGAGTCCTGGGATCGAGCCCCATGTCGGACTTCCTGCTCAGCAGGGATCCTGCTTCCTCCTCTCTCTCTGCCTGCCTCTCTGCCTACTTGTGATCTCTGTCTGTCAAATAAATAATAAATAAAATCTTTTTAAAAAATAGATATACTTTCCTATATATTCTAATTAATCGCATGGAACGCACTGTGGGATAAATATAGATAAGATCCTTTATTTACATTTTATAAAACAGAAATGGATAGACGCGAAACTTCTAAATCAAGTTCTTTCAGAAGGGTAACATAAGATTATGTTTATATAAGCCTATTTATGAGCTTATTATTCTCACTAATTTCTGTAACTCTATGAGATGTCTGAGGTTGTTGTTGGTTTTTTGTTGTTTTTTTTTTTTTTTAGTTTCATTACTCTTCCATAATGTTCTTCTTTAGAGGCTCACAAATAATCAGCAGAAAACATAACACTTTAATTCCATGCCAATGCATGAGAAAAGAAAAAAAGAAACAAAAATAAATTCCTCCTGAACGCAATTGAAAGAGAGCTTTTGTCCAAGATGGGACCTGAAAATTAGAATCCCCTGTACTATTCTAATTCTCCATCTGGGTTATACCCCAGACAAGGAGGATGTGGGGACTGTGGTTGGATTTCCTGACACATAGCCAGTGCTGGAGTACTCAGGAAATTTCTGTATAGAATCTACTGCTTCATAGAATCTCAGAACCATATTGGAGCTGAGAGGAGAATTTGTTCATTGATTAGAGAAACTTTTCCCCCTTTCTTTCTTTCTTTTTTTTTCCCTCAATTTAATTTAATTTAATTTTTTTTTGTGTTCCAAAGTTTATTGTTTATGCACCACACCCAGGGCTCCATGCAACATGTGCCCTCCATAATACCTACCACCAGGCTCACCCAACCCCCAAACCCCTTCCTTCCAAAACCCTCAGTTTGTTTCTGAGTCCACAGTCTTTCATGGTTTATCTCCCCCTCCAATTTCCCCCAACTCACTTCTCCTCTCCATCTCCCAATGTCCTCTGTGCTATTCCTTATGCTCCACAAGTAAGTGAAACCATATGATAATTGACTCTCTCTGCTTAACCTATTTCACTCAGCATAATCTCCTCCAGTCTCGTCCACGTTGATACAAAAGTTGGGTATTCATCCTTTCTGATGGAGGCATAATACTCCATTGTATATACGGACCATATCTTCTTTATCCATTCATCCATTGAAGGGCATCTTGGCTCTTTCCATGGTTTGGCAACTGTGGCCATTGCTGTTATGAACGTGGGGTACAGATGGCCCTTCTTTTCACTACATCTGTATCTTTGGGGTAAATACCCAGTAGTGCAATAGCAGTGTCATGGGGTAGCTCTATTTTCAGTTTCTTAAGGAATCTCCATACTGTTTTCCCAAATGGTTGCAGCAACTTGCCTTCCCACCAACACTGGAAGAGGGTTCCCCTTTCTCCACCCCTTTCTTGACAGAAGAGAAATCTAATCTCAGCTAGTGATAATTTGTACCACTGTCTTATTCTGGTCCAGTCATATTTAATTTCATCTTTTTGCCCCTTCCCTCCATTGAGACAATTGTTTTATAGATCAATTTTGTCCTAATCTATAGCTTCATGTAAGTGGAATCACAAAGTATATGTTCTTCAAGTCTGTCTTAGATTATTCATATAATGTTTTTGAGATTCATCCCTGTTATTGCTAGAATCAATAGCTTGGTCCTTTTTTATTATTGGGTAGTGTGCCCCTTTACTAATATATCATATTATTATATCTTAATATATCATATCATATCATATCATATCATATCATATCATATCTTATTAGTTCTCCTGTCAGTGGGCATCTTGCTTTTTGCCTATTACAAATATAGATTCCATGAAACATTTACACAATGTGGACATAGGTTTTTTTATTTTTCTTGAATAAATAACTAGGAGTAAAATTATTGAGTGTGCAATTACATTTATTAGAAACCATCTAATAATTTTCCTAACTGGTTGTACCAATTAACATTCTCATTAGCAATGTGTAAAAGATCCAGTTGTTCCACATCTACATCAACACTTTAGATCTTCAGTCTTTTAAATAGGTTTTTTTTTTCAAGATTTCTTTTTCTTTCTTTATTTGAGATAGAGAGAGAGAGTGAGCACAAACAGGGGGGAAGAGTAGAGGGCGAGGGAGAAGCAGATTCCCCACTTAGCAGGGAGGGCTCCATCCCAGGACCCTAGGATCATGACCTGAGTCAAAGGAGATGCTTAACTGACTGAGCCACCCAAACGCCCCTAAAAGGTTAGCTATTCTAAATGTGATACAGTAATTTTGCATTGTGGCTTTAATTTGCATTCCCCCAATGACTAATTTATTCCCTTGTTTTCAGCCATTCAAATGTCTTCTTTTGTGAAATTCCCACTTCTTTATTAAATTGTCTTTTTTTTTTAAGATTTATTTATTTATTTATTCGACAGACAGAGATCACAAGTAGGCTGAGGCAGGCAGAGAGAGAGAGGAGGAAGCAGGCTCCCCGCTGAGTCCCGATGCAGGGCTCGATCCCAAGACCCTGGGATCATGACCTGAGCTGAAGGCAGAGGTTTTAACCTACTGAGCCACCCAGGCACCCCTAGATTTTCTTTAATAATGATTTTTCAGAGTTCCTTATGTATCCCAAATAGAAGTCTTTGGACAGATATTTGTACTGTAAATATTTTCTCCCAGTTTTGTCTCCCCTCTGCATTTCCTTTTATTGAGATTTTATCATTTTCTATAGTCAGGTGTCTTGTGACTTATTCAAAACAGCTTTGCCTACCCCATGAATATAAAGATACTCTCCTGGCTTAGCATTAACATTTAGATCAGAGTTTCTCTGTCTTGACACTATTGACATTTCAGGATGGAGAATCCTTACTGAGAGGTGGGGTTATCCTGTGTTTTATAGGATATTTAACATCATCCATGGCCTCTAGCTACTAGAGGCCAATAGCTAGAGTGGTGGCAATGGTAGTAGTAGTAGCTTTCAATGCCATTTTTTTCCATATGGGAATCTAATAGTTCCAGCCTTATTTCTCAAGAAGATTTTCCATTCTTCATTGTCTTGAACTGGCATCTTTCTTGAAAATCGATTGACCTTATTGTGTGTGTCTATTTCTTCAGTCTATTTGTTTATTTCACTCTACTTATTAAACATTTTCTTGAATACCCTAGATTGTTTGCATTTTTATATAGATTTAAAATTACGGGTCAAATTCTGCAAAAAGTCTGGTGGAATTTAGTTGAGATTGCATTGAAACTATAGGTATCTTTAAAATGTCATCTTCTGATGCAAAACGTGAGATGTTTCCTCTTGTATTTCGGTCCTATAATTTCTTGGCAAAGTTTACATTGTAGTTTTAAATGGGAAATCCTATACATATTTCATAAAATGTATTCCACATCCTTAAATATGGCTGATAGCATTATAAATTGTATTACTTTAATTTTACATTCTGTTTGTTTCTTGTATATTTTATTTCTAATTTTTATAAAATGACCTCAAATCCAACAATATTAACTTCACCTTGAAGTTCATTAATTTGTAGATATTTTTGGATTTTCTACAATCCAGTCATGTTGTTTACAAATAATGAGCTTTATTGTTTCCCAGTCTTTATGACTTTTTATTTCTTTTCTTGTCTGTTTCATTGGAGAGGACCTTCATCATAATATTGTAGAGAACCGTTAAAAGTAGACATTTATGTACTCTTCTTGATCTTAAAGGAAATGATTTAATCTTTTTAGCATTAGGTATAATGTTGGCTATAGATTATCATACCCAGTGAGTTCCTTTTTATTTTTAGTTCAAGTGCTGAGTTTTGCTCTAGCAAGCAGCCAAAGACACAATGATACCATGGAAATTTTGTTTTTGGTCTTCTGAAGGCAAGGGTGTTTTGTTTTTTCCCTTATCTTTATAATATAGCCCTTAATCCTTGGCCTTAACTCTAAATATGGGGCTCTTCTGGGATTTTAAGGAAATATTCACTGTTTACCACTTGAACTCCAGATTCTGACTTTGCAACATAAGCAGCTGTTGAAATCTCTGCTCTACTATCTGGTCTCTCAGCTACTTCTTTCCTCTGAGTGATAGTATGATTTATAATAAATATATATATTTGATCTTTGTGTCTTTTTCTGGCACAGAGCTAAAACCCTTAAAATTTAGGACCACTTCTGAGTCGTGGAACATGTGGGGATGCTGGGAGAGTGACATGTTCAGAGAGCACTTGGAAGTTCCTTTCCCCACACTTCACCATATGTGTTTCCTCCATCTGGCTGTTCCTGAGTGATAACCTTTTATAATAAACTGGTAATATAGTAGGTAAGATGTTTCTCTGAGTTCTCTAATCAATCTCAGATTGAGGGGTCTTTGGAACCTCATATGTCTAGCTGGTTAATTGGAAGCACAGGTGACAACCTAAGCTTTTGATAGACATCTGAAATGGTGGTGATGGGAGGGCCATCTTGTGGGACTGGCCCTTCCCCTCTGGATCTGATACCATCTCCCAGTAGACAGTGTCAGAATTGAGTTGAACTGTAGGACCCCCAGCTAGTAACAGAGAATTGCTTGGTGGTGTGGGGAAAACCCACATGCATTGAAACTGGTCCCAGAATTTTACTCTGCATGAGTAGGTTAGGAGTCAGCCTGGGATTTAAGTGGAGTTTAAGCAGATTTGGTGATTCCCCTCTGTTTGGTTCTCTCATTTCTTAGAATTTTCCATTCAGTTCCAGGCATCCTGCAACCCCAAATGTCAATATTTATTTCTTTAATCCAGTAAGTTTTCAGTTTCTTTATGAGCTATATTCTGAGCAAATTGGGAAGTGTTCTCAGAGGAGAAGCTGGATAAATGTAAGTTCATTCTGTTTGTTTCTCTTCCCCCAGTGATTGAATCCCTTTCAGTTCCTTTCCGGTAGTAGCTGCTTTCCAAAGCCTTTGACAGTTGTTTATTTTTCATTATTTTGTTCAAAATAAATGTGTTATTAGTAGAAGACTTAGCCTGCTATAAACTGTTCCTCTATTACTGATTTTCCCTCCCCATACTGGATTTCTTACAGTTCCTCCAACACACAACTTTTCTAACTTCTGGGTCTCCACATATGCTATTTCTTTACCTGGAGCCCAGTCACCCTTGCTCTGTAGCTAACTTGCTTCCAATTATCCTTCATGCAGGAGCTGAAACATCAGCTGTTCAACAAAGTCTTTTCTTACCATCTTTAACACATCTAGGTTGGTTCTCATGCTGTAATTCCCATAGCACACTGTACCATTTGTTATGGTATAAGACTCATCTTTCCTGTACTTATTTAATACTTTCTTCCTTTTTAGAGTGTAAGCTGCATGAGAATAAAAACCATACCCTATACCATGCCTCACCAATAAGAAAGTATTTGATAAAGATTATAGTTTTCTTTAATGTCAAAGTATAAAATGTTTTGATCACCTTTTCACAAATATTGAGCAAGTGATTTATTAAAGTTATTCATAAGGGAATCCATCAGGATACAGACACATGTACAGGTAGGCATCGACCAATAATTACAACAAAATTTCTTTTTGTCCACTTTGCTAATGTTGCCTATGTGTTCAAACTATGTCCAGCTTGGAAGTACAATAGCACCTTTTTGGAAAGCTTTCAGTGATAGTAGCACAAAGCAAATATTTAAAAAACTAAGTCCAGATAAGTCTTCTGGAAGCTTTTAAATCATCACCAAGAAATCCACCCAATAATGTTAATGATCTATCATTAATGTCATCAGCTCCAAGACAGCTTTACAGCTTTAAAAAATTCTACTAAGTATAAATACGATTATATTCTTTTCCACTCTCCAGAGCCATCTTCCTCTCTGTAGCTGAGACACACAGAAGTGCGTTATACATCTCGGGAGTTGGATTAACTCATTTTAGACAAAAGGGTGACATGGCCATAGGCACTGTTAGATATATTCTGTCTTCTCTTCAGAAAAATCAAACACATTTAGCAAATCAGAGTTTGGATATCCTGGGATACTCCTGGGTACTCCATTAATTCCAAGCAGAAACCAAAGTCTAACCCAGGGCATGGCACATCATTGGGAAACAGACCTTTATTTAATAAATCGATGAAAATGGCCACGGCAAAAATTCAAAACAAAGGCAATTACAATAAACAAAGTTTATTGATTAGTCCATAAACATGACCTTTAAAAAAAAAAAAAAGTATAAACCATACAACTGACTTTGGTAAATAAATCAAGGTGCTCCCCCGGTGGGAGGTCCACCTAACCAACACAGCTCTTACAGCGCTGAAGACCATTCTCGTTGCAGACAGTACACTTCAGAGCTTTGAAAGAGTCTGTAAAGCAGTTTCGAAACACTGACATCTTGCTCCCATGGCAGACGGAGCACGGAAGAAAGCCAAAGCCTCCACAGGAGGGGCACTCATGTGGATGCTGTACTCTCTGTAGAGGAACAGGGAGGACAGAAGACGTGTTAGCATGAACGACTCAGTCAGCCTTCCTGTAGTTCTGTATTATGGATGATCGTAAAATAATATTGACATGATATGGCTGTGGACTTGAAATCACCGACCATTTATGCACATTAGACCCGGGGGGAAGCTTGCTAAAGTTCTACTTATTATCCCATTGATGGCCATCAACAGCACAACCTCGGTTCGTGAAGGCTGGTACATTTTAGGTGAAAGGGTCCATAACCCAGGAAGTCTATCTTATGAAAACATGCATCTTTAAACCAAGCAATTCAGGAAATGGTTATTTGCATTAGAGGAAAGTACTGTAGCTTTCCCTTCAGTAACTCTGAACAGTTTTCTAGTTTTGTTTATAGAAGAGTATCGCTAATAGTGAGTCTGGAAAATCAGAAAACTAAAAGCTGAATAGTAGAGGAGCCACTGTCAGCTGAAGATTTATTGTTGTGCTGCACATAATGCTTTGGTTTCTTAAAAGCACCTTCAAATGCCTTATTGCATAAGCCTTCCCTAAGCTCATCCTTTACACATACAGACACCTTCTACAACAAAGCAGGTAATTCAGGCATCTTTACCCTCTTTTTATATTTAAGGAAATAGGCATTGAAATCTTAAGACATTTATCTAAGTCCATGAAACGTCCCACAATGGCTATCCACTGCTCTACCTCAAGTAAAGATAAAACACCCTTCTACTAGAATGAAAATAACTATGTAGTGTGTTGAGGATAATATTTTGAAAATTATTCACACACATTTCTATTTGCTTCTTTGAGCACATATCCTTGGCTGGCGCCCACTGGTGGTATCCATCAGCTGGGGGGGAGATTAAGAAGGAGTCATTACAGAATGAATACAGAGAGAAAAGAGAATTAAGAACAAGCTTCTGACTTGCAAAATAGGAGTCTGCAGCAGTGTTTGAGAGCTTGGCTTTGTGAAGGGAATAATTGCTAAAATAAGATTGGGAAGGGGTGCCTGGGTGGCTCGATGGATTAAGCCTCTGCCTTTAGCTCAGGTCCTGGGATTGAGTCCTCCGTGGGGCTCTCTGCTCAGCAGAGGGCCTGCATCCCCCTCTCTCTCTGCCTGCCTCTCTGCCTACTTGTGATCTCTCTCTCTCTCTCTCCGTCAAATAAATAAATAAAATCTTTTTAAAAAATAAAGAAATAAAGAATAAAATAAAATAAGATTGGGAAATATGATCTATATACACACAGAGAAACACACTCAGACAAACATATTTTATAAACACATACATATGGCTATTCTCTGGAGATTCACAACTGCACATACTAAGTCCCCAAATGAAAGGAACCCATTAACTAGGTTTAATCCACCATTTCCCCAGCTCATACAGCTACGATAACCCTTTTCCCAGGAAACAACTGTAATTCTCTCACAATTAATACCTTAAGGAATGCACTTTGGAGAACAAACATGAAGGGCATGATTGCCTGAAAATCTGTATGTTCCCAGATTCTTTTTCAGATATACATTTTCTCTATATGGCAAAGTTCACTTGCAGTCACAGTTTGACTTAGCTATTAGATCAAGATGGCAAAATCCATGCAATTTCTCATTTTTAGTGGCACAGAATTACTTTGATGGAAAGTAGTGGCTGGCAAGCTGAATGAAGCAAACAAGGAACTTTATCAAGATTATAGACTCAAAACTGCTCCCAAAAAGTTAGATTAAGGGTGTACAGCAATCTGATTATTTTCTAGGTAGGTTTTTGTTACTCCTCTGTGCAAGAATTTACCAAAACATGGTATAGTGAATCAATAATTGTACATAATATTAAAAAGTCTTTAGAAAAAAATCCAACAACTTCGAGTAAAAGCAAACCTAGTGATAGGAAATGAAGGGAGGCAAGGAGAAGGGAGTTGAGGGAAACTGGAGTGGGAGACGAAACATGAGAGACTATGGACTCTGAGAAGCAAACTGAGGGTTTTGGAGGGGAGGGAGGTGGGGGGTTGGGTGAGCCTGGTGGTGGGTATTAAGGAGGGCATGTGTTGCATGGAGTACTGGGTATGGTGCATAAACAATGAATTCTGATACACTGAAAAGAAATTAAAAAAATAAAAAATTTTAAAAATAAAATAAAATAAAAAGTTAGAAAAAAAGCAAATTATAAGAGAATTAGTAAATAATGGTGTTCTTCGTGAATTTTAGAAAGAATATGATGAAGATAGGCCCTTGACATTCATTAGAGCTATGCTAGAAGTTTATATTAAAAATACATAATGACTTGTACAGCAAGAGCCCTGACTGGTCAGAACAAATGTTGGGCTGGCCTAGGTTCTAGAGAAAGGACCTGCAGGGCCCCTGAATCTGGGACTTCACCTATTCGTGCTAGATTACAACTAGGTCTGGTTCCAAGCAGAATAGGGTTATCAAATTTTGCAACTAAAAAGATAAGATGCCCAGTTAATTTGAATTTCAGATAGAGTACAAATAAATGTTTGTATAGGTATCTTTCAAATACTGCCAAACTATGGAAACAGCCCAAATGCCCCTTGATACTTGAATGGATAAAGAAGATGTGGAAGATATATGCATTAGAATATTACTCAACCATCCAAAAGAATGAAATCTTGCCATTCCCAATGATGTGGATGGAGCCAGAGAGTATTAGGCTAAGCAAAGTAAGTCAGAGAAAGACAAAAACCATATGATTTGACTCATATGTGGAATTTAAGAAACAAAACAAATGATCATTGAGGAAAAAAAGAGAAAGAGAGGCAAACCAAGAAACAGACTCATAACTATAGAGAACAAACATAGTTATCAGAGGGGAGGCAGGGGGACGATGGATTAATACAGGATAGGGATTAAGGAGTGCACTTGTGATGAGCATCAGGTGTTGTATGGAAGTGTTGAATCACTCTATTGTATGCCTGAAGCTAATATTATACAGTATGCTAACTAACTGAAATTTAAATGAAAACAACCAAAAAGGAGCAAATCCCACAGTCTTTCCTCTTTAAGAGTAGTTTTTAACCTTTATTTACATCCATGCTTGTCTCCAATAATGTATTACATGGGATCCTCAAACCAAAAAGAATTAAAATGATACGTGCTGTGACCGAAACAGAAGTGGGGTGGGGGAGTAGGTCTGGAGTTCACAAGGCTCCATTAGCCTCCAGGAATCTCATTCCGGTTAAGCCACCCAGCACAATCAACTCCATTTGTTCTTCCAATAAAAATAAATAATTCAGTCATTTCTAGCTGTCTCCTTCAGAGAGCACTTTTGTTATAATGTTATACTTTCGTTAGACTTTGGTTCCAACTTAAAAGAGTCTCAACAAAGAAAAAGAACTGGCTTGGATTCGATATATTAGATGCAGCTAAGGAGATGGTTCTGCCCTCAGGACAGATGTTGAAAGAGCTGGAAAAGTCCCCTAAACAGGGACAATGGAAACAACCCAAATGTAGAATCTAGAAAGGAGGAAGAAGGGAGAACCGAAGGTAGCAATAGTCATTATTCTTAGCAACAAAGCAGACTTCCACTTTCAATGAAGAAGTTTACTGCAGCAACATTGAACTTGAAGCAATTAGCTCTTCCATGCCCTGTAGCCCAGCAAAGTGAGAAACTATGTAGACCTGGGTGAGAATACCACAAGGAGGACTGAGTCTACAGAATGACCCTCCTTTGAATAGTGGTTTGGGTAAAGACATGTCCTTTTGGGGTGGAATTCAAAAAGAAAGGGGGGAGAAGTCATTCCCCCATTTTACCTATTTCTGTTCACATATACTTGGTGAGAGACTTTAAAAAAATAGACACTCAGTAGGTAAGACACATTCATGTATTCCTTCATTCCACAAATACTAAGTGTCTACTTGCCAGGCACTGTACGAGGCGGTGGGGATAAAGCAGTGAGCCAGACACTTTCCTGTTCACTTCAGAGTAGCTCTCAACCCCACCCTTAGGTCTTTGAATAAGTCTACTCCATACTGCAATCATCTGAATTGAAGCACAGAAGAACTCCAGAGTTTCAACAAAGGACCAAGGACACAAGGAGAAAAGGGTGGAGGTCATCAATGGTTGTCAAATAGATTTCCTTTGTAGCACAAACTCAAATTCAGAAACATAAAGAGATTTTCCCCTTATCTAATACAGAAACATCAAAGGCTTTCAATGTCTTCCTTGAAATTAGGAAATGAATGTACTTATTATTTTTAACCTCAGATTGCCCATTCCTATTCTAATAGAGCTGGAAAGACTTTTTTTAAGTATTCCAACAAAGAGGAAGTAATTTATCTGAGTTCCTGAAACCATTAGCCTCATCAACCAGATTGTCTATGAAGTGAATTTATCCACATAAGAAATCCTCAAAGAGTGCACACTTGGCATATAGTCCTCTCTGGACAATTTACCTCTGTCTGTGCATTTTGTTTTAAACTATATTCAACAAAATTCAGTAAATGCTTGCTAAGTAGCTGCTAAACACCTCTCTGTCTGATCAGGCTGATAATAGACACAATCTTTCCTGATAATCAGTGTTTCCAGCATCCTCCTTTGCAGACTTGAGAAAGAAGCCACTGAACAAAATCCAGACACAGAGGAAATTTGTAGCTCATGATCCTAAATGTGTAAGTTAAACATATGAGTCTGTTTCTTGAACCCATGGTGATGGACTGCCACAAACATACTTAAAAAGATGTTCAGATATCAGATAGAGGCAGGCAGAGTACATGGCCTGATTTTCCAGGTGAGTAGGTGGTGTTCTGCTGCTGTGGTCTATGACCAAGCCATGGGCACCCCCAGAGGGACGGGCAATCATCCAGAGCAATGCTTCTCCAGGGAGAGTTAGAACACTTTCTGACAGCTCCAATGCCCCGTAAAAATAGCCATAGCATCCTCCATCTGTAGCTGAAAATCTTACCCCTGTTTTTCATGAACAATAAGTAGTCACCGGCCCTCAGGGGAAAGTCAAGATTTTACAAGAAAAAAGTACAGGCAATGGACACTATATTGGCAATCTCATTAGAAATGACAAGAATGTTTGTTCATATCTTTAAAAAAAAATAGCAAGGCAAAAGCGTACTTGGAGCTTCTCTACCATCTGCAATCTTTAATTCAGTATCTGCCATAACCAGGTGTTTGCTAATACATCTCAAGGCTCCCCTGGCTTTCTCTGTGTGGACACCAGCAGGATCAGCCATTCATCATGGTTATTGTTTAGGGGAGCCTGAAATACTTCTTTGCTTCTAATCTTCAGCTTGTTTATTCATATAAAGAAATACATAAATGCATAAATAAAAAATTTCACTCAAATGGTGTTTTCATTTCATCCTTCTCACCCAAGCATTATCCTACATAAAATAATAATTTTTCTCTCCTTTTTCATCAGTTAACGGCTTTGCCTTCTCAAAAAAGAAACCTTAGATGAAAGAGGATTTATTCATCTTTTCACTCAACAAGTATTTATTGTCTATTATTTGCCAATCCCTGTTCTAGGCACTAGAAGAAAAGAACAGAACAAAGTAGACAAGGATCTTGTGTCCACATACTGCTCATACTGTGTCCCCATGGGGCTCATACTCTCATACTGGGAGAATCCCCTGCAAATTTCATCTCAGGAACAGAAGTCCCACTGGTGCACCTAGCTCCACTGAGCACAAGTACCCATACCAGCTATTGCTATATTCCAGCAGCTTCTGCTGGCTTTGACCAGCTCCTCATGTGTAAGTCCACTGACAATCTTCATCAATGAATGAATCAGGCTCACTCAGCTTCCCAGAGCCGTTTTCACTTGGGCTGAATGTATGCTAAGATTCTTCAACCAGGAAATTTTAAATTATTTGTTGACTGCATTTTTAATGGTCTAACTGCAACTGCTCTGCCTCTTTGCTCACCATCATTTGGAATAACTACTGAAAACTAGGACCTGAATTATGAGGACCAAGACAGGCATCATCTACCATGTAGTACCAAGTTACAGCAAACTAGAACCTGGCAAAATTTGCCTGGTTTCTCTCTAAAATTAAGACCAATTTACCTATCTTTCAGGATGCCCCACCCCTAGTTTCAGAGCCTAATGTTAAAATCTATCCTGCTCCCTGGATGTAATGCTCTGTCTACTTGAGCCTTAGGTCCTACCTCATATGATCAGATTTCGCAGACAACTATATGCCACTTAATTTGAGAATCATGGAAGCATAGATTCATGCTGAAGACCATGGGCTTTGGAGTCAAGGTGACTGGAATCATGACTCAAACACTATGTGTAAGGTCTTTAGCAAGTGATCTAATCTTCTGTGCCTCCATTTCCTTGTCAATAAAATGGGGACAATAATAGAACCCAACATGTAGAACTGTTGTGAGGTTTTGATGACTTAATACATGTAAAACATCAAGAATATTACTTGCTACATAGCTAAGTCTCCAAAGTTTCCAACCTCATGAATATTTAATTCCTACCACGGCCAAAAGTCAACTTGAAGAATGAGATTGGTTTAGACCAGAATCCTGCATCCCTAGCCACTCTTCTTGGCTCTTCCAATTGTCTCTCTTGAAGGTATCTTTACCTAGGTTAGTGTGCCTTAAGCCCTAGCCTCTTTCACTGGCAGAGTTTAGGGCTTTCTTGGATGGTCACAATTTCTCTACCAGTTTTGCCATACAGGAAAAGCAACCCAACAGAGTTATAACACTTTACAGCAACTACAACAGCA